>NC_134508.1:32321465-32921465 GCF_027942865.1 Odontesthes bonariensis
TCAATTTTGTTGAACAGTTCTGTCACTTTGTTTCTGTGGACAAGACATTTGATTCGGTTTTTGCTTGTTTTTGGACCTTTTTAAATATTGATGAACACCAAGTGAGGTGAACATGCAGATGTAGCCACTACGACACCCTGTTGAAGAGTTTGTGAATTAAAAATAGATTTCTTGTAACTTAAAATCCTTAAAAAACTGCGTTTCCATGCCACTTTCCAAGCCAGTGATCAAGTATGACAGCTGAAATGGATTCTGACTCTGTCACAGCTGTACATCTGATAGAATACACCGAAGTCTTGTGTTGTAATAAACCGCCAAAGATGCGACTTCCTTCAGATTTTCATTCTGTTGATTTTTCTTTTCTAATACTTTTTAGTCTCGTTAACACCTTACTGGTGTCCAATAAGAAAAAAGGCTGCCTCTTGTTTCCCTAAGTCCCCACTGAGCCTCATAACTGTTAACCAAAGCAAACTGCCATTCATGGTGTGTTTGAAACATTTGGTTGTGTCACATCATATTCACATATCAAGTTTATTTTGCCAAGAATATTTATCTCTCAACGTGATTTAGAACTGCACAGTACTAATGGTTTCTTTCTTTTTTGATTCAGGCGATGAATTTGGTAAGTGAATTTGGCTTGTGCAATATGCTTCCCTCCTCCCCTTTGTTTGGCAGCACTAGTGCACTGTCCCTTTGCTATGGCCCTCTGCTGGCATGGCGTCGCGTCCCATAGCTATCCCGTAATGAAGCAATGCTTAGGAAACGGTTCAGAACACTGCGCTGCTGCACATCCTGCCTGATGTAGCATAATCGCCCCTCAGCCTTTAGACAAATTCTTGCTTGCTTTGCAAAAGGTGGCGTTCTCTGATACGGGGCCTCGCTTCTGACAAATCTTTTCTTTAATATCAAAATCAGAGCCTTTTGGTTAAAGAACAAATATATGGCGAACAAAGTAAAGAGAGGATGATAATACATTTTTAAACGTCATTTGGTGCGTTTACGAATGAGAAACTGTGTGTCACACATTGTTTCAAATTAACTCCTCCGTGCGATTTGGATGTGAATTGGCTGGCCTTGGATATCTTATGTGCTGCACTCTCAGTGCTTGCGTAGCAAACGTTGAATTTTTCTGTTTACTCTCAGATTATGCAAATTAAATCAATTTGTTACATTTTTTTTCTGAGGTGATCTTTGTAACATACTGACTGACTGTTGGAGTAACGCTGCTTCATTTTCTCTGCTCTGCTCTCTACTTCATACTAAAAGCTGCTTCATCATCAGAACAATACTGTAGAATAACATAGCAATAACGTACTGTTCAAATAAGTTCATGTGAAGCTCATTTTTACAGTTAAATATATTCATTTTAGACGTTTGTCAAACACATTGCATAGTTGATTATGATTAGGTTATGCTGCCACCTTGTGGTTGACTCCCCCCATTTCTCTTTGTAAAATTGTAGGATCAGGCATCTAAAGACAAAGCCTTGCAGAACATGGCGGCACTGTCGTCAGCACAGATCGTCTCCCCAAGCATGATAAAGAATCACCTTCCGCCACTGTCGCCTGCCCCATACCAACCAGCCAGAGTGAGACCACAATTCAGCAAATGATCATTTTTATGCAGTTGTAAGACAGCAAATGCATTTTACCTTATTTCTCATCTTCCAGTTCTGGCCTGCTCCAATCCCAGTACAGGCTGGACCATCTCAGGAGTAAGTAAAGCCCTCTGCTGAACCCCCCAGATCTTTTTGGTATGAAGTCAGTATGTGTGCAGTTTGTGAACAGAGGACTTGGTGCAGGATATAAGTAAATGCAAGAATTAATGAGTGAATCAGTGACCCGTTTAGGTTTTATTATCAGGTGGGTATTGCAGGGTATATTTAATGAATCACATTTTTCAACGCCAGGATGGTTCTAGATTTCAACCCGGGAAGGACTCCTGGGCTCGGCCGCACCAGCCATGCGTAAGTTCCCCCTAGCCCAGGCTCAACTGTGAGCACAAAGCAGCACTAACTCCCCCTTCACATTGTATTGTACTGTATGTTTCCTGCACTGATGTAAAGCACCACAAATTAACTGCTTCAGATTTGATCTAGAAAAACAGATCAGATAAATCTTTCTGGTGTTTGATGACCTGAAAAAATATTTGGTGAAATTTAATTGAGTAGCCAGTAAACTAAATAAGTGGTGCTGTTTTGCATCATTAAGAAGTGTTGAAGCAGGTGGACTTACGCCTAGCTGGTGCAGCAACACATGCTTTCTTTTTAACACTAACAAATCTGCACAATAAAGACCAGAGATATAAACATAGTAGGACCCGTTAGAAACGAACATTTGATAACCAAGGTCTGTACCTGACTGGATCATTTGTTGTCTTTCAGCATAAAACCTTTTGTACAGTCCCCATACCAAAGCCTACCAGGTCCTGTACAACAACCCATACCAGGTAAGTTAAAGTAAAATCAGAGAAATTTCTTCAGGCAATGAAAACAGATTGTTTTTTTATTAATGAACATGTGTTTGTTGGTGCAGCTTATGAGCCTTTGGCGCCCCCTCCTGCACCAACAGCTACTGCAGTTCCAGTGTGGCAGGATCGAACAATCGCTTCCTCAAAGCTGCGAATGCTAGAGTACTCAGCTTTTATGGAGGTCCAGAGAGACCTAGACAACGTAAGTTAAATATATTTCATTAGAGAAGTTGATGTCTGTTTAAGCCAGAGAGGGTTTGGTACCAGCCCCAAGTGGCCCTCAGAGGGATTACAATTTAACAATTTTACATTTTTTGGCTCCAACAGAAATAATCCTTGTGTTTTAAGTAGGGGTTTAATTGACATTTTTGTCTCTTATGTCTGTCCACTGCAGTACAGCAAACACCTATTTGTCCACATCGGACAGAGCAATCCCTCCTACAGCGATCCGCTACTCGAGGCTGTGGACATCCGGCAGATCTACGACAAGTTCCCTGAGAAGAAAGGCGGGCTCAAAGAGCTTTACGAGAAAGGCCCCCAGAATGCTTTCTTCCTCGTAAAATTCTGGGTGAGTTCTTATTTTCGTCTGCCATCTATTAGTTTTGTCTTTTTGGTGCATTTTCTTCTCTGGTAATGCATCTCCTGCTTCCTATTATTGTAACAAAATGATGCTTGGAGTAGTGCAGAGCATGATTTTAAGATTATGCATTTCACAAAGCGTTGCTTCATCGTGCCACTACACTTCTCTTTCTGCCTCACATATTTTGTCCCCAAGTTCTTTTGAGAATTTTGTTATTTCACAGCAACAGAATACCTCTTTTTAGCTCTTATTGCTCAAGTGCTGCAAGGGGCCTTTGTTACAGTATGTTTCGAAGCATTTTATGATCAATATTGTGAAATTTGTGCACTATGCAGGCTGACCTGAACAGCAGCGGCATGCCGGACGGCCCAGGTTCCTTCTACGGTGTCAGCAGCCAGTACAGCAGCGCTGAGAACATGACGATCACTGTTTCAACCAAAGTTTGCTCATTTGGCAAGCAGGTTGTTGAGAAAGTAGAGGTAAGGACGTGTATTAACTGGTTCTTTTTTCTAAAATTATACATCTCATATACATTGTCAGCTGACTGTTGGGTGTTTTTGACGTTTCAGACAGAGTATGCCCGCCTGGAGGGAGGGAAGTGTGTTTACAGAATCCACCGCTCTCCTATGTGCGAGTACATGATCAACTTTATCCACAAGCTCAAACACTTGCCTGAAAAATACATGATGAACAGTGTTCTTGAAAACTTCACAATCCTACAGGTAATGTATTGTCGGTTATAATTAATTGTTAAAGGAACTGAATGGGAGAGGTATTTTGTTTATTTACTTTCTTAGAATCGGATGCTTTGATCTCCAATAGGCATAATTATAAAACTTGCAATTTTTCAAAATTTTAAGCAAGATTCATGTATTATTATTATTTTTTTTTACATGATTTTCACCATACCCTGCTATAAACACCGTTGAAACTAAGTGGCTAAACCTCAATGGTAGTAAATGTGAGCAGAACTAAAAACCTTTGCAAATTTGCAAATGGCTAAAATTCCCTGAACAAGATCTGAAAGACTGTTGGCTGAATAAAGAAAAGGCTTGTACAAATTGTGATACTTGCCAAATTGGTAGTACAAACTGATTTTAAAGTGTACCTAAGCTTTTGCTTTGTGCCCTTTACCTTTTTTTTTTCAAACAGTAAAAGATGGATAGATAATAAGTGTCATCTTTAAGTTTATATTAACTGGAAATAAGGAAGTCTTTTGCATTAATATTTGTATGTCACTCTAGACTGACAAACACTTAATCTGCTTCCCATTAATCTGAAAGCAGCTGTGAATGGCCCTATTGGTGCTTTGCCATAACATTTTAAGACAGAAATCTGATCAAGTTTGACCTAGTAATGTATACCGATCACTTTCAACTCGACACAAATTGTGGGTTAATGTGACATATGTTCAGAGGAACCCAACATGTTGTAATTTTAGGGAGATAAATAAATGAATAACAGTGCTGTTTAAACTTTTCTCTGTATTGGTTTTATCTACAATAATAAACGGCAGCACTGAGTTTACTTTTTCTCTGCATCTGAGATAAATGAATGAGAGAGAATTGTTTGAACTGAAGCTAAAGGTACTGGTCCCTGCCTGATTATATATCAATATATATTATTCCGATCTTTTGATTTCTGCTGCTCCCAACTACCATCGTTATATTTAACGCAGTCTTCTGACTTTGTCAGTTTGATATGAAATCTTATGATAGAATAAAAACTGTAAGACTTGCAGAGTTTTGTCTAATGAGCTTATCTTCTGACAGCTTACTGTGACGGTGCAGAGACGGTGTCCTCCGGTGAAATTAACATCACGTTTTCCTCCAGTTAATAACAACTAAGCTGTCACCGTTGTCCGCTTAAACAAACTTAAACACATAAGAGAACTGATATTTAAAGGAGAAGAACATTAATGGAAAAAAGAGTGTTTCCCTTGTTTTCATTCATTACGCTAAATGAAGCTAACAGTCGTAACTTCACAGTAAGCGAGGACATGAGAAGTGTCTGAGTCTGTTAATCTAACTGCATCAACCCTGTCTTCTTTCTCCTCAGGTGGTGACAAACCGCGACACCCAGGAGACCCTGCTCTGTATAGCATTTGTTTTTGAGGTTTCCAATAGTGAACACGGAGCTCAGTATCACGTCTACAGACTTGTTAAAGACTAACAGCTCGTCAGGGAAGTTCTGGAAAAGCCAGACAAAAGCGTGTCACAATCTCTCTTTGACCACCTCCAGGAAAAAAATCTACAATAACAAACATTCAAACAACACTAGACCGAACTAACATGGACACATTTTATGCTTTAAAGAAAGTACGCACGGAAAAGAAGTGTTGATGTGCCAATGTTCAAAGAAATTTGAAGAACTGCGGACAACCAGCTGTTTTCCATGTGTTTAAACATGATTAAGATGAAGTGGGTGACTTTTGCAGATGTAATTGATGGAGCTTGAAAAGTTTTCTTGAGGGAATGAGAATGTGTTTAGGGCTGAAAAGACTTAGTAACCATGGGAACATGCTCTGAGCTGTAAGAGAAGTGTATGTTGGATTGAGTGGAGAGTATAGGACCACAGAAAGGGGGGGAAACAGAGGAAAGTGGTATGTTTGTTAGGAAAGCAAGTGCCTTCTCACCAAAGGTTATATCATTGCCTGCCACTTTGGATTGCCTTTTTACTACCTCTTGTTTTTAAATGGACAGAAAAATAGTCATACAGGTGTGTTTTGTTTCAAGAAAATTGGAATTAAAAAAACTCAGATCAACATCTTTGGAGGCAGTTTTTGTCTTCATACACACAGAAGAATGGGATAACAAATTTTCATGTAGTCTGTTTTACAAAAAAAAAAAGAAAAAAAAACATTGTCCCAAGTTTTACAGTCCAAGTGTACAGGGGGAAGATTAATTGTGTTGCTGTGTTATTAAGGTTCTGCTTTTTTATATTTACTCCACAATTAAAAATCAGGTCTTACAAGCATCTATCTGTAACTGACTTTTGACACTTGGGATGTCTTGTACCGTAGCTATCCTGACATGAAGCCAGGGCTTTGCCTTCTTTAAGAGACCCACTGTTATTTCTTTCTGTTTGAAGACGTGTGCTTGGATGCACTTATAAAGATCAAGATGGGGGTTTGCAACAACAACAGTGCTTATTTTCTGCCTTGAGTTATGTAGCTTAATTGAAAAAAAATGAATTGTTTCTGTACTGTGAGTCAGTGGATACTAAAGGAATATGTGTTACATAGGAGTATTGAGGGGGGGGGGGGGGGGGCTGCTTCTTGCTCATATTTGTGATCAAGTAACTCAGCACAGAGACCATGGTTTAAGGTGAGAGGTTAATCACTGTTTCTTTTGTTTAAAAAAAGAGATTGTATGCTGTGAAGTTGGTTCATTTGCTTCACTTGTCTTCTCCGTGTAATGTGTGGAGAAGCTACATTCATTGATAAAAGTTTGGTTTTTATATTTAAGACAATTTTTTACACGCAAAATAATTTCGAAATAGGTCTAAACAATTGTCTTGAATGAAAGCCATTGTCTCTGTGGAGTATGACCATTGATTGTTATTTATAGGGTTGGAAAAGAAATGGCGGGAGGGCAGGTTGGGGCTCTGGAGATGAGTTGATAATTTTCCATTGTGATGGAGATGTTAAAAGTATTGCAGTACCTGTATTAGGGTCCTGCTGGACAAGTGTCTACTCTGTGTGGTTCACTGGACAAATTTGCAATGAAAGTGCAAATTTAAGATATTTCGGTGGCATAATTGCACCTGGCTTTGAATGTCATATTTCACAAGCTAGACACAATAACACTCCTCCTCTTGCAGGTCTCCAAGTTTATCTTTTATACAAACATTTTCTGCCATTATCAAGATTAATGTTTTGTTTTGATTTTGTTGTCTTTTGACTTTCAGTGGTTGCCATATGCTTCACTGAAAATAATGTGTGATTGTACTGGTATTGATAATTAATATTGAGATATCTAATGTATCATATTCTGAATGGTGTGGGCAGTTCTTCTTTTTTTTTGGTTTAAGGTGGTTTACTATTGTCTTTGTTACCATTGTGCATTGCAATTTTATACTTAAAAGTAGAGGTTGGACTATGTAATCAAAAAAATGTATCTAACAATACAAGACGCATGGTGCCTTTGGGGCCATTTCCCCCAAAAAACTCATTAAACATGTTTGTTAATTTGTTTTGTCTGCAAGTGTTCTTTTCATATCATCGTCACAAAAACACATGCTATGAAATACTTGTGTTGTTTGTGTTGCAATAGGGTCTTGGTATTTTCCCTCACGTGTACATCTTACATTGTTTTATCAATGCAGTGTTTTGATGAAGAAAAACATTTGAAAGTAATTCAACCAGAAGACTTTAATTATTAGAAAATGTACAGATGGGTACAGCAAAGTATGATTATGGATATGTGAACCCTTCATCTCCCAAGAGGAGATTTTCAGCTAAAATTACACAACAAGGACTCTTTCTGACTTAAACAGCTGTTACCAAAATATAGAAACCATAGCATTTAGATGCGGTCAAAGAAATAAGTTTGAGAATGAAGTCAGTTTATTTTTACTTAAACACATAGTATTTTCCTCCGTTTGCCTGTTTTGTAATTTAGTTGCATTTAAAATGAACACTTTGCATTTAAAGTATCTCTGCTAAAAGTTAAAGCAGTACCTTTCACTGTCGCCCGCCCTGGAAAGCAATGTCTGGTTGAGCATCCTTCATCATGAAAGAAACATTTCCTCTCTAAATCTACAGTTTCATTTGAATAACTAAAAGGCTCAATGGTCAATTTAGTACAGTAGTGCTTGATGGTTTGTGAACTCTTCTGACATTTCTGTAAACATGACATAAGAGTTCAACACAAAAATATCACTGGTTAATTAGTGAGGGAAATGATCAACATATTGATCACAGTCAAAAGTGTGCTGACTAATTCATAGAATATCTGATGGGGACAGTTTTAAGTCCGGTACTTCCAATCAATGGCGTGAAGTGTGTCAGCTGTGAGTGGGTACCCTGTATTATGGAAAACAGAGTTCTAGCAGTGTCTGATCTTTGCAGCACATGTGTGGAAGTGTGTTATTGCACAAAGGACATTTTTGAGGACCTCAAATAAAGTTGATGTCTATCAAGCTGGAAAAGGTTAAAACAAAACACATCTCTAAATTTAGAGTTTAGGCTCAATTAGATCATCAATTAGATCTAAAATGGGTGCTAAAGATCATGTGGATGAGCAAAAACTGCTGCAAGAGAAAAGTTTTGTAGATGGATAAGACTGATAAAATACTTTTTGGTTTAAATGAGAAGCATTATTTTTTGAAAAAAATAAAATGCTACATTCCAGTATAAGAGCTGTGAAACGTGGTTTTAGCCTTTCAGTGTCTGCACCAGAATGTTGTATATCTTCTACAAGGATGTGGTGGAGAGAGCAGTCTGCTTTGCAGCCATCTGTTGGGGCAGCAGTATTGGAGCCAGAGACTCAAAGAAACTTAATAAACTGATAAAGAAGGTTGACTCTGTGCCACGGACTGCTTTTGAGGCCCTGGACATAATTGTAAAAAGAAGAATGTTGCACAAGTTAATGAACATAAAGAACGATACTGCCCACCTTCTCCATGACATTGTGTTGAAACAATAAAGTATGATCAGTATGAGGCTTCTTCAACTACGATATAACACAGAGAGCTACAGCAGGTCATTCCTGCCAGAAGAAATAACACTATGTAATAAAAGCTTATAATAATTGTTACAAATAAATAATTAATTACTGCAACAGTAGCGATAAATAAAGTGTTTGGTCATTTTGTTTAATTTGCCCCTGTATCTGGGCCACAGCATGCTGCTATCAGTGATGGAACAATGAACTCTTGTTCAAACCAGGAAATTATAAAGAAAAATGTTAACTCATCTGCCTGTAAACTGAAAAGAAAGAGATTCAGAGACAAGTGAGGAATACAAATGATTGAGTGAAAATTAACCGTTTTAGTCTTGCAGCTAAAGGGTACTTTTTTTTAAATTGTATGTACATTGAGTAAATTGGTTTTAAAACTTCCTATTAAAGAAGTGTAATGCTTTTGCCTTGTTTTACTTTAGCCCTAAGTAATTTGATCACATCTCTGCAGAAGCTGCTTTGTCTGTAACCAAGGAAGCCATTTGCTTAAAGAACTTCACCTCCCAGAATTAATTGCGAGCGGGCATGCTCAAGCAGGAAATGACGCCAGAAAAATAAAACTTTGTGTTAAAAACCGTTTAGTTGACTTAAAACCGATGTTTTGTTAGCAGGAAAATTTCCTGTAACTAACTGTTATGTATATACGTTTTGCAAATGTGCGAAAGCGCTCCATAAACTGAAATGCAAGCGAGAGTTAATGTTTTATTTCGTGGGGTAAAACAAAACCGGAGGCCATTATAATTATTTTTATACCAGGTGACTTCACGTCGGCGTGAAAATATAGCAATGGAAACGTTTGAATTCCGTTATATGCGTGTAGGTTACCTGAGATGCTGACTAAACTTATGTGTTATCTTGACGTTTATCAACCGGCCTCAGAGGGACGGTGAGCTAGCAAGCTAACAGGAAGCGCCTTGGGTCGAAAGCCACAACTTAAATGACCACATTGCTGTGACTACGTCGGCACATCAACGGTCCACTTCACTTCAGCCGACTTCCTGAGGCTCGTGCGGTGAGTTAATTCAATTAATTAACTGACTCCAAGTCAAGGAAAACCGGAGCAAGTTTCACAACTAAAGGGGGTAGCGAAATGATTTAGCAGTTGTTAGCCCTCATCCAGTGTTGCCTGCCAGTGATTACCATCTAAATGCACAATTAACCACTACTAATTACGAAGTGTTGCTACAACCAAATCGAGATTGCTTAGATAATTCAGGAAGCTACTGAATGTAGAACTGAAAGCGGTAGCTAAAATTTCATCCTATTATCTACCAGTTAACACTAATGTTATTCCAAATACCTTCTCACCTGTCCGAATTTACAGGTGTAACACCGAATTCTGTACCCCTTCAGATTCTGTGCCCCGACTGAGACTACCGAGGTGTTTTGGGGGGTTTTTTGGATTATTTTTTAAATATTTGTATGGCTATTTCCAAACATGGTGGAGCAATGTTATTTAAACAACATCTCAATTATTATAATACCGTTGTAGTACTTATCTAGTAATATAAATCTGTTATTTTTTGGTTCATATAATGTCACTAAAGAAATAGTAGGAAAAGCTGTTGACCAGATACTGCCAGGTGTGCTACTAGTGTTATAAATGCCTATACACTAATGTTTCTGCAATAGCTTTCAAAATTTATTATTTCCTTTTTAGATATTGAAGGGTTGTGCTTCTTAGCGGCATGTTTTTTTTAGTTATAAAAAAAGTGAGGCAAAATTATGAATACTAGTGGCAATATAGCTAAAATTCCTACAGTATTGTCGTCACAGAATTTGGTGTTACACCAGTGTTAAATGACATGTACAAAATCATGGGACTCTAAAGTTAACCTATGTAAGGAAATTGACTGACTATCTCCTAGATGTGATAGTCTAGGTGATATGTAGCTATCTTTTTACAGCTTAGTGACTGAATTACTGTTCCTTTCACCCCATTTTCTATACAATGCACGGACTAATTTTTACACCTTTGTGTTATTATAATTCCTGGAACAGCAAAGTCATTGTTTATTTTATTTAGCTGCCATTTAAATTGTGTTTACACATGCTGAGTAGGTTTTGTCTATGCAAAAGCCCTGTTGCCTTTGACCCCGTGATTCTTTTCACTACACCACTGCTTCCCCATTTTCTCTTCATACAGAGCAAAGCTATGTCAGCAGTCTATTTAGGGACAATGTTTTGTTGCACACCCCAGGAGAAAATGTCTCATTACTTTGAGAAAAAAAAAATAGAGCAACATTTGAATGACACATTGAGGCTTGCGTGGGTCAGCTGGATCACATGATTAAAAACGGACACATTTGTCTTTAGCTTTAGAGATGGCAGACAGCACAGACTACTTATGTAAATGCATGGGGAGTCAAATCCAATGGGAGTTTTTATTTGTGAATGTATAACCGATCTTAAACTGTATAAGCCTTTGCAGATTCACCCAACGTATTGATACCTAATGATGCATTGAAGAGTATTTCCGATAAACTGTTGAAAGCGTGTTTAGAGTTTTATTAGTTAAAACAAATTTTGCTGAGCTTTGCCCCTTGGTTCTGAATTTTCTCAAATTGTGTTTATTAGACGTGTTACTCTCGTTTTTGTGCAAAGTCACAGTTTATTCTTTTATGTAGTGGATACTTCTAGTTCTCCCGAATGTGCCACCCAACTATAACAACAATGGAGCTCAGACGTCAACCCGTAATAGTCTTTTTTTAATTTTTTTATACCGCATCAGGAACTGTCGCAGTCGCCTCATCTGATCTGAAACTCCATCATCACTTCCACTCATGATCCACTCATCTGCCAGCATGGCTAACACGGAGTGTATCAGTGTGCAAGTCTTCTCCCTGAACTGTTGGTCAGTGCCTGTGGTTTGTAGAAATTCTCAATGCGTTGCTTTTCATGTCGATACATGTGCAGGTTTGCCAAACAAAAATTCACCGTCTGTACTTTGTTTTGTTTCTCAGGGGGATCCGCTACCTAAGCAAACACTGTCCTCAGCGCTATCACATGATCGGAGAAATGTTGTGCAAGGAAGAACATGATATTGTTTTACTGCAAGAGGTTGGAGGAAACTGTCTTACAAAGTTTTGAAGCTGCAGAGTCACTTATCAGATTGACCGTGTCAGCCTTCTCTTTTGATAAAAGCGATCTTACTTAAAGGGATAGTTCGGGATATTTGACATGAATCTGTATGGCATCACCATAACCAGTGTCGTGCATTCAAACTGACTTACCCCCGACAGTGTCCTGTGAGCCGAGTTCTTGTCCAGTGTTGGTCAAGGCGAAAGTAGTCCGGCTTGTTTGCTGGGGTCAAGAAATTAGCGCGTTTTTCTTCCCAAAACAGTACGTGTGCTAAAGAGTGATTTATTTCATCACAAAAACCGAAGCCGGCAAAAGTCACTCCTCGTTATCACTTGGGCCCTACTGTCTCTCGTTGTGTATCAGTGCGCCCGTCATTCTGACCGCGAGCTGTGCGCACGAGTTCACTTTGTTTACTTCTCGGGAAGATGTCTGACAACGAGAGCGACGAGGAACATATTGACTTCCGTTCAGAGCCAAGGGGGTATCTTTATGAACCCGTTTATACTGAGGAGGAAGTTCGCCAAATGGACTTAGATCGGGCAGAAAGAGAGAGGGTGGACAGAGAAGTGATGGAAACAGAAGCTGGAGCCACTGCTGGAGCTGCGATACCCAGGGTGGCCGACAAATCCTGGTGCACTTGTTTGAAGTGCGAAGTAATGCAGACAGAGGTGGAATGTTACTGCTGCCACGAGTGGGATTTAGTTATGCCCCAGATACAAAACCTTTCCATAGATTAGGATGTCGGCGGCCGTGGGACAGCTGCTGCCTGCATCACAAATAACGGTGACTTCCCTGCACTCCTGAATGCAGGCGTCTTGAGAACTTTTTTCCATGTTCCCAAGATCAACTGGAAGAGGCGTCCCAGACCAGCTGGACCCGATGGCCAGTTGTCTGCAGAGTAAGTGTTGAGCACTGCCAAAGAACAGAAAGACTCGTGCGCACAGCTCGCGGTCAGAATGACGTGCGCACTGATACACAATGAGAGACAGTATAGGGCCCAAGTGATAACGAGGAGTGACTTTTGCCGGCTTCGGTTTTTGTGATGAAATAAATCACTCTTTAGCACACGTACTGTTTTGGGAAGAAAAACGCGCTAATTTCTTGACCCCAGCAAACAAGCCGGACTACTTTCGCCTTGACCAACACTGGACAAGAACTCGGCTCACAGGACACTGTCGGGGGTAAGTCAGTTTGAATGCACGACACTGGTTATGGTGATGCCATACAGATTCATGTCAAATATCCCGAACTATCCCTTTAATGTCACAGTTTATCATGCGAAGATGTTATAGATGAATATTATATTTTTAACTGAAATATGAATTATTTTTCAGGTGTGGAGTGAGAAGGACTATCTCTACTTGAAAAAGAAGCTTGCCACTTGTCATCCTCACTCTCATTACTTTAAAAGGTAACATCTCTACTCCAGCATGTGGAAATTCTTAACTCTGAACGTCTTTTACTCTTAAGTTCATGAGACGACTGTCATATCTTCAAAGGCCAGTTCTGTCTGGAGGTCAGAAAAGCGTACCTGCAAGGTACTGATTAGTCTGCAAAATGTAACTGAAGCCAAGAAGTTTCATGAAAGGATTATTTTTTGCTGCTTAATTCTTTCTTGACCTTCATACCAAGGCTGTGATTAATCAAGAGGTCTTTCCCCTAATCTCCTCACAAATGTCAAATTAAATACGTTTGTTTTCTCATCTCCTGCAGTCTTAAGACGAGAACGACACTAATTTGATGTACAGTATGTCGTCATGTAAACCAACTGGTTTTATATTTAATTTTAGTAACTAATAATAAGAGAAAAAAATACAACATTTGATTACGCCTTACTTTTTCTCTCCTTTTCTCTCTCAGTGGCGTCATAGGCAGCGGACTGGCCATTTTCTCTAAACACAGAATCCGTGACACGTTTCTTTATCGCTACTCACTGAATGGCTATCCTTACATGGTAAGTCTGCAGGGCTTTAGACATGCAAAACAGTGTTTTGTGCAAGTGTTGAAGAATTATCCCAAACTTCGGGTTCATACTGGAAGTGAGGCATGTGCAGAATTTCATAATTTGCAGCCACCAGGCCACCAGGCCACAGTAAAATGCACATGTTGCCCTCATATCTGCAACTAAGCACCTTTCACTGTAGTTTACAGAAATACAAGATGCAGCTTATCTGTTATGATGATGGCAATGAGGGATTTTTAGTTAGTTTCAGCAGTTGCGTCGTTCTGCTCTCAAATTGCAGCTGTGCAACTTTTGAATACTATGGTTTGCATAAAACTCTGTGTGAAAGGTCATTATTAGAGGCATCGTTATGTTAAAACAAACAATAATGTGGGTAGCTGCTGTGCCGCAGCAGAAAGGCTGTTGGTGTGGTTACAGACGTGTCTGTGATGCAGCAGTTCAGCAAAACACAGGCCACAAACATGTGACGTGTGATGAGTCTTGTTTAGCAACGTTCATGCTTCCAGTTTAATGAGTTTGAGCAGAATTTACATGAACATAAATAAAAGAATATCTATAAATACATGCAGCCTTGCATTTATACTCTCACATACAATGAGACGGTGATACAATTCTATACAGACCAAACAACCCTACATTCATTCATCAAGTTAAATGTATTAATACTTTGATGTAAAAGTACAATGTTTTAGGGGAAAAGGCCCACATTGATGCTTTAAGTAAAGCCTCATGACCAACAATAGTAAAATTACTGGATTATGCCTGAATCCTCTCAATATGTCAAATATAATATAGGATATATATAGATATAGATATATCTATATCTATATATATAATTTTTTATAAAGTATTGTTAATGATATATTGTGTGAGCAATATTTTTCTGCTAAGAATTAGAGAATGAACAGATATTAACTGTTTAACTTTTCAAATTATCATTTAAAGTACAAATAATTACATTTTATGCTAACATTTCTGTCTGGTAATTTAATATTGTAGCAAGAGAGTTAGAGTTATGCAACCATGTTACACTGCTATTCTTAAGTAAGGAAAGACGGTTTTAAGAGATTTTCTCTTGGTTGAAAACAAGTTGAAATAAGTCAGTGGCAGATGTTGTTGAAGTTGTAGTGATAAAAGAACTTGGGCATAAAATGGGAATAAATTAAATCATTTTGCCAAAGCACAGGGAGCTCAACATTGATAAAGACTGGTTAAAATGCTGAATTAATTTCAAGAGCATGGCTCCTATTACTATTCAAATCTGGAAAAGATCACAGGGATTTTCTCTGTTTTTCCCCTGTTTGCTTTTATTAAAATTTCTCCTTGCAGCTCGACACTTTTCATTCCATCTTTCATTCACCACTGATGTTTCCTGTCCTATTTAGGCTCACCATGGGGACTGGTTTGGAGGTAAAGCTGTTGGGATGGTCGTCTTGAACCTCGGCAGCCTGACTGCAAACGTCTACGTCACACATGTAAGATCTCATCAGTTCTCAGGCCTTTCTGCATAATCACATTCATATTATTGAATAATTCCATTCCTTTGTGTCGATAACAGCTGCATGCAGAATACTCCAGAGACAAGGACTCTTATCTACCTCACAGAGTGGTTCAGGCCTGGGAGCTGCAGCAGTTCATCCGGTAGGGTGTCTTTGCTTGTATATTCAGCGCCTGTGTGTTCATGCTGTTGTGTTTTTGCATGGTGATCCCCACCTGTTTGCATTTAGAATGATAAAAATGTTTCATGTACCATTACAATGAAAGTGTTTTAAGCAGCAACATAATAGTTACAGTATTGGTAAATAATGAGTTTTCTGTGTTTTCTGTTAGTCACACCTCTGCTGGAGCAGATGTGGTCATTCTCGGTGGTGATCTCAACATGCACCCCCAGGACCTCGGCAACAGACTGCTTATGTCTTATACTGGTCTGAGGGACTCCTATGTAGAAACGGCTAAATTTGATGTATGTAGCAACACGAAAGCCACAAAATAGAAGTATTGATAAAAGAAAATAGACTCAATTGACTTATTTTAGACTAGATATTTTGTTGATAACATTTTTTTTTAGAGTGGTGCACAAATCTTCAACAGCAAGCATTCAGACAGTCTTTACACCAACTATCATCTTAACAGAAAAGTGTGGTGTTACCAGTTGTTATGCAACTTCTTCATAAAATATGTTGGTTGAATCAAGCTGTGCCATTGTGACTCAGTATCTCAAAACCAGGTTGAGAATTAGCAAAAACTTTGATTTTACGTGTTGCTTTTCATGTAACTAAGATTTTAAAAGGTGTGTTGTGTTGCAGGGGTGCGAGGATGGTATGACTTTAATAACAGAAAACCCTTTTATCAGTAAAAAGGAGCTTGTTCCCTTTGAAAAAGGAATTCGAATCGACTACATCCTGTTCAAGGTGGGTGAAAGCTTAGTGTTGTTACACCAGCTCTTAATAATTTTGATTTGACCCGTAAAACTTTTTCATCTTTTGTTTTTCCAGGGTTCATCCAGTACTGAAATTCATTGTGGTTTCATGTCCACCACCAAAGGCTCCGTTCCCGACCATCCGTTCCCGTACTCTGATCATGAAGCTCTTACTGCTGAATTAACGCTGAAGTCCAACATTCCACCAGAGGCAGGAAGTAACAGACAGTCAAAGACTCGGGACTCTGCTCCAGGTATTTTTAACCACCATGATAGAGATGGCAGTGTCTGCTGATTGATCGTACCGGTGATTATCAGAACCATGAGTTAGATTAATGAGAAGCAGTGACGTGATGTGAGCCTGAAGTATCTTCACAGATCTTCTGCTCTTACTGCGGAGTCGTTTTATTCCTCTGTAGCACTTCCCTCTCCAGCTTCAGACTTGTAGTAGATGGGTTAAGTCTGACTTTCTCTTTGTGTTCTTTCACGGCTGTAGGGAAGGTGGCTGAACTGGTTGACATTCTGACGGAGGCCCGTACAGAAGTCAAAGTGGGCTTGCACTGCGCTGAGAGGATGCGCTACACAGCAGCTCGCACTGGGGTGATGGGGCTGGCTCTGTTGTTCCTGGAGTTGGCCATCGCAGCGGTACCTTGGCTGGCTCTGGGAGCAGAACAACCCTTCCCACGTACCTCCTTCTACCTGCTGGCCGCTCTGTGCTTCGCCATCCTGCTGACCACCTTTCTGCTTTACATCTTTTATACGATGGAGCTGAAATCTCTCCAGGGGGCTGAAGACCAGATGAGGTTGGCTGTAGGTAGTCTGCAAGAGAAGCTCAGGGGTTTTCCTGTGGCTCAGCCTCACAATGCCCCTCCGAGGCCCCCAGAGGGGCACAAGCCCAGTGCCTTGGATCCAGAGGAATGATTTTTAAGTAGGTTCACTGAAGGAAGGCTTTGAAGTCAGCTTTAAGACTTTAAAACTTTTGAAGGAGTCTGCTCCTCTGAATGTGTTGTATGTTTAGAGATTTAGATTTATGCAGCAAAATCATCAGCTATAATTGAGAGATATTTCTTAAAGTAGTGCAGGACACATACTTTGACATTTTAATAGCTTTTTTATAGTCATCTGTAGGGTCTTATCATCCGTATATTTCACTCTATGCACCTGCAGTACACAACAATGCTTCCTAGCACACAGTAATGTTTTTACACACTACTGCTGTCCTTAGAGGTCATAAATGTGACCATTTGTGTCATTAAGCCTCAGGCCCAACTTCCATTCCACTCTCCAGTAGTGTCGCTGGGACCAGTCGTTTTTGTTTTTTTATGTCTTGCCTCCCCTTTGGGACCTGGAGAGGCCACCACCCAGTCACTGTGGGTCCACTCTGTGTTTGTGTGTCTGATTTTCTCGATGTGCTGTAATGCAACCGGAGAGTTGTATCATGGTCTCTTCTGCACGGAAGACTCAGACACTCCGACGTTTAAAAGGTTTACACGTATCCGTCTATCTGTAGCTTAACAGGATCATCATGAACTAGCTAAGACTGTTTGGTGTTATGTTTAAGAGGAAGGGAAAACACCTTCTTGTATGGAAACGCATGTTCTCATGCTTGTCATTTTCCACCGGCAGTTATCAAAATGTTGGAGACAATCTACACTCCTTTCTTTATCTCTAACTATGAAACATGGTGGAAAATTCTGCTCTTGTATTTGATTTAATTTGATAACATGAATCATTTTTACTTAATTATTGAAAAACAATGTAGAAAAGATATATCTATGGTATAGATAACAAATGAATCACTTTATGATATGTACAGTATGCTAACTGATTGCTTAATGTTTTATGTTGCTGTGAAACCATGTTGTGAAGCAACTGGTGGTTCTCAATTTTCCTCGTTTTCATGCAGAATTTCAGGTGACACCTGATGTTCTTTCCAACTGAAAACTGTGATGAGAATGATCATTGAAGCAATAATAAAAGCTTTGCGGGATTCAGGGCAGCCGTGGCTTTGATTAAAGGTGAGAAGTTTGATATCACTGATATTCACCACTAGGGGGCAGTATTAGCGCACCTGATATAGGAACTACCATTGAGCACAAGACTAACCTCTCACCACAGGAAATGTGAGCGCACAAATTGGCAGAAGGCAAACAGAATTTGCCAGATCAGACTTGCTGGCTTCCACATGTTTACCCAGAGGGAGCCCATGGGTGTGATGCATACATTAGTTTCCCTTTCCTTTTTTCCACCTGCTATGACGTGAATAAAGTTTTCATTTCACACTGGGTAAAGGTGTCACAGATGATCACCTTCAGCTAAACTTGTGTAAATTAAATACACATCGGGGGAACCGCACGCCACACGTTGATTGTTCCTACATTGATTTTACAGCTGTAGTTATCAATTACCGATTCAGCTGCAACAATAAAACGGCATACTAAAAATATAATAATCTGTTCATACCAGGTCATTGTCATAATTTATTAATAAAAAATTAAGTCCATCATTTGACAGATTATCAACAAGTAGAAAACAAGCAAGTTCGCCCCAAGGTCAGACTGTGCAGTGCTCAAAGAAAGTATATTCAGAATTTGAAGATGTCAGTTAGCATGTTAAATGTTGAAGTTATGACAATATAATATGAGGGGGCCAATATTCCAGATGTGAGCGACTGATAACGTCATACGGAAAACTATTGCTACAAGTTATGGCTTCTACAACCTACTAAGGGGCTCTTTCACACACTGCTTCTGCCCTCTGGCTTTTCTTTTTTCTGGAGGAGAAGGAGGAGTGTTCACTTTGGTTATTTGATAATGTCCACGAAACGAAACAGGGTCATTTTTCTACTGAGTGGAATATTCTTATATGGGAATATTCGTCGTGGTGTATCGTGATTTATCATCATGTGCAGCAGATGGTAGAAATTAAGCTATAAGTGCAGGTAAACACATACAAACTTAATTTCTCTCAGGGAAGGTTTGGATGACAGTTTTACTTAAAAATGCACAAATAATTTCATCTTCATCTCTGCGCAGGCCTGACAATTGAAGTTGCATAAAATGAGAAAAGTCGAGATCAAGCAGCCTAAATATGAGTAAACAGCTTCTTTACTTAATGCTTCCTAGCACGCAGACTGACAGAAAGTAATGGCGTTAATGGCAGCTTCTTTTCGTGTATCTGTAGTCCATTGTGTCTGGGTGGGCGCGGTCTAATTCCGCAGGGCAGGGTAAAGTGCGCTTTTATTCTCAGAGCGCCGCCGACCCTCTGCGGCTTGTCTCTCTAGAGGTTGTTGCGCACTCACAAAATGACGAGCCTGGGTCCGTTAAAATCGGCGATTTCCATCGGGAACGTGGACGACACGTCGCTGGCCGTGCCGTCCGTTAACCAGTACCGATCAGGACAGCAGCGCGTCCTGGAGCAAGTGCAAACAATCAGGAGGAAGTCGAGGCTGTCCAGCAGCAAGAGCGGATCTACTTCTTTATCTCCAACAAGTAAGATAGCCAAAAGTACCACAGACACTGCTCAGCAGGGACAGAAGTAGTGAGAACTCTTTAAAGTTAAACTCTGGTCGGCGTTCTAGTTGTTTTAGAATTCGGTCTTTGAATCCCCGTGAGAGCGTCTCTAATGACTAATCAGTACATTGTCATTTACATTTCCTCATTGTGTAAGGGCTGAGAAAGAAACCTGCCTATCTTCAGGTTAATCATCGTCATTAGCAAATAAATAAATAAATATATGAAATAATTCGCTCTCTATGGGGATAGCAGCAAATGTTTATCTTTGTTTGGGTGCTATAGCAACCTGCTGAATAACGAGATACACATTCCTGCTAGTTATTGTTTTAACTTACAAAACCTACATAAAAATACATACAGTGCACACTTTATTGTCTTATTTTCGACTAATTTGACTTTTTTTGAGTAAATGATTAACCAGCCTGTGTTACATAACCTCCCTGAATGTTTTTCTTACCAACACCTGGAAGGTTTGGATTCATGTTGGGGAATACAAGTAAAAGGGGAGCAGCAAAGCAGTCAGTGTACAATATATAAAAATATATTCAAATTTGATAAATAAATCCAATTGTAAAGTGGTGAATAGTAGGAGGTCTTTGAGGCACTTAAAATCTTGGAACAAAATACTCCTGAAAAAAAAAATAGTCTGGATTAAAGTATTAAACATTGTAAAATCGGAACGACAGCTGGACACTATTTATTTTTAACTTCCGCTTCTTACAGAACACATCTCATTTAACCAAAGGTTAGATTTCTTTACAATCCTAGTTCATCATAGATATAGGGTACAAGTTGTAAGCATGTCATTATCAAACTGAGCATTGTGAGATTTACAGGTATATTCAAAGTGTAAGTCAGATGAATTCATGTCGTTACTTTGCACCTCTATTCTCTGCTTCCAGCCTCTTCAGTATCTCAAAACCAGGTTGAGAATTAGCAAAAACTTTCATTTTACGTGTTGCTTTTCATGTAACTAGATACTGAAGTGTTGATAACTTTAGGGTTATACTGTTTTATGAACACCAATATAATGCACCATACATCAGATGCACTGTGAGGATACACTGTCACTGTATGCTTTTTTTTTCACAGGCAAAAGCAATAAATCAGTGGTTGTAAATGAGGTGTGTTCTGTACATAAGATAACAGCTGATAAAGCCTGATATTTCTCCTCAGGCCCTTTGTATGACTCCGTGTTCGTAGATTCTGGGAGGACACACTCTAGCACATCTAATGGAAGCGGCTTCTTTGGCAATGGCTCCTCTAAAAATGTGAGTTATTATGGATATCAATCTTTTTTTGTTGTTGTTGTATTGTTGCAGTGATGTGAATCTTGGAGCGAAACATTTTTCTGTGAGTGCTGATGGTTCCTGAGATTTTGAGAGTTTATCTTCCGGAAGTGCGCACATTTCTTTTATCAGCCTGTTCATCTTTGAATAAGGTTTTAGTATAAATTCAAGAATTTATTGGTGTACTTATTATGAACACAGTGATGCTTGGAAATCTGTGAACCCCTTAGACTATTCTGTATTTCTGCATCAACACTGTATGCTGTAAAACATAATTAGATCTCCACACAAGTCCCAAAAGGAGACAATTTGAACCTAAATTGAGCATTGAAATAAATAAAAAAAACAGTAATCTTGGTCTTTTGGTTCCTGTGGGAAAATGATCCGATATTACAGATCTGTGAGAAGTATGTGCTCTCAGTATCTGGTGTGGCCCTCTTAGCTGTAGTAACTGCACATAATATTTTGCCCATTCCTCCGTACAGTACAGCTTCAGTGCTGGGATGTTGGTGTGTTTTTCTTCTCATCGACAGGCTGCTTCAGATCCTTCAACATTTATTTTGGATCAGTTTCAATGCATCAACTTTATTCTTCTTTTAATATTCTTTGGAAGAATGACGTGCTTATTTTGAGTTTCAATTTGAGATTCACTTACCAGATATCCTGACATTTTCCCTTATTCAATTCAATTCAATTCAAATTCAAAAATACTTTATTTATCCCAGAGGGAAATTAAATAAATTAATAAATAAATAAATTATTATTAACTGATATGATTTAGTATTTGTTGTTTAATCTATGATGAGAAGCTGTCCTGGTCCAGATACAGCAAAACCACCCCAAACCATGATACCATCGGCACTATTGTTTGACAGATGATTTATGCCCGATTGTGGTGTTTTCCTAGCCTAGAAATATCCCATCATGTTTAAACATCAAATTTTGATCTGTTATATGTTTTCAAATGCCGTTTTGCGTCTCCATTTTTCCTTTTGTTAAGTAATTTCCTGCCAACCCTAAACGTTACCTGAAACCAATGTAAAATAAGCTGAAATAAGAGAGGTTGCTTGTGGTCTTTTGTTTTTTAGGAATTACACAGAGTTCCTATGTGACCTTACAGACTATGCCACCTTAGTTTTTGGAGCAATCTTTGTTGGTCGTTTACAACCCGAATTCTAAAGAAGTTGGAACGTTGCGTCGTTGCATTCTAATTCAAGATGAGCTAATATTTTTCCTGAAATGTAAAGTGTCTCACTTTTAACATCTGATACTTTTTCTGTGTTTTATTTTGAGTTAAATATTGGTTTATGTGACTTGCAAATCTTTGCATTCTATTTTATATTTACAATTTACAAAGTGTCCCAACTTTCTTAGACATGGGGTTGTACTTCTGGGAAGGGTGACGGTGGTCTTAAATCTCGTCTATCTGTATGCAATCTGTTTGACTTTCGACTGACAGTTTCCAAACTCCATTAGGTCATGCTTTACTACCCTAGACGGTATGTCGTTGTGGTGCAACGATCCGACTTTAAAAAATGATTGTTCTTGATATAAAACAGGGCGCCCACTCGGTCCTGATGTCATCCACTCAAATCCTTCAACTCAAATTTCACCTTCACTTAAACTGTTAAATTTCTGGGTTCACTTATTTTTTGCCACTCACAGATATGCTAATCCTGTTCTTAACACATAATAGATCAAGCGTCTCAAAAAAACTGTTCACAGTTCTTCCCAGAATCTTTGTCTCCTGATGTAAAAATTTTGTTTTCTAGCCTCACCCATAAAAATTCCCAGGCGTTGCATCACAGGGCTGTACACCAAAATAATCTTTCACAATTTGAGTCCCGCATTACCTCTCATGACACATGTTTTCTTTGGCTCCGCAGCTCATCCTGGAGAAAAACATCCACCGTCAAATGGTCAACAACTCCAAAAGATCCACTGCGTTTAGAAACACGCTTACTTCCACCTCTCGCCATGAGAGGAGCTACGCCCCCGTTAGCTCTGTGGCAGTAGGTCAAACCAGCACCAGCCGCAGCGAACCCGATCTGATCTGGCAAAGTTCCATGCCAAAACATTCTGTTCCAGCTCAGAAAAACCCCTCAAACAAGGGCAACTTCATGACACAAAGGAGTGCCAGTCAGTATATAGTGAGCACCACCTCAAAGCCTCAGCCTCTGTATGCTTCAAATGGTCAGATCAAATCAAACAAGCAGTTCATATGCAGTCAAACTGACATGAGAAAGGCGCACTCAAAGCAATCCGTCACAGAGGCCAAGTCCATGGGCAAAGCAAACTCTGGGTGAGTAAGAAAGCTACTGATATGTTTTTGATAAACTTTTTTTTTTTGGTAAACTTTGAATAGTATTTGTTTTCTCACAGGACAAATGGAACCAGCGTGGTTACTGATATCACACTGAGGGAGGCTGTGGAGTTTCTTTCCAGCAGCGATGAAAATTATCAGCTTTGCGGCGCTTCCTACATTCAGCACAACACTTTCATTAACGACAAAGCAAAGGAGGAGGTGGCTGATCTTGTTCTTGTTTTGGTTCTGCCTGTTCTTATCATGATGTTGCACTGCTTGTAATCTACTTTGCCTGAGACAGTGTGGGAAAAAAGGTGCAGAAAAACATTTTTGTTTTTCTGATTTTTATTTTAATTTTTACCTGCACCATGTCAATCAAAACGTAAATCAAATTAAATCTCTCTGATGATGATTCAAATAGCTGGCCAGATGGACCTCAGTCCTCTCAAAATGTATTTCAATTTGTGCTTCAAATAATCTTGAAGCCAACTTGCACTTTTACGGTATGACGGAGCGCTACCCAGCCTCACAGTGATGTCATACTGTTTTAGGATGTGTTCTCTGGAAAGGAGAGAAATCACGCCGATGGGTTCATGATAAAAAAAAAAAGCTTATCTAAAACAATATTAAAAACAGAGTTAATTTTTGAATATTGTTTGAAATTCTAACCTTAACATGGAAACATAGATTTCTGTTTTTCCACACTGTCTGAGGTTAAATTTTCTTTCTGTTTAAGCTGCCATATCTCAGACTTAAGGCATCATTTAATTCCATAATACGAATTTGATCTGAAATCAATATTTTTCAATTGATGTTTAAGGAAAGTTCCTCCCTTTGAATTGTGGTAAATCACTGTGTTCAGTATATTTAATATCTTAGTATCTTAAACAGGTGGCCATTTTGGGTGAGTTGGCTTTGAGTGAGGTGTATGGCCTTGTTTTTGCTGGCATTATTTGTGATTATAGGACTGTTTAGATGAGTTTGTCTGCTGAATCTGCTAGTGTGTCTTGTCTTGGCTCCACCTCTGGCACCCGCTATACTTTCATTACCCCCTACCCGAACCAGGGTTTGAATCCTATTCCTACTTATCTTACCTCTTTTATTTCTCCCCCTACCCGAACCAGGGTTTGCATTAGGGGTGGGTATTGGCAAAAGAGTCACGATTCGATTCGAATCACGATTCACATGCCACAATGCGATACTATCACGATGCATCACGATACTTGAATTATTGCGATGCATCGCGATGCAATATTTATTTTTTCCTTTAGCACAAGTTTCTTGTGTTTACCTTGAATGCTAAACCTGAACCCCTTTTGTCCTTCAGGTCTTAAAGCTTAATGGCATCCCTCTCCTGGTGGGCCTGCTGCGTAGCTCGAGCTCGCAAGTCAGCCACACAGCCTCGGCCGCCCTCCGTAACTTGTCCTTTAAGAGCGATGGAAACAAAGAGGAGATACACCGCTGTGATGGCGTCACCGAGGCTCTGGATCAGCTCAGAGATTCAGACTCTGTAGAGCTGCACAAACAGTTAACAGGTGCATATGTGAAACTCCACACGCACATAGCAAACCGATCGAACAAGTCAGACAAAGACCTGCTTGTGTGAAGCGTTATATAATTCCGTTGGTTCTGGTGTTTTGATGCTGGCCTTTGAGGCCCACTGTTAAAACCCATTTGATGCAGTTTTAGAGATTCCGCTTCATGTTGACAAGATTTTCTAAATGTTGAAACTGATGCAATAAGAGCAGCGTAACAGCGATTGAACCTGAATATCACACACTTCCTGAAAATCTAGTTATAGTTATAGAGGTACTAACCCTGTAAGGGAACATTCTAGTGTTCTTGTGATCAAAATGATTAGAAAAACACAAAAAAAGCTTTACATACTGCTAGATTTTTAAAAAAGCATTTATACCACAGACAGTGAATGCATGTCAGAACTGACATGCTGATGGAACAGCTCCAATTTCAATTTCTTTCTCCAGGTCTTCTGTGGAATTTGTCCTCTGCAGACAAATTGAGGTCGGACCTGCTGAAGAATGCTCTGCCCGTCTTAACAGAGCGTGTGATCCTGCCCTACACAACAGGTTCTAACCCAACCAGTGGCACAAACAAAGACCCTGATGTCTTTTTTCACACCACAGGATGCCTTAGGTAAGCAAAACAAAAACTAACTGTGAACTGGATAATACTTCATTACCTTTTTTTCTGTTTTCTGACTCAGGATCTCATAACACACTGTGCGTTGCTCAATGACAAATTTACTTTATTTTGGATTTGCATATCAAATTCAATCATTGCCAAGGTGTCTGGTTGAGTTGGTTTGTGGCATCTATCCATTAGTCATCAAGTGAATACGTGTGAGGGAGGATGTAAATATACTTCAATCATAGTAACACTGTCTGATAGTAGTAGTTTTAACAGCTCTTGATTGTATTCTTTACTTATTTCTCATTCCATATGTGTGGAGCGTGGATAAGTTGTGAGCTGAATGGGACATTCAACTTTAAAGTGATAGATTTCCTATGAAAAAGGCAAATAACCATCGTTGCAAAGACCAAGACTGGCAACAGAATGAATTAATACTACAGTTTAACAAACTGACAGTGGATCTATGTGACTCATTTTGAGCAAATCATTTTAACAGTGTTACTATGTTAAGTATTCTCATTTCAGGACTTTCAAACACTGTTTGCAGTTACTGATAATTGTAAGAAGTGTTGTATGGAGGTTGATTTACTGTAACTTTCTGCTCGTTTTAGGGTATACAGCTCAGTTATAGGTGCTCTTACACTGCCTTGAATTATGCTAAAATTAACTTTAATGCTCATCTTTAGATGTGTATCACTTGAGACAGGATCCTCTTTCCAAATATCTAAATTTCCTCAAGGCTGTTCACCCCCAGGATACAGTACATGTGTTTCTTGACTTCTTGACTGTTTGTTGAACCTGAAGCCCTTTGAGCGTTCAACAAACCGTACAACATCAACACAAACCATTGTTACAGATCAGATGTTAGCGGTACGATAGCACAGATCTTATCACAGGTCTTATCTTCTGCATCAGCAAACAGTTAGCTGCAATGTAAAACATATTGCAGGAGCTCTCTGTTGGAGATTCAGTTGTTCACCTGTTGATTTATGTGTTTTTTCCATGAGTGTACAGGACAAACATTGTTTAGCTTTCAAGAAAATGGGTCATCTTCATCAAACAACTGGATGATTGACTTAAAATAACTTCTTAAAACCTTGATAGCAAGGCTTTTTCATCACATCTGGGTCCAAATAATAAATACATTAACCTATTCCATTTTCACTGTTACATTAGTTTGATATTCTATCACATGTTTTTGCAAGCAACATCTCATACATCAATGTGCTTAATCTGTAATATATCAAGCATTTAGTTTTACTGTATGTTGCATTTTGATTTTAACAGAAACCTCAGTAGTGCGCAACAAATCAGCAGACAGGCGATGAGGAAATGCCGCGGTTTGATCGATTCCTTAGTCAGCTACATTAAAGACTGTGTGGATGCAGGAAAACCAGATGATGAAGTAAGAAAAGATAAAAAAAAAGATGATTTTTCATTCAAGAGCAACATGTAATTTGTGTGTATATGTTGGTTAAATGCAAACATCTTGAAAAATAAATGCATAGGAGCTTATAAACTGACTCTGACACAAGTTCTTCTGTTTTTGGGTGTGTGTTTTTCTATCTGTCAACTCAGTCTGTAGAAAACTGCGTGTGCATCCTGCACAATCTGACATTCCAGCTTGAGGCCGAGGCTCCAGCTCTGTTCAGCAGGATCACAGCTTTGGCCAAAACTGTGAACAGGAGCCACAGTCAGAACGACAACAGCCCTGTCGGCTGCTTCAGTTCCCAGAGCAAATCTCCAGAGCATGAGGTGAGAGAGATTATTTTACCTGACCAAGCCTGGTGGAACCTGTAGACAGTGCCAACAAGTTACCTTTCACTACACATGAACATTTCTTCTCATTATTATAACTACAATTCTCAGGAACTTCCAGTGTACAAAAGACTAAGACTCAGAAATGTCAGAATGTAATCTTAATTTCTGTTAAATCTTTGCCACTAAGTCCCTGAGCATTAAATAGACACACCTAGTTATGAAATGCAGAATGAAGCACACAGGGAGGGCTCCCGTTTGCAGCATATTGTTATATCAGCATGCAGTTTTGCATTACTTAATAATTAGAAGCTACATTAACATATAAAAAGCTCCTGTTAAAATATTTAAAAAAATATATCCTGTAAGATGCTTTGACATACAATAGTGTGTAAAAAGATGACAATAAGGATAAGTAAGAAAAAAAAAATTAAAAATTCAACAAGGATAGTGTTTATGGTCAGACAGATGCTGACAATGACTTGCTTCTTTTTTCCTGCAGCGGTACTTTGACTTCCCTGTGGTTGAGGATCCACAGCCGAATGGGGCCGGCTGGTTGATCCACTCCAAAACACTGCAGAGTTATCTCGCTTTGCTTGACTCAAGCCAGCGAGAAGAGACACAGGAAGCCTGCTGCGGAACATTGCAGAATATCACTGCATCTGAAGGCATTGTAAGAATTGATGAATCATGCTGTCCCACAGGGACCAGTTTGTAAAACATCAAAATCCTAATGACATTTTGAAACGGAAAAAAAAACACAGCATATGAAATGTTGAAAATGAGAAATGTTTGTCTTTTTTTACGTCAGAAACAAACAGTTGGGATAGGGATAAAGACTGGCTGGAAAAGTTGTATCACGCAAAGACAAAATACCTGGTGGGAAATCTCACTACTAAGTCAGGCAGCATGATTGGGTATAAAAAGAGCCTCCCTCAGATGGTGATGCATTGAAAACAGACACAATTCCTTAGGAAATACCTTGCAAAGGAAAATAACATTTGTAAACAAAATCCAAATTCCAGCCTTTTCATGACCCAAGCTCACAAACGGTCAATTGCGTAGAAAACTGTCCAGTGATCTGAATACAGTGAACGGGGGTTACGTTCCAAAAAGAACCCGTGATAGGCGAAATCTGTGAAGTAGTAACCTTTATTTTTTTTACAATTATTATACAATGAAATACTCCATAATACATTGAAACCAAAGAACAAAACCTTTTTACAGGCCCAAGCATTTGTTTAACAAATAAAAGTACTGTATAAACTTTTTTTTACAAATAACTACTGTACTGTAAAATAATCATTTTAATCATCAATACGAACTGAAGGCTTCAAATTGCGGAGATCAGCACCGCCCCACCGCGACCCGAGACATTGGATTAGAACGGGAGAAAATGAAAAATGATTATGAAAAAAAATACAAAGTACAGTGGGACAAATAGTGACTCGCATGTATTTCACTGCTCTTCTGACTGAGCTGCTGCATCCTGACTCCGCTCTGTAGCGTTTTTTTCTTCTAACGCATGCGGTGCAGGTGTGTTTTTTCGAGAGAAGAACATAGTTATCGGTAGTTGTTGTCGCTCTTTTTTTCTTCTGGGCAAAAAGATTTTTATATACCGACATGCCACCATCGATTATGTTTGAGAACTGTAATGAACGTGTACGTGTACATATTAAACCGCAACGTTATTGACACACAGGTAGAGAAGAAGTGGAGAGACTGTTTAGCCAATCAGAATCCAGAACACAATGCACCATGCAAATCCGTGAAGCAGCGAGACCGTGAAAGGTGAACCGCGTTATAGCGAGGGTTCACTGTAATCAAAATTTAGACAAAATCAGTTTAAAGTAGAAGGACCATCCGGCCTGTTATCAGTGCACTGCTAATAAGACAGCATTTGTGATGGTATGGGCAACTTGCTCATCTATGAAGGGAATTGAATACAGAACGGTTCCAAACCGCATTCTGCACATATTACAGCAGCGTGGCGCTGTAGAAAAAGACTCCAGGTGCTTAAACTAGCCTGCCTACACACCTATCACACACTGAAACCATTTGGTGCATTTTTTAACAAAAAAATCTATTTTGGTTAGGAGTCCTTTGAAAAGCAAGAAAGGAAACACATTTCACTTTAACGTTAAAATTTTGTGTTCACACTATCCATTTATTTTAGCATTTAAATGGAAATTATTTATTTTTGTTATTATTTATATTTCACACAATTACCAACAACATTTGTTTGAGAATGGGTCATAAAGTAGACTAACTCTGCTTTGATATTTTCATTCATTCAGCATGTCACGAGTTTAGCAGCTGGTCTGGTTTCGTCTCTTCTCAGGTCTCCAGTGTAATGAGTCAGATCATTGTGCAGAAACTGAATGGCCTGCAGGTTATCAGCCCCCTTTTAAAGTCAAACAAAGCCAACTTGCAGAAGAGCGCAGTGGCTTTGGTTGGAAACTTGACGAAGAACCCAAACCTGCACAGTGCCATCGGTAAGAAGCACTACAAAGACATAATCATAATATGAGTATCTGTATGAGTTTGTTTCCTATAAACATAAGATAATCCATTTGGTAATTAAAAACGGTGTATTTTGTCTGTCTTGTTGCTGCAGGTCGTAAAGCCCTCCCAGAGCTGCTGGGCCTCCTCAGCGAAGGCACCAAGGGAGGGAATGACTCAGATGATACCCTTGCCATGACCTGCCGGACTGCTAGCTGCCTGCTTATGAAGGAGCCTGAAATAAGCAAACAGTTTTTAAACAACAACCTGATAAAATCACTGAACGACCTTAGCCAAAACGTGTAAGTTGACATGTATGCAGAGGGAAACTATGACTACAGTGTGATTCATTATATTTTATATCTTAAATGCATCTTAGATTTCCACACGTCTGCACAGTTTTGACTTTAACAATAATTTTCTTTCCCTTTTTTTTTTTTAGATATTTCCCAAAGTCCAGCCAAGCTGCGTCCCTTCTTCTTTACAAAATCTGGTCAGAAAAAGATTTGCAAAGCTTCCTGAAAAAGGTGAGTCAAGGCTTAACCCTGAGTGCCAACACCTTTCAGCGTTTGGGTGTGTCCTCTCAGTATCTTACAATCAGACACAAGACACTCCACCTCTCTCTGGTATTTGTGAGAAACAGGGAGAAACTCTGAAGGATTAGGCTACTCTCAGGAAAGTAAAAGCGAGGGAGACATTGAGTGATAAGGCTAAGGAATCCAGCAGGTCAGGTCTGATGAGTCACCCACTGGACTTTGTTTCCACACGTACAACACTTTAGAGGACATACTCACATTTTAAGTACAAAGTTGCCATTGTCACAGCACAAGTTAGTTTGTGAGTTCAGCAATGTGGCACTTTCAGTTTCAGTAATGACAAAGACAGAAACTCTAACTTAAATGTAACTGTTTTTCCTGCAGCAAGGAATGAGCAAGTCCTCATTCGTGAATGAGACCACCATGGCGGTGCACAGATCGCTCCAAGTGGTTGATTAACAGCAGACGAGCTGGCGTGAGTCTTTTACTGAGGTAATTCCCCAGCACGGCTTCGGCACATTTACAGGATAAGACACATCGAGGCTAAGAAGCATCCTTTATCATTTCACAAAATGTTGTCAGGTACTTATCCATAAAATCTGCTTTAATTTTCTGTAGCCCTGTGTATACACTGTAAGATTATGTTTTCATCATAGGAACAAAGGTGAAAGTTAAGTTCTGACATGGCAGCAAAAGTTAAAAGGGAATTTTTGTTGTTTGTAGTGTGAACATTGATAACATATTAACACAACAGGATTTTATTTTGCAATAAACTGTATCTTTTATTTGGCATAATATGAAAGTGTATGATGATCATGCATAACAGAATGTTTTCCTGAGCTGAAATGGTCTTAGGCAGCGATGTGTTTTACATTATATGTTGAAATTTTGTTGGCGGTGATTCCATATTTTCTGATTATGTGCAATCTCGAAATTATCTGTTTTTGTTATCAAAAAAATGTCAATAAAGCTGTAAGAGGTCTGCTGTACAAGTTTCAAAGTTGATGGAGAATTCCACAGGGAATTTCAGGTAATTACTAGTTATTTGTCAAAGTTGCTCGTGCAGCATAACGAATTGTCACACCTTTCTTTTTTTTGTTCCCCACACGCCTCCACATTTTGGCTGCGGAGTTTGAAATGCCTCTGGGAAAATTAGCAACTCTCCAGTCATTTATTGTTGATCAGATTTGAAGATTCAAAACAAATAATCCACCTAACAACCACAAAGTCACGGTCATGGCTGATATTTAGATTTATAAGGTTCCATTTATAAGGTTAATCGTTTGGATTTAAGCTGATAGATTTATCTGCCTGTGTGTGGTCATTACAGAAGACGAAATACTCCAGGCACACATCAAATTTGCCTGCAGATTTAATAAAAAAAAAAAGAAGAAACCAGAAGAACTAAATCTTGTACACATAGTAACCACAATGTGAACATTGTATGGCAAAACATGTGACTTTTAGAATTATAATGGATTTGATATTAATCTGCTAAATTCACCAAGTGAAGAAATTAGATGCATGAAAAGAAAAACTTGATTTCCAGTTTTTGAACATTCTTTTTATTCATTGTGATCACAATGTCATACACACAGAACCAAATAATTAGCCTCATGTTTGCTTTTATTTCACCATCTTATAAACCATAAGTTGCACCACATTGCCGGATCAGTCCACTATCACGTACTTTATATTTTACTGCTACACAGCTGCAGATGGACTTGGCGTGCTTGACTTTTTTAAAGGGTGTGTCATCTTTTCAACATTATAATTTTCTTCTTCTTTGTTTGGATATTTAGAAAACATGATTATGCACATTATCTCATGCCTTACAAGTCATGGATGATTGATGTTTACAGTTTTCCCTCCAGCTGATGGCAGAAGTCACTTTCTCAGTCCCCGCTTGCTTCTGCTACCCTTTGATCTGAAAATAAAAATCAAGTTGGCAGAAATGTGTCATACCAGCCAGCACACAACCTACAAAGGAGACTGTCTCTATGTCCAAAACGTTCCCATGAAGTCTTTGTTCTTGAAGGCAGATATGGCCAATTATAACATTCAAAGAATATGCAACCTCTAAAGGTCATAAGAGCAACTACAGTATGTGGGGGAAGATGGCGTCCATGACTGTAATGTTCAACTATAAAGAATGTTTTTTAGCCCTTTCAGTTTTTGTTTTCTTGTACTTTTGATTTTTAACCCTAACCAAGTGATGTTACTGTCTAAAGCCAACCAGGGACTGACAACATTTCATCATAATATTTTGTGTTTGCATGTAACAAAGTTAACCAGCAAAATGGCGTCCATGACGGTGACAGTTGCACTATAAAAAGAATGTGTTTCAGCCGTAATCGTGATCTTTTTCTCACCATAACCAACTACGGTAGTGCAAAGTAATTTTGCATAACTTTGGCAAACTAAGTAAGAAGCACTGTTAAGGCTTGAAAGTAACGTCTTCTATGAAAATGCCCTCATGAATCATGTAGAAGTGTGCGCTTGATCCGAATGATCATTTCTGTTGCTTCAGCTTTTGGTTTGTAATTCCTGTCAACAAAGCAGCATCCACATGAGAAGCTGCGTGTCTGAAAAGGGGTTTTTCATTTCCTGCCTTATGACAAGAGCCAGCATTATAAAATATACTTACATTTTCTGATGATCACTGACCCGATTCCTCAGCACGGTTATCTGCGCAAAGAAGCAATGTGAAAAAGCTCATTTACATACATAATGGTGAAACCTAATGTCTCTTTTTATATCTGTTTTCTAACAGTGATAATGCCCTGCTAAGAAATGATCGATTTCTCCCAACTTTGTGCATGACTTCTACAACCTGTTCCCCTACTGCTAAAACAGCAAGGCCAGTTATAGCTTGCTTAAGCTAGCCTTAGCTAACACTTATTTTGTCTACATTTATGACAGTCCTAAGAGCTTGAATAAGGACAACTGGACGCCATCTTCACCCAGTTCCCCTTATTCAAATTTTTAGGGTTATCAGATGACTGATGACTGAATGACTGAAAATCTACACCGATGTGCATTTATGACAGTTCTCATGTTACATTAACAATGATCTTGATGATCTTACATGTTACTAATATAGTTTGGTCATCTGCATTCATAAGACAGTAGCTGATTCCTGTGACAATGGATTAAACACAGGGTAACATGAGCTTAATGCAATAGATGCACTAAATGGCAACCAGCCTAATATCGTGGAATTCATTCGCAGTAAATTTTTCATCTTTAGACCTATAGAAAAAAGCTTGTGTGTGTCCATGAATCAGGCAAGGAAATTGAAAAAAGAAAATGATTTACAACAGACTAATTTCTACGCCTAATAAAATCTTGGGATCTACAGATATTTGTTGTAACTATTGTCGTCTATATATATATATATATTTATATATATATATATATATATATATATATATATATATATTTATATATATATATATATATATATATATATATATATAATTTGTGGCATGCCAGGAAAAAAAAGAAATCACTGGCTAAGTGCCTCTAATGATAATGAGAATTGTCCCGTATAGTATTTATTTATTTTGGCCTGCTTCCAAGAATCTGTCTATTCAAAAGATATGTTTCTGATGTGCATACAATAGCAGTGTCACAGTAAGTATTCAGTAGGTGTTACCTCGTATTTCTGCTTTGCACACGTGTACTGAAGTTCAAACTTCTCTGCCTCTAGCTGGCACATCCAGTCCCTCAGTTCTGTTGCTTTCTCCCTGTATGAATCCAGAAAATGATTTAAAATCGGTCATATATTAGACTTTGATCTCAAATTTATTATAGAATACATTTGTATTAAATTAGGAGAAAAATATTTAAAATGTATGTTTTTAGTCACAAGTGTGTTTTTCTACCTAAGTTTTTCTTCTTTCATGTGATCGACGTTTAACTCCTTGCGTCGATCATTTAGGATCTTCTTCTTCTTTTCTCTTTCTGTTTGTCTTTTTGGTCCAGTCTGTGTCTGCAGGGAAGCAATGGGGTGCATAGGGTGAAGCATATTGTACATGCATGATGTTGTTTACCCAAATTAAACATATTGTTATTTTAGCTATTAACAGAAACACTACCTTGTATCCAGTGAAAGTCAGGTTAGATAGAATCATTTTCTTCCTTGCATCGTCACCTGCTTTCTTCTTGGCTTCTTCTTCCTCCTTTCTTGCCTTCTCTACCTAATAGATGAAATAATACATAACTGTTGATCAACAATACAGACTATTATATCAGTGACAACGTCTGAATTTGGCTTAAAGTATCATTCATAGACAGGGCAATCAAAATAATAAGTTTTTACTTTCTAAACTGTTTAAATGGCTAATTTTCCAAACAACTTGTGAGGCCTAGAAAATCTTTCTATTTGCACTTACAGCCAGTCTGTTTTGCCTTTCTCTTTCCTTCTCCGCTCTGATTTTCATCTGCTCGGCTCTCTCAGACCTGCGTTTTTCCTGAAAATTACAGAATGAAGTGACAGAATTGTTTTAATCTTAAAATATGACTAAAAGTGAGGGACTTTTTAGAAATAATGCGTGCTTTACATACTATGCGATCCGTGAGGTGTAGAAGTTCTTCTTCCTCGCTCTTGCGCTTCTCAAAGTGAGCTTCAATCAGTGTCTTGAGCTCATTCAGGTCCTTTTCCATACGCTTCCTGTTAAAGTCCTGATAGTGCGATTAAAAAACAAATGTGAGCCGAGAAGTTATCACAACTCAAATAAACTGCTTGCAGATGTAGTTTTGATCAGCCCTGTGATGAACTCACATCAAAATCCACTTTTTCTCCATCTGGTATTTTGGGTGGTGCCAAGCTGGGCACGAAACCAGTCCTGAGGGAGATGGGAAAAATCTTTAAACCTGAGCATGTCTCCCACGGTGAACTGTGTTGTTTGTACTATGAAAATATTTTTAAACTCTGTTCTTACTTTATCTTCGGCTTTGCCTCCTCTGTATATCAGTAATAAGAAGAAACAAAGTTAAATCCTTATTTAATGAGATGGCTTGTCAGAAAGAAAACATTTTTTATGTATAAAAACTCCACAGAGCATCGGTTATTTGTGAATAAGTTGTTCTCACCTCCCTCATTTTCCTCTGCAGCATCTGCTAAAAGATCATAGGTACAGTAAGCTAAAGCTTCAAATTAATAAACCAAGTTTCACTTATGACGGAAATATGATTCTTTCCTGCAGCTTCCTTCATTTAGTGTAATTTCTGGCTGCCATGACAGAGAGAAATGGAATGCCCCTTGGCAGATACTGTAGCACAGAGTGGGTTGAATTAATCTCCTGTCAGCGCTGATGACGGGAAAGGCAAACAGGGATATGCAGGCTACTTTTTAAGTTTGGGCAATGCAGTTTAAGATCATCATCACAGATAACTTGAGTTTCCACCCGAGTCTGTGAATAGTTACAAAATCACCAAGAATGAGTATAACATAGTCCCTTACGAAGACTGTGACTGCCAAAGGTTCTAACATAGTTTTAAGCAACAAAAGTAAAGTAACAAAGAGAAAACTCATTTTGATTTGTAATATTTGACCTTTAACTCACAGTCAAACAGAAGTACATTATTTCAAATTCACATCTTGGTGTTAAAGCTGTCTTTAAACATTACACCGTGAAGTGTCCTTCAAATAAACTATTTACTGTGTGAAAAGCTGGATGGTGTGCAAAATGCATCATCATCATCAAGCTGACACAGACCTGTTTTTCTTAGCTCACGACCTCAGAACTTAGCTTGTTTTTCATGAGAGTGCAACAATGTTTATATCTTATGCAGAACATGCACATTATACTTACAATGTTCATACAAGAGGTTTCCAACTTTGAGTTAAAAACAAAGCTACCACTGTTTATAAGTGTCATGCCAACATATCAGCATAAGCAGTACTACCTCTTCCACCTCCTCCTCCTCCTCCTCCTCTGTACAAAGCAAGCATGAAAGCGGTCAACGTCACAGTCATGCACACATGAATGGAGCTCAACATTTCTGCATTTTTTGGCAGTGTCGTTTAAAACAAGTCAGTCTTTTAAGTAAATAAAATGCTTATTTCATGTTGCAGTGTTCTGTATTCTGACCAGTTCTAATGTTCGTGAAACATCGTGTTCACTTATGCAGAGAAGGGGATTTTTCTATAAGCTCTTCTGCTTTTTTCTTCTCAAAGCAATTTAAGTGCTGCATATTTTTCTTTTCCTCGCTGCAAAAAGGACGACTTCAGTCTTTTAGTCCCTGCGGTCACAGAGGGGAAACTCAACCTCTTTCTATTGCAAAGAAGGTAAGCCAACCTCTATTTAGTAGGACCTCCAGCAGGCATAAAAATGAAAGTGGGTATTGTGCTCTGCCCAAACCTTCCCCAAGGTTCTCTATTGAGAACATTCACTGACCTACATTGCACACTAAAAGGAACTGTATTCCACACAGAGGGAGACAGGTGCTGCTTAGTTTCAAGAACAGCCAAGCGGTACAGACAGTATCCCACAGACAGCTTCACAAAGAGGACGGAAATAGAGGTATGACTCTTTATCACTTTGATGGTGACCCAATACATCATTTGAAATGAAAGGACAGATCCACTGGGATGGTAACCAGCCACAGACAGAGGGGACTGACAGGGAGACAAAGGTCAATCTGACAGAAAAGCTGAAGGACAGCAGCTGCCTCTGCAGTGGCACCAACACGCCAAAAATACAGTAAGCTGTATGATGAAGCCAGCAGCTTAGTAGATGCAGCGTCTTCACTAAGACTTTTGAAATGCAAGCGTGTAAAGCAGGGAACATAAACCGCAGTCTCTTAAGGTTTTGCATTGTTTTCATTGCTTAGTTAAGTCCCTGCCGTTCACTCCAAAGCTAAAGGCAATGAGCAGAGGCAAGCAAAGGCAGCAAACTTTACAAATTACAATAAAAAATGGGCACAGCATCTCTAACATACATTCATGCAGCATAATCTCAATATGCAGGCATTTTTTAGTTTGATTTTTTTCTCACTGGCAAACATGCAGCTGCCTCCGGTTCACTGAACTGGCAAACCGTCTTACCTTGTCCTCTGAAAGAAGAAAAAACAGAACAAAAGTGTTCAGTGTTGATTAATTCCAACTCTGCTGGCATCCCTTTTTGTTAACTCGGCTCTTCCCACCACAGAAAATACTCACTCATACGTAGCATCCTCTGTGTCTGACATGTTTAAGACACAGCACCTGCGGCACAAAGTCAAATCGGTGGTTATACATTTACAATGGCCTGAGATGGTTAAATTAGTCCAGTGTGACAAAAAGCACAAATGTGTGCACTGAGCATTGAACAGCATTGATATATTCAGACTCTTTAAGGGGACACAGACTTACCCAGATCTTGTGATGTGCGCTACAGACTGAAACCAGTGGGGAATTGTGTACTGTGTCCCTCTCTTTGGGCCATAAGCTTTTAAACCCAACAGTGGATCACATGGCAGCAAGCTGCCAATGTCTACAATTGGTGGGCACATACCTGCAAACAGATGGTCGATGGCATCAACTAGAATAGGAAAATATGCGTTCTCCATGGACTTGCATAATCTATTTTTACCTTTGGAAACCTTAACCGAACAACACAGGATTATTGCTTTCAAAAGGTTTCAGTATCGCAGGTCTACCAGACATGAGGCAAGTTAGATGTAATCCTTGAGAATCTATTCCTGTGTGCACATGTGTGTACAAAGGTAGGGTTCAAACGCCTCAAGGGAAATAAACACTTGTTTTTCATATTGGGATTTACATGCAATTATCCCTGGACACTGGATATTTTACATAATGAAATTGTGCACTATTCCCATGATTAGCTGCCAAGGATGAAACTGAGCCCTTAACTGGCTCCATCTTCGGCACCTCGCTTTTAATCGTACATCTCTGCCATCACATGCACTGACATGTTGAAATCAGTTCCCTTTATTACCATGCCAAGCCTTTTGATATGAGCCCTGTTAGCTGCAATGATGAATCGGATATCACGGTCAGGATTACGACTCAACAGATGTCTTTTGTGAGTTGAAGCCAAATATTAACTCTGTTTGTGGGGCTGTTTAAGTGGGTTCCCCTCCACCCAAACTCCTTGGACAGTCAAAGGGTCAGGTTAGAAAAGGTTCAGTTCAAAACAAGTGAACAAGTGTCACAGTGAACCCAAAAAAGCGTCAAGTCTTTCAGATCAAAGTTAACTCGCAGAAGTCTTGCTCTCACAGTTAAGACGTGTAACAGCGCTGTGATGCCTGACTATCAACACAACAAAGTAACGTCTTTATGTTTTTACTGAAGTTAACAGAAATACCTTAAAACAAATTAAAAATGTCTTTTTCAATTTGGGCTTTGTAAATTTTCTCCACCAAACAGCTAATGAGGTTTGGCTTGCCTTGTTTGTTTGTTAGTAGAACAACTCAAAAAGAAGAATTTACATAAAAACGTTACCAGTCGTTGAACATAACCCAACTTAGATGAGATTCATTCTTGGCATCAATTCAGATCTGAAACAGCATCCATTTAAATTCTAGTACAAAGTCTTTCAAAACACGTGTTTCTATTCAAGGATTTTATATAATTTTTTTAATAGAACCCAATACCGATATATTAATCATAGTATTGATTATTTTTGCTGTATGAATAATGCATCTGTGCTATCTAATTGCAGATGCAGCATTACAGTTCAGCTCAGTTGTGCAATACTTAAACTGTTGGTACAAAAGTAAAAACATTTATCGTTTCTATGACGCATGTTTAATTCAGACATGACATTTACAGACTTGTCGTATCTTTTTTTTCACAATGAAATACAAGCTTACATGACTAATTTTATGAGTTCAGGTTTAACAGAAGATTTACTCACACTTTTGTGTGACACCATGCGTGACACTGAATAATATAGGTTTAAATATGTGGGTTATTTCTTATTACCCCACAAGAGCGCTTTGTTTCCAAAACGCTGGCCTTCTTGTGGTAACAAGAATTTCTCGAGCTGGAATGGGTGGCAAAGGTTTGAGTTTTCATGTCCCTCTCTTGGTGAACCAGCTCCGTCTGGGCATGAAGTGCTGACACACTCTGCTTCTAAGACAAATCCTAAAACATTGACTGATCTGTTTTTGTGCTACATGTTTTAATACATTATTTTTGTATGTTTTTAACCCTTTTGTCTATGCTCAGTTATTCATTTTATCACTTTTAAAGTATAATAAGTTGTTTTGTGATTGTTTTAATCGTATTTCCTTTATTATTGATCATTTTCAAATCCATTATTCAAATTTTTACTGTGTAAAACACTTTGGCGTGCACTTGGGGTTTGAAAAGAGCTGAATGAAATTGAAAATTGTAAAAGTGGCTTATTGTGTAAAAAAAGCTTTGAGGGGTCAATATGATCAGAAAAGCACAACATAAATGTGGCACATTTAACATTTTTAACTGTCCTTTGTCAAACTAATCTAACTAAAAAATATGACAGGTAAACCAATATTTTGCCACATGAAAACATAAATATATAAATATAAATATATATATATATATATATATATATATATATATTTTCATATTAAGATAAGCTACAAAGTCTTAAACCAGAGAAAACTGATCATTTTTTAGACAATCGTCATTTTGGGAAGTCTTCAATGAGCTGAAAGCTTTTGACAGATCATTCAAGTAACACAAAAATATTAACTCGTGACATCTCAGTCTTTTGATAAAACTGAACATTTATCAATAAATGTATCTATTCATTCATCTTTTGTTTTTTAATCCTTGTAGCTCATGTTAGTCTGCAAACATCCATTGAGTTAGGCACATCACAAGTTGTCAGGCAGTGTTAGGAAGTCAGTTGGTTGTGACTTCAAGCCACCTTCCTCTGACTAAATAAACGTTTTCCTGCAGATTGCATTGTTGGGAACCACACCCTGTCTTGTCTGGCACCTGGAAACAAACAATGGAAATAAGCTTCCTGAGCCAAATTCTTTTCGCTTTGCGGCCCACAATTCTACACGGTGATTCTTAGCTCAATGAAGTTTCCTTCAGAAATTTCCAGCAAACTAAACATCAACTTTCACCTGAACAATACCTAGATCCACCTTTTAGTCATTTGGAAGTCAGATGGAAAATGTCTGAATCGTCTCAGTAATTAATTTTGAACCGACACTGCCACCTTATGGCAGGAATAAGAACATGCTGGGCAGGCCAACATCAGGCTGGGGGTGAGAGAAACGCAGAGCAACGTGGACGTCAGTAGCCTGCATTTGCATCTGCTAAAGATTTACGGTCATCCATTTGTGTCAAAGCTGCTCTCTTCATAATATACGACCATTAAATTACTCGAAACAAGAAAGTAGTTAGAAAACAGTACTGCAAGAATTTAGTCTTGCTGTGCTTCTTATGAACTTTGCTCATTTTAGTGATGTTGAGCATGACTGCATAACCATGAATGTTATCGTTTAAATTAGGAATGAGCCCAAATTGTCCCTATGGTGGGCTTCCCGGGTTCTGTGCTCCTTGGGGGCTGTTGGTGGCCTGGGTCTGGGGGCCCTCTCGGTCTGCTTCTGATTGCTGGGGGGGGGGGGGGGGGGGGGGATTGTGGCCCTACACACTGACATTTAAGCATGGTTATTATGTGGGACCATCTATGTGTATTGCATGTTCATGCACACACACACATTCATTAGCCCAGTAGCATGCTCACTAAGCAGTTGTTGTGCTGTCCTGTGGTTTAAGGTCACCTGTGTATTATATGAGATTGCTGCTGCTTGTGCTTTTTTTGTTTGTTTGTTTGTTTGTGTGTTTGTTCTCTGCTTGTCTGCTTACAGGTGCTCCTGGTGCTTCTAAGGCTGGATTCCCCACAAAAGCGGTGAATTGTCTTCAGTTTTTTTTTTTTTTACAGGTATAGCAGCTGATTGTCTGATTTTTCATTGTTTTTTATGTTTGTCTCTTCATGTTTCTGTTCCTTTTTTCTCTTCTTCGCTCTCCCTCTCTCTCTGTCCCCCGGTCCGGTTCGGCACTATTATCATATCATGTTAAATATTGTAACAAAAATAAATAAATAAAAATGAGGAGTTGATGGGCGTCAAGGGGAGCTTTACATTCATAAAGCTTCCCTTGGCATAGCAAATGTGTTTGGCATAAACGGTATTCAGATTACGATTCTGCCGTCATAATGCTGGACAGGACAAGGGATAAAAAAAAAAAGGAATGAGCCCAAATACACGAATTGTTTAGCTGCATGCAGATTGAAGGCACCACCTTATCGCACCTTGACACCTGCATCCTTTTCCTCATTTCCGGCTGGTACCATCCAGAAAAATTATTAGCCACGTTTACTGTTTCAATGTCTTGGCTGACCAAGGGGCCACCGTGCTGGCTCATTTCCAGATACGCGGATAAAACAAACACATGGTAATGTTATTTGTTCAAGGATAGGAGAACTTGTGCAGTCAGATGACCTCCTCTAATTGTTTGAACATATGTCAACACACACCCTTTCGTGAAGCGGGCTGTTTAAACTGTTTTCCCGGTGTGTGTGTGGCTTCCACGCCGCCGTACTGTGTCAACGGAATTGAAGCTAATAAACACCAATAATCACTAACTTGTACAAAGAGGGAGTAATGATGTTCTGCTGTTCTGTTTCTTCTCAAGTGAACCAAAGCGTCCTTCCTTCCCTGCATAAGTGAGTTAGGGTTTTATTTGTGCCTCCACGTGCCTTTTAACAAATAAGTTGTGGTTCTTGACTAAATATATGTCAAATAAAATAATAATAAAATAAATGTGAAATTTCAGCTTTAACTCATTTGCTGTGTTTAAAAACTGAGCTTTCGTTGATGTTTTTAAGTAAAACGTGTGCAGCTGCGTGGAAAACACACACAAGCATGCAAACAGTGCCATAAATCCCCGGCGGGAAGTTTTCTGTCAAACCGAAAACACGCGGAGAAAGTGTGACGAGACAGACTACATGAAGCTTTATTCGTTTTAAAAATCATGTTGAAAATACATGGACATTCACTCTGTGACCCCCTCAGATGTGAGTCGTAACTTTCTTTGGGTGACATGATATGAAAGCAGGTTGCTGATTCAGGAACATCGGTTTACTGGCTTTGGCCTTTTGCTGCATCGAACATCTTCTTGCGGCCCTCCATGCCCGACATGGCCTCAACATTCTTCCTCCAGTCACTCACCTCCACTGTCTTCTCCTGCAGGAAGAATATTAGAGAGTAAAAGTCTGACCGTGAAAGTTGAATCCGTTTCACACTTTTTGTCACTCACAGTGAGAAAAAAACATCCCCCTGAAGACATGATGTTGAAATGCAGGAAACGTCGCTTGTTTGCACAGCTTTGTGTGTATGTTTTCTCTTTCCTGAACCCACCTTTTCTGCATCCTCTTTCTTGACAGATTTGAGGTTGGCTCGCAGGTCCATAGACACTTTGTGTTTGGAGCCCAGAACGGAGCGCAGGATGGCGTCAGCGGAGACCCTCACCCTTCTCAAGTTGGGCCTCTTGAACTTCCCTCGCAAGTCCATGACCTTGATGTTCAGGTCTTTAATCTGTGGAGGAGAATGCAGACGGGAGAGAAGGCAAGTTATTTGACAATTAGATTTCAATTGAGCTTTTAATTAATTAAAGCCGACTGTAAAGTTCACGTGAAATTACACGTGAACTATTACAGCTTTGAATATGTGTAAATATGGTTCATACTGTTACCTCTCTGGTGTTGTGCAAGACCTTGGCTTCAATATCGTACCGCTCCTCGTCAACCACATTGATTTTGGCGTGCAGCTCTTCACACATTGTCTGTATGAAGGGGGGGGGTTAGCTAAAAGCTTTAATCAGAGTAAAATAAACCTACTTTTTCAATTTGTCTGTTAAGAGAACAGAGGTAAATAGAAAACAGTACCCGCAGCTCTTCTAATGACATGCCACTGGTCTGTATTGGAGGAGCTTTTTCTTCGAGGTACTTTTCTTTTTCCTCCTCTTTTTCTACCAGCTCCTGCTCCAGCTCCTCCTTAGCCTTGGCAGCCATCGAGCTCTTTAAAACACCAGAGGCAAAGTAAGTGTCGGCATTTGATTCCCTCTCTGACTGAAGATGCTATCGATCTGAATGCAGCTCAGAACTCACCTTCAGCATGAGCTTGCGAGAGGCAGAGATTTTCGATTTCCGCTGCAAAAAGCACAACATTGAGCTCATAGTTTGATATTTTATACGCCTGTTGCGATCTCATGGTGTCAGTTCTCGTCTAAATGAAGCCGTGAGTAATGTCTAATTGAATCTTACCTCCGCTCTGTGCATGGAAGAGGGCACAAAAGAAACAGAGTCAACATTTGCATTCAATTATTGATGGCATGAAGGTTTCTGCCGATAAATCTCGTTTGCTGTATGTAACTGATACTGTCATCTGGAAACGGAAACAATAAGAGGAACACAAGAGGAACACAATATACTTACGCTTTCTCAGGCATCTTGGCTATTTCAGTTCTCCCTGCAAGACAAAAATAAAACCTTATTTCTCTGAAGTGCTCCACCGTAGGGACCACTTGGCTCTAGAGCCCCAGTGGGTCTTAACTATGATCTCCATTTTAACTCCACTATACATTCATTCCACCAGTGTCGGCTGTATAGATCTTTAAAAAAAGTCTTGAACCACACCTTATTACATTACAGTTTAGCTACCAAGGAGACAGACTTTGGTTCCCAAAGAGCTGAAGACATTCGAGGTGCCTCAAGACTTTTGTACACTACTGTACCTCATATAGATCTTTTAAGGATTTTTATTACAGCCTGCTCTTCCATCACTTGTTTGTCTATGACTTGAGTAAAGAATGGTCAAAAATATTACTGGATGGGACTTTTTATGTTGGTCATGTGTCTGTCTTTGTTACACGGTACTCATTGGGCCTGCTGGACCAAATCATCCAGTCGCCTCCCAGTGCTGATAGCACAGTTCCAGTAAAGTGATGGCAGACAGGGAGAAGCATGCTAAGCCCCCAACACTGCAGCTATTCCACATAGATAAGGCTGCCCTCTTTAACCCCCACTTTTCTGCTGGATAAAAGGAACAGATATAGACCAGGCCCCGAATTCTCAGAACGGTGCTTTGTGTTGAAGGATTCCCAGTTTCTACTCTCATGAGGAGGATGGAGCAGAAAGATAACACACACATGCTCTACATAGCAGAAGTTTATCCACCAGTCAAATTACACACAGCAAAATCCCTTCACAGAAGTCAAAGAAAAGATCAATTTAGAAGCTAAAACGGGGAAATGTGTGGCTTTTTTGCTTTGCCATTGTTGCTCATCACTGAGCTGGATTAGTCAAATACAAACACAAATTATTTAAAGAAATACTCTGTCTGCATCAATGCTTAAGTATAATAATGCAAACTCAGAGATGGAGGATTGTCAGAATACTTGCCATCTCCCAAACTTTTAACTTAAATTTAGAGATTATTTAATCCATTGATGCACTTGAATGGTTTAGTATTATGGTAACTGAATGATAGTTTTTGCGAGGAAATACTGTCTTCAGATGTGGCTATTTGCACTTTTTTCTTCATCTTCTGTGATGGGGAAACTGAACATCTCTGGGGATTTGGACTGTTGACTTTGACAAAAAGAAACCTCAGCTTTAATTCAGAAACTGAATCTGGGAACCTCTCGCTGATAGTTTTTGCTATTTTCTAGCAGATCTATCAAACTGTTATTCAGAGGAAAGAAAAAAACCACAGCGGGTTTGTTGATTATAAGTAGTAAATCATTAAGTCCTAGGCAGCTGGTCAGACATTTGGTCATATTTTCCTGAAAAGGTATAACTTATTACATCACATCCAAAGTAAAAACCTGCTCTCATAACACCGCAAACGCTCACTGCTGGATGTAGCACCAATAGATGTCGGTCTTACCTTTCCGTCTTGATGCTGTGGATGGAGATAGAAACAAAGTGATGGAGAGAAGAATGTACTAGAATATTTATCTCCTGCGCCTGTTTGTCCCTCCTCTCTATCACAAGGAGACTTAAATAGAAAGACACACATGCTCACACACCATGAGAGGAGGTGGTCTCGGTTTAACAGTGATTGTGTGGCTTATGTTGTGTTTACAAATCATTGCTCTACTGTTCCTTATGATAATGCGTGTGAACTCCTGTTATTGCCAACACAGGATAAGCAACATCCTTGTTGGACATCACATCACGATTCTCAGTCAGTTGTTGATATGAAATAGATATTTATACAATTCTTGATGGGTTTAATTTTCTCTCTTTTATCCCGCTTACAGATCAAAGTTCTGCCTGCATCTCCTGGTTCCGTTCATCTTAAACAAATATAAAGTGACCTGTCCTCTCTGAGGCTGAAGGCTGGTGTGATTAGGATAATCACTGCAGACCATGCTAAGCCAAGGTTTTAAGGAAGGAATGCAGTTTCCACTGTGAATTTGTCCGAAGCCTCAAAAGTAAACATAGATGAAATGCAGCAACACGTTATGCTGCCACTCTTTGGTTTGAGGTCACAGCTTGTGCGTGTGTACAGTGTGCATGCATTGTGTTTCGTGTTTGTGCGCACTTGTTTGTCCAAAGAAGAAAGTAAAACGGTCTGTGTGAACGTCCACCTAAATTCTAGGACAGTAAGTCCTTATATTAATCCCAAAAAATGACTGTTGTCTGGGTTATGTTTGTGTTACAGATTCAGTCATCGGTTTGTACACTAGTAACACGAAGCTTAGAAGTTTAAAAGTCACTCCTAATACTTCATATTGTGATATAGCAGCTTTGATCCCAAAGTAAGCATCAAAAACACAGACGGAGCCTGAAATCTAAGGTTGTAAATCACCAAAGGCTGAGTTCTTCTGGACCACAACTGCCACCTGCTGGTAGTATGAGGTCATAACAAGTGAACCACGCTATTAAAATAGATTTTGGTTTCCAGGAGCTTTTGATCCTGTCTCCCGTAAGCTTTGTGAGGCTGCAGTGAAGTGACTGGGAGGTGAAACAGCATCATGACCTGCAGGCCACAAACTCTGCTATTTATAACAATTTTTTATATTGAAAGTAAGAGAGTGTCACTGTGCATTATTCAAGCTCACATCAAGAATGAGTCACCACCATTCAGGACCGAGTCAGGACTCGTCCCCTGATTATGATTTGATTTATGACACTGGGATCCAGGCTGTTGACTCAGGGCTGATTATAACTGTATAGATGGTGGCAGGATCAGAAAAGTGCTGTGTGTGTGTTTGACACATTATCTCCAGGAAAGTGTGGTGACTTGAGCTGTGGGTTTTGTGTTGTTCTGTTCTTTGTTTCCTTGTTTTAGTGTCGTTTTTGGCATTTGGATTTTCATGTTCTATCTGGTTACCTTCTGCGTCTTAATTAACTTTACTCACGGTTTAATTTTGAAGAGCTACCCCCTTTTGTACACATTTCTTTTCTTGTTTCACACCAGATCCCAGGCTCTGGTTGATTAGTCTCCTTTGCTTCGGAAGGTTTCTGACTGAATTAAATGACCTAGAAGTGAATGAGTAGCAGCCCTTAAAATAGCTGTTTGAATTGTCTAAATTTTAGGGGAAGGAGTCACTGGTGCTTCTTTTATTGCCTCCTTTCGCATAAGAAACACTGGACCATCTTTTATGGAAGAAAGGAGATGGAAGATAGAAGAAAGAGATTCTAAGTTTTGTTTAAATGAAAGTTCTTTAATTCCTGCACCTGTCTGCCTCCAGAGTGGAGTTTGCATTTGGGTCCACATCTGATACACCCAACCTACTGTGACATGTATTTACTTGTACTTACGAATGCTAAATGATTATTAAGCAGAAATAGTTTGTCAGTTACACTGCCTGAACTGTCAACATGTGCATTAGATGCAGCTGGATTACAAACAGTAGCTCTGTAGGGTAAAAAGGCCTTTGTCCATTTCTTTCACTTGTTTTTGAAGCGGTGTGAATTTCCTCAATTTTGAGTCTTCTCCAAAATATTTTCTTTGTAACTAATATGACAGCTATTGCTGCTTATTTCAGAGCAATTACACAGTTTATGCTTTTGGAATGAGTTCGAGACGCAGCACTTGAAAATATGACGGCCCTGCCCTGCTGAAGAGTATTACACACTTTGCTTGTGACTTAAACACAGAAAGGCAAATCATATTTAGCTTAGCTTTAGAGATGAGCCTTCTCTGTTGTCCTTCAGTGAGAAAATAGCTTCAGCTGTGTTTTCATACTTACAGTGGGATATTTAGGCTTTATGGTTTGATGATATCAGCAAGGTCAGAGTTATAATTTTGCTCTACTTGTCGAATCTAAAGTCACGAAAGCTCTGGAACAGATCCCGGATCTCGATTGTAATGCTTCCATATTTGCATGGGTTTCTGGTGTAGTCTTGCTGTCTGTGCCAGAACAAACAGCTGCCCCCCACCCTGACACCCACCTCCACCACCACCACAGCTGCCAGCCCCCCCCCCCCGTCCTCGGGGCGGCCAGAGACAGGACCTGAAACTACGCCTCTGTTGTTCACCACAGCTGGCATTTCGCTCAGTTTAATAATTTGAAGAAGTTGCCAGCACAGCCAAAACCACAAAAACATAAACAGATTTCATCTAAGCGGTCACACAGAGAGAACAACAACGGTTGTGCAAAGATCTCAAGAAACACAGAAAACGGTACGCTTTTGCAGTATGTTTATTTAGTGTCAGTCCCAAAAAGCACAACTTCAGCCAGTATGTACATCACTTTATAGTTTAAGCCAGTGTGGAAGCTTTTTTTTTTTGAGTCAGTCTTGAAATATGGTCTTAGTTTGTTCTTGTTCACTTGAAGTGCTTTTAGATATAAATCAAACTCAACAAAGCGTGGTTATCCCCTTTAAAATGCAACAGCAGAGTTTAATTTTCAGGCCAACTCATCAAATTCTCAGCTGAAACCCACAATGTGCTCATCCAGACACGGTTACATTTTTTAATGTGAAGCATGTGTGTACCAGTTTCTAATGCAACACAATCTGTTTGGTGAACGTGTGCAACATGCTGCATGTTCGTTATATCATTGCTTGTTGCCTGTGGCAAAAGGGGAAAAGGGCAGATATTGACCGAAACGGACTGGAAATATCAGAGCGCCAGAGATACCAGTCCCCACGTGAGCTGAGGCCTCGGGCTTCACTTGGAATGAGCCAGAGCTCCTGCACCCTGACCAAAGCCAAAGCCCTTTGGACCAAAATTCTTTGCGTAGCAACCTGTGAACGAACACATAATGAATGAAAAATTAAGGGGACAGTGGAAAAAACGCAAACATTTTTTAAGGCACAAATCATTAACCATAACAGATCCACGCGTTCGCTGATTTTTGTCATTTAGTACAACGAAGAATGTAGATTCAGAACAATGCTGGTATTTTGAGACTGGTTATCTTGTAGCAAGAGTAGCTCTGAATCTTATTAAGGAACAGTCTGTATCAATCACTGATATCTAGACTTCGAGTGGGTGACAGCAGCCATTTCAAATCTACTATCCAGCAACAACCTGCATCAGTATCAGCAGGCTCAATTATCTGTGAAAATATGCATCTTTGGTATCACTCTGAAGATCCCAAATTTTTAATGACGCTAACTTTTGCACTGCACTGTTGCCTTTTCTTGCATTAGGTTATAAGTATGAACCTCAATTTCTCAAATGTGTACCTTCAAACTTCTCACAAAACAGCAATTAGAACCTTTGATTCCTCCACTGTCTTATTCCTCATCGCCCTTTTAACCGTACTCTTCCTCTACTTGGCTTTTATGTCGGCGTTATCCTGTGCAGAAGGACCTTCATTGCGAACATATCGTTTCGAATTACTTGCCTTGTTTATTTGAACAAATATCAGTAACAGAATGTTTTATTTATTGTTTTGATTATCATTTAACAGGCAAACAATTTTCTCAATTAAATTATTCAAAAATTCAATATTTCTTCTCTGTTTGATCAGCAGTTCATAATGTTTAAAAATACTTGTTGTTTCTGCTTGAAAATAATTGAAACAAGTCATCACAAATGTCTCATTGACATGTGAGTTCTGGTTTATGTTCGCAGACCTTTACAGTAGATCTCCCCGTCCCTGTCGGCGAGGGTCGTAGACTCCAGGCCTTTACCACATTTGGCACAACGAAAGCAGCCCTTATGCCACGACTGAAGAGGGAGAAAAGAATTCGTTCCAGCATCTGTCTTGACATGAATCATACATTGATTAAACTGTGTTTTTTTTCTTGCTTACATTGCCTCCCCCGATAACCTTCTCCGCCGCGTACACGGTTTTCCCACATCTAGGACACACCTCTGAGCCTGCTGTCTTCTGGGCAAACTTTGAGGCGTTTGGATTATTTGTTGGCCGATGAGCGGCTTGCCTGTCAAAATGAAATGGAATTTAATTAAATGTGGCAAGTGCGGAGGAAAGTACAAGCACCACCACCTGCAAACTTGGCTCTGCTTCCTCCGTCACAATAGGCTTTAAATCGAGCTCTGAATGATCTGAATGATATTGTCACACACAAAGAGGAGATACAGTAGGAAGGGAAATGTTGCTCACACTTCAGGCTTGATTCCAAGTCCTTCTCCTGTGTCCATACTCAGCGTTCCCGCTCCACCACCGAAGCCGTAGCCTTTTGGCCCATACTTCTTGCCATAGCAAGATTTGCAGTAGATTTCGTCCACATGAACAGCGACCGTTGTGCTGTCTAAGTTCTTCTTACAGACCACTTACAACAAAGTGAAGAGGAAAGACAAATGTGTCATCATTTTTTGTGTTGGTTCTCAAAAAAAATGAAATGCAGCTTGACTTCCAAAAACAATCCATTTTTGTGACATATCAACAAACTATGTGTGACATTTCAAAGAAGACAGTGGCATAAGCACACTGTGCTGAGCACGTTTAGATAAACACTCCTTCCTCTGCCATATAAGGAAGACCAAACCTTTGTCTCATTTCCACTGGATCCAAATAAGGCCTGAAATATCAGAGTGCAAACCTGCGGATGCTCACATCCTTATGTCCATGCCAAATTCTCTACATTCCTTCCTGGCACTTTCTTATGAATTAAATGAGGCAGTGGACATAAAAAGCAGATTACTTGAGAATTTAAGTACTTACTGCACAGAAAACAGGATTTGTGCCAGCTCTTCCCCTCGCACTGCACTTCCTCGGCAAAGTAGACGGTTTTCTGGCAGCAGCCGCACTTGTTTCCTCCTCCAAAAGGCATTCTGCAAACACACAGGAGAGCTGCATGTGTACATTTCATTCCCATTGTATACATAATGTTAAGATCAGGGTCAGTCGGCAGACAGGCCATCTGCAGCAATCAAGGTCTTGATACAGAAATACCTATAAAAGGAAACGTTTGCTCTGGTATATTGTTCTCTCTTTGCTCCCTCTTCTTTCAGCCTGCGGGCTGCGGTGGGTGTTAAAGTATTATAAAATGCAAAGTACCTGTCAGCATGGCTCTGATAGCACAGAACAAATGTAGATAAAACGCCAGACTCTGCACAGACACCACATTGGTTCTTCTTTTCAGTGTATGTTAGTGACAGTGACATCATGAAATGTTCGAGACTCGTCAATGTGGGGATGACATACGCACAGCAAGGCAATCAGCTTCTCGATCACTAAGGATAAACAGGAAATTCCCTTCGTTTTGTCTTGTAATCACATGTTAGCGACCCTGACCTCAGACAGCCCAAGGCTTTAACAGATCTGTATATATTTTAAAATACATGCAATACTTTAATGTTAAATAAAACTCTCCCTTAATGCTTAAAGCACATTTTTTTAATATTGTGCATGCTCAGGTAAGACGATAACCAAAAATGTTCCTACTTTAGAATTCGGCCTGCTTTCTGTATGTGAACTGACACCATCGTTGAGTTATTTAATTAACTCTAAACTATCCGCTGTAAACAGTGTTGCTCTCATTTCTGTACCATGAGTTGTTAGTAGCAAGAATTCCTGACTTCAGTACCTGACATGTTTAAAAAGAAAACTCAGCCAAACTTTTCAGATCTCAGTAGACACTCGTCCTCACTGCAGCATGAAATTCTGTCATTAAGTGTTGAGTCGACCTTTCAGTTAGTCTTACCTGTCCCGAGGTGAAACACTGCTACCGTCTGTGGCTTTTTGATGAAACTAGGAGACGACCGAGTTGGTAAAAGATGAAGAGAAGCAGAGGGAGGCCGTGTCGACACCAGACTGGACTGAGGGAGGAGTCAGGACATGGTGACACAGAGGGAGAAAGATGGGCGGGGGGGCAGAGCTAAAGATTCATTGTCTGTTTGAGTTTTAATCGGTCTTGTTGAATGAATTCAGTGAAACTGCTACCAGAAAACCCTCATTAAATGGTAAAAAGCAGCAGATTGAACTTGTAGATTCAGTGTAAATCTACAAAGTAGGTAAGATCTGGGACAAACCGAGAGAAAAGTCTCAGTGTTTTGTCTCTCCCTCCTCAGTGATGCATTCGAAATTTAGATTTCTTCCTGAAAGCTTAGATGTTTGTTCATGCCTCCACAGATCGAGTCTAAGGTGTCCACGTCGCTTCAAGGTGTCGCCATGATTATACAGCACATTTCAAACACAAGACATCCTAAAGTAATCAGTGTAAATATCAGTTAAGACGAGATCATTTAAACAAATGATTGATGATTTGAAGAAAGATATTTAAACAAATAGAAGAATATTGTAGCTCAGTTACAAAGCAAAATGGTTTTAGAGCTGGAATTAATTTCGAGCTGTTGCGTCAGTGTGTGGTGGGGAAAGAAAAAACAATAAATCAAAGGCGTAGGGGAGTTTGTAATTCAGATGACTCTGCCCATATACAAAGAAGCTCCAGCCCTGTTTGGCCTTGAGAGTCCTGCTGGTTTCATACTTGTTACTTACTTGGAACTTACGCAGTGCCTTAATTATATTCAACACAAATTAATGTTTCCCCACACCTCTGCAGCACGTTTTACTCTTACCAGAAAGCATGGAGTAGGTACGTTTGTCCACTTCTCCAAAGCATGGTGGAAATAGTAAGACGCCATTGATCCTAAGACTTTTTTTTTTTTTTTTTAACTAGTAAGCAGCGTTCACCTGACATGACCAGAATTGTGACTCATGAATGTTGAAATGTGTACGTTGTTGCCAAGTGGATTTTGTAACATGTAGACCAAACCATTTACATTCATTTTATCCTCGACCATGTACTTTTAGTGCCTAACAGTAACCATTTGCAGGTGAGAGTGCAGTGAAGTAAGAAATCCAGAATCGGGTCGAAAAAAGAATAGGGGAAAACATTGTGCATGATGAGTCTCGAGTTAGCGCTCTCTTGAATGGATTTGCAACTTCCATTACTCCCTTCACCCTTTAAGTGTTCGTGAGTGACCAAATGAAGACGAGCATGATTTCAAAAGTGGACGTTATGATGCACCAAGTTGTATGGAGACATGAAACTCTGATGTGCCGGAATCTGTAGGCAACTTCAGGAAAACCTATTAGTTGGACTGTTTTTGACTGAACTTAGCTTTTAACTCTATTGGATATCCCTGCCCATTGAGAAATCAGGCTAAATATGTGATAGTAATGCCCCTCCACTGCTGTACTTCAGCCATCTTTCATTCCTGCTTGCTGTAATGGATTCTCTGTTTTTTTTTCAGTCTGGTTTTCAGCAGTGGAAGCACATGACCAACTGGACTCAGGTCAGATCACTGAGTAAAAAAAGATTTTACTGTTCTGCAAAAAATGGCAATTTTGGTCCGATTTAAAAAAAATTTTTTTGTTACTTGTTGGTATTTTTGCAGGGGCTACAAGACGCTACAGGAACAGCACTGTTTGTACACTTCTGTGTATTATACGTTTAAAATGGAGTATTTGCATGTTGTTTAGACATATTAGAGAGTATTTGTCTCTTCTCTTGTTCAGTAGAATAGTGTCTCCTGTGGCGTTTTGAGTTTTGTCTCATGTCAGGATTACATGACACCATATGTTGCTTAATATGAACACTTACTGTTATCAAATGAGCGGTATCAGCAACATTTTGTCCTTTATGATACGAGTTTGAGACCTCTAAGCCAAGCACCATTTATTCTGTCATACTGCACGCACAAAAGCCGCATACGCACTGTAGGAACCTTTGGCAGTTCCTATAACCTTTTAAGGAACGGGGCCGTTTTTTCCCGCATCCGCACATACAGGAACTCGGGACCATCGCCCTCAGTTCCTGTAACCATTTCAGCTCCTTCTCCTCAGCTGGGTCTGTTCTGGGTTCTATAGGAACACATCTGACGGAGGTGTTTGGTGGTTGGTAGCTACGCCCCATGTCATCTTGTCACGACTGAAATGTTTACTCATACCACAGACACAACCGGCGCGTGTTTAATAAGTTAAACTTACACGTGGTCTCCTTTGTCTGCGGCGCTCTGCTCTCCTTCCTTCATGAAACGAAGAAGTATCTCCTGCACTCGATCCTGACTCTCTCTGTGAGCCCTTCCAGCCTCGGTGTTAGACGCCCGATGGGATCGTCCATGATTAATATCACCATCATGCAGACCATGAACACGGTGGCCCCCCGCTCTCCATATTAGCTTCTTGGTGGTGTTTTTTTCTTTTCTCCATACTTTTCGCGGGTTTTGTTTTGTTGTTGAATGTGGCGCTAAAGTAACACGTCACTGTCGCAGACGGTTGCGCCGCATCAGTCCCGACCTGGTCCCGACTCATGTGCGAATGCAAACTGAAACAGTTCCGCTCGGAAAGGACAGTTATCAGAACGAAATTCGAAGAGGACCGTTCTTAGAACGGCGTTCTTCGAACTGCTCTGTCTGAATGCGGCTAATGAAGAGGGCATCCTGGGCCCTCTAGTGATGTCACAGGTGGGGAGGTGGTGCTTACAGAGCAACAGGACTTGCTGCCTCCAGTTTTTAACCCATTTATTTCAATCGGCAGAGAGCTGAATGAGGGAGAAAGGATTTTACTGAGGAGTGATGCAGGGGAATCAGATTTAGAGCTGTCAAGGGATGAGTTGGAGGGGGACCAGACAGTAGAACTAAACGGTGAAAAGACAGGATACATCATCTTTTCAGGAACCTGAGCAAAAAAAAAAAAAGTGATGACACGTTAGTTCCTGTTATTTAATTTACTATAACTGTAAGTTGTAGTGCATTGAACTATACCTCTCCTTTTTCCATCAGTTCAGTTTCAACCTAATTGTAGAGAAGAGTGCTTTACAGGACAACGCCGGCCAAAACCACCAAGACTGGAGGCCTTTAATTACTTTAACCAATAGATACATACTTGGGTTTTAGATTTTAAGAAATGATAGAGCACACTAATCAAAAGAGCTGCTGTTCTGTGGAAATGTCCTGAAAAACCACCCCAGACATGGAAATAATATATTAACAGAAATCTATATTACATCATTATGTTCTATGATCAAGCGAGACCCAATGCCCTCTACAAAGATCATTATTAAACATTATTCATAGTTTCCACATATAAAACAATTGTTCTTCTAAGTCTCAGAAGAGGATTCTGTCAGACCTATTGTGCTTAAATCTTTAAGATTTTTTTTTATAACAATACTACAACAAGAATTGGTCTCTTCATTGATAAAGTAAGAAAATAAGTTAGTAAAATTATTAGTAAAAAGTGCACTTTTAAAGAGCAAATGTCACAAAGGACCTAAAGATGGAAGTTAAAATCCTCAAAATGGCCTGTTTTATAACAAAGATGCATTTAAATAGCTTATTATGCCTTTTAAAATCTTTCATGAAAAATGCAATGCATGAAAACATATTGCAGGAAATCAAATCTGTAAATCTGATGTACAGCTAACAGATCACGGGAACATGTCATAACTAAGCAAAATCCACGTATGCAGTGTCTATTCGAGTTTTCTGGTACTCAGAACAGTTAGAGCTTAAAAGACGAGGCAAAGTTGTGATTATGTGGATACTGTTAAAGACTTCCTGTTAAATGCCCCTAAACTGCTGTCCTACTTCAACAAATAAGAATGTTTAATATATTTCTAAATATTATTAGACATTTAGAATATTTCTTTTAGCTCTCAGGTGCTTATAGATGGAGTAAACAAGGAAAGCTTTTGATTTGTTTTCTCGGATTGCAATTGAAAATAAGCATCTTTTTGGTCATTTGATATTTTGTCTTTGGTGCCAACCTTTTTTGTGAACAAGGTTGTGATGTATTTCATTAATAATGATTTAGCATTTATTTAATTGTTTAGTTTAATAAAGAATGTGGTAAACGCTGAGTTTGAAGAGTGCTTCATATATAATGTAATTTTTAATGTTGATTGCAGTGCAATGTTATGAATACAAACCACTCTTTATTTGACTGGGTGTCTTTTTGGTGCATTTCTAAATCCATGTGATTTGCGTGTAAATTCTGTATGTACACAGCATGCAGAGAAGCACAACCTGCAACTACAGGAAGAGCATTGCTGGCATTTTGCTGTTGATCTCGTGCACCGTGACATTTAATAATTGTGCAGGCATTGTGGAAACATTTCACATGTGACCTTTCATCATTTCATTGTCTGCTATCCAACCAAAAAAAACCCAGAGGCCCAATCTTGCATTTTATAGTATTTCTTTCTAATATTTCTTTCTCATTCAGTGAAAAAATATTGATGCTTGCATCCAAAGTGGTTCAGACATCTCCATACAGAGGCAGGATCAGTCAAAGGTGAAACCAAGAGGGAGACAGTGATGCTGGCTGGTCTGCCTTCCTCCCGCTCTAAGCCCTAAAGGCTCTTCACCATCATAGGAAGAGACAATGATGAACTCAAGAAGCCTATTTATAGCCTGCAATGGCCAACACTAGCCCTCTGTCTGTGCTCCTTGGACATCCGCCTTGGTCAGTTGGAGAGTATGTGTGCACATGATTATCCTCATGACAGAGAGGGAAACGAGAGAAAGAGAGGAATGGACTGACAGAGACTCAGCAGATTAATCCTGAGGAAGATAAGAGGCAGAGACGGGGCTGGGCTGCGGTCCATCCGTCCGTGAGTGGAGGAGTGGTGGTTGCTCGGTGGAGTCTGTTAGAGGAATGCTGCAGGAATGAGTTTTTCTTCTTCTTCTTTTTTTGTTACATCTGAGCTCACTTAAAGCCAGGACTCCTCTGCTAATGGTTCTCCTTTTGGCAACGTTTTTCACAGAAGCTTTGCCAAGTCATCAGGTGAGGAGGAGTAGCTGGAAGAGGTGAGCGGACTGCACACTGAGTATGTGATCTAGTTGTGGTGTATTTGGCTCCTACATGGCACTGTTTAGAGTTAAATCAACTGTGGCTAATTTTCATTCGTTTGTTAACGTTACTGTGGTATTGCAAAAATACTGCTTCATTTTGCAAAATGGACCTGTTTGTTTTTGTCTTTAATTTTCCTATATGAACTGAAATTATTAGTGACAGTTTTGAGAACAAATTGCTACATTTTCTGACTTTTTTTATGGATCACATGATTAATCAAAGATGATATTAGCAGCGTCTCCATTATACTAAAAGCCTTTTTTTTCTGCACTGTGTTCAAGGACATCACTAATTACCTGACAAAACAATCTAAATGAAACTTGTTATCATTGAAGCTCTTGTTCTTACTCCATTTCAACCCAGCGGATTCAACGCGAGTGGCCAAAAGTATTCTAAAAATATATATAATGCTGTAAAGAGAATTTAAATGTAAGATTTAATCATCATGATTAGATGATGCTGATGATTTCAAGGAGAAAATAAGATAACTATGTTAAGAGCAGGGGGATTCTGGCAGGACTGAACGACCCTCTCTGTGGGATACAGGAAGTTTGAGGTTTCACTGCGTTAAGCGTGCTCTCTGCTGACTCCTGCAGCAGCACACTGGTGGCCACAATGAGAGGCACAGGGATGCAGTTCCATAAATTAGTCAGTAGAGGTCACATGCAGGCAGATATTAGGTTTAAGCGGTACGAGACACACCCTGTGTCCTGATCCCTCCAGCTGTCTTTTGGTGTGTACAACTAGCTATAAGCTGTGCTGATGCAAAGGCGTCAAGGTTTATCATCTGAAGCAGAACATGGAGGCATCGGAGTGTGAAGTGCACAATTAATGAGCTGTGAGAGAAAGGTGAAAGATGAGGACACTGCTATCAGTTCAATTCACTGGAGGTGTTTGTACCTGCCTGTGGGCCCATACACTCTTTATCTTTGCACCTTTAATTAAGCTGCAATTATGTTCAGCGCTGTGTGAGAGATCTCATAATGAAGATAACAATTTGTATCTGAAGGTTAGACGGCAAATGTGTTCACTGTCTCCCTATGTGCAGATTAATTTCACATTTCTGAGTATTTGTGTCTAGCCACTCCACATCTTTGACCGTAATCCTCACTTATCTCGTGTCCGTGACTCAGCACAGAGTTTTCATTTCTAAACTCTAATAATAATCTCTCCCCGTGAACTTCAGTTATCCTGCTGAAGGATTCCACTGCAAATGGAAGCAATTTTCTCAAATACACCAGAAATATGCCCACCCATAACCATACCAACCATTGCTTTCCATCTTCAAACCAGTGTGCGTGTTGTTTTGCTGCTATTAGTACACACAAGGTTTGTTCCATCGCATGTCCATGGCTTGCTCATAATCTACTTTGTAAGTTGATTTTTGTGAGTCATTTTGTAATATTTGCCTTCAGCACTCACAGAGGAGGTTGTCATAGTCACAGTTTGTAATCCCTTCTTCAAAGATTAACAGAAAAAGTGTGGGAATCCATGCTGCACCATATCATCGCTCCTGTCAGTTGTTCTTCCTGAGCTGACACCTCTGAATCGGCTTCCATTTGGCCCAGATTCTCACTCAGTGTTGTGTTGAGGGAGACTATGCCCTGTAGGCAGCCAGCTACAAACATGCAGTGACAATTCAAATTAGTCCAGTTCACTGCTTCTTCCTCTGACTCAGGACATTGAGCGCCTGCCGGAAAAGATGCATATGCAACCCGCCATGCAAGGCTGTGACTGTTGGAGAGGAGCAGAGACAAAGAAGTATCGGATAAGAGACCTTTTTTTTAATGAATATTCCATCAGTTATATGGCCCAGTTTTTGCTCAGCACTTTAGTTCAGAGAGACTTAGACTGGAACTGCGCCCGATCCATTTGCAAGGCAGAGAGCGCGCCTGCTGGCTAAGTAGTCTGATCCACAGGAATCAACTGCAGCACACCGTAAGAACTGTCTAGAGTATTGTTATGCAAGCAGGAAGAGAGTAGTCTCACTTTGATCTAGATATCGGACAGAGGCTGAGATGCTTTGGAGCGGGAACTGCTTCTTGGTGCCTCGTTTGATAAACTACCCACCAGAGAGTAGCACTGGGCTTGGATCAGCTTCTCTTCACAATTAAGATGTAAGGGGGATGCGGTGATGGACACCTGATGATAACGCTCATCACTTGGAGCATCCCAATGTTTTGAGCTGCCTTTCCATCTCACCATTTTTGCCAACCTCCTCTTTGGTAAGTTTGAGTTTCTTAGAAGTACTGAGGAAAAATAATATTGTCTGCTTACCTGTCTGTTTACTAATGAGAATCATGCCAACGGAGGTCAAAGTCAGTTTCAGATCCATTTTTATTGATCTCAACTTTCCATTTTTGGCGGTGCTGAACTTCTCAGCTTAATGAGTCTTAGTGCATCGCACTGTTGGATCTATTTCTGTTGTGTGCATGACTCAAGTTCAAACCCAGAAAAGAGATCTTGGCTAAAGGAGACACAACCAGACTGCTGAACTAATTCCTGTAAAGACTTTCTGGGTCTGCTCTGGACTTTCATTGCCCTGCCTGGGATGTGGTGTCGTGTTCCCAGTAATTGTCTTGGATGCTTTGCTGACTCATACCAGTTTCTGCTACAGGCTCCCACCACATCAGGCTCATACTTCTCAATCTTAATCTACTTAATCAACACTAAGACGGTGATCGTTTATGCATTATTTGATGTCCTCATCAGACTCTGAATCAAAATAAATAAATCTTTCAGTACAGGAAACAATGAATTTCTTTTAGGATTTAGATGGCTATCTCACTTAAAATGTTAGTTTTAGGTTATTTGAATTAATTTATTGTTAAATACACAATGCCATGTGTTAGTTGTATAGGATAAGAACACCCAAAAAACGAACAGTCTTCTAAAACCTTTTTATAGTACATTTTCTATACATATTCTCAGTGCTTCAGAAAACTTAAAGAAGATCGAACATTAAAACCTTTTATTTCTCATTTGGAGCTGATGCATCTTGGAAATGTTGACATGACATACAAGGTAAAATAACACGCGTGTTGCTCCAAGTTTTAAAGGGTTTAAATGCACCATTCCATATGCCATATACCAATCTTACAATAGGAGAAGATATTCCATGTGACATGTTAGGAGGCAAGTGGCAGGAGAGCCCCAGGCAAAGCATTTTGTATTAGCTCTAGTACATTTTTAGGTGCTTTCCAGCAGACACGTTCTAGTCAGCACCAAAAAGTACTGAAGTTCTATATCCAACCTAAGCATACACGAATGTAGATAATACCAGCCATAAAGTAATTTAATTCTACACTGGGAGTCTTTGCATGGCCATGGGAACACCACTAATGGCGGGTGATGTCATTGCCAATAAACTAGACCTATCATCTGTGCAGCTACAGTAAGCTGCACTTTTGAACTTAACTAATTTTAATGCATTTAATTCTGGATTATTTCATGACAGCACATAAATAGTGCCTTATGTCTCTCCACATTTATTACAGTGATGAAAAAAGGCTGCAATTTTGTCTTCTATCTGGAGTATGAACATCATGAGGCACAGATTATGTATTTGCAGATGACTTTCATCCCCTTTCTTTCATCATCCTTTTGAAAAGGGAGTGCTGAGGGGATTGTGGTCGCATTGAGTGACTACAGAGTTAATCCACAGATGAGTTGAAACACAACATATCGTCAAAATAATTCTGATAATCACAAAATTATTGCATGCACTCAGATGTTCTGATGCTGAGACCTTATTATTGTTCCCTTGTAAATGCCACGTCTCAGTGTGTTCTCTATCCAACTGCCTGTGTACTTACATGTGTGTGCGCACGCGCATGAGGTTTGTCTGGTTTGGAAAGTCTACTCCACAGACACACACGAGTGGCTTACATGTTCCACCTTTACTAACCTAAAATTATGTTTGCCATCCTTGGCAAGCCTAATTCATATTTCATATGTACCTTGGCAGATATGTAGCTGTTATACACTCACCGGCCACTTTATTAGGTACACCTGTTCAATTGCTTGTTAACACAAATAGCTAATCAGCCAATCGCAATGAGCGAACTTCAATGCATTTAGGCATGTAGAAGTGTCATAAGAATTAGTGGCGTTAACGGAACGGAATTTCCGCTAGTTAAAGGGATAGTTCGCCTCTTTTGACATGAAGCTGTATGACATCCCATATTAGCAATTTCATTTATGAACATTTTCTTACCCCCTGCTTCGTCCTGTGAGCCGAGTTCCAGCCTCGTTTTGGCGTTGACGAAGGTAGTCCGGCAAGTTGGCTAGGGTCCCGAAAATAAAGCGTCTTGCTTCTCAAAACAATATGCGTTCAAAAGAGTAATACATTTGCATTTTCATCACAAAATCGTCCCTCCAGAAAAAGTTAGACCTCACAATCGCTTGGCGCTATTTCTCTCTACCTTCGTATCACTACGGGCTGTGCAAACTGTGTAGACCGAAGAGCAGACCGAGCAGTAAACACCGTAACAGGTGCGGCTATCGCTAGATGGCTGAACGCATTGATATGAAGGGAGGCAAAAATAGCGCCAAGTGATGTGAGGTCTGACTTTTTCTGGAGGGACGATTTTGTGATGCAAATGTATTACTCTATTACTCTATAAATATGTCAAATTTAAAACGTTAACAGATATGTGTGTGTGTAGGCTGTATATATTAACAATTAATTAATTAATGTTGACAGCCCTTGTGTATATATCTATATCTATCTATATATATAGATAGATATATCCATCCCTTTATGACCACAGTGTACCCATCTTCTGATGGCTACTTCCAGCAGGATAAAGCATCATGTCACAAAATTCCAATCATCTCAAACGTTTCTTGAACATGACGATGAGTTAACTGTACTCCAATGGTCTCCACAGTCACCAGATCTCAATCCAATAGAGACAGTACAAAAGAAAGAGAAAGATGTGAATGATAGCAGCTTTATTTGGAAATCAACTGTGTTAATACACATTTACTCTTTACTTGCTTTGTTTTAAAAAAATATATATATTTTTTCTTAACAGCATGAGTATCAGTCTAGTTGAGCTTATACAGGCACATTGAAGTGAAAATCTGACTCGTGGCATTGTGATTAAAGCGTGTCTGCAGTGCACTTTTGCTCTTATTTGTTCCAATAACCTAGTTTTCAAGATTCAACAAGGACAACTGCCCACGCTTTGAGTCATCACAGAGCTGCAGAATGATATGGAAATGCCTGGCTATTTCTGCTGGGTCCTCAGTTCACCTCTCAGAACTATGCCAGTTGCATAACAGCAGCAGCGGGCTGTTTCACTGCGCTGTAGGGATTTTACATTTAACTGCCTGCGCTGTTTAAGATCCTCTGTTGATCCTTTAGGGGCCATGCCTAATTTTGTTTTCAGGTTAGATTAAACAATTTACGTGAGAACAACAGAATAACCTGGGACATCAATAACCTGGCCTCACTGACCCTGTTTAAGGTTGCAAACACTTCCAAAGGATCATATTTAATTCATGTGCAGCCAAAAACAGCTTCATATGCAGGTTAAAGCAAAACAATCCAGCTATATGGGTTTGTTTCATGGAAAAACAAAGTTAGGGGACTGTATGGCTCAGGTCAGCTGGTCCAGTCCAGAGTCCAGAATAAACATGGAGAAGCAGCATTTAGCTGTTATGCCGCAAACAAGTGGAACAAACTGCCAGTGGAGATTAAACTTTCACCAAATGTAGACATTTTTAAATCCAGGTTAAAAACATTTCTTTTCTCATGTGTCTATGCATGAAATCTGCACGATATCTTTTAATTTATCTAGACTGTTGCTTTTTTAAAAAAAAAATCATTTGAATTATTTTATTTGTTTCTCTTTATATTCCTTTATGTATTTTTAATGCTTCTTACACTCCCTGCTGCAATGCTTTTATTTGATGTAAAGCACTTTGAATTGTTTTGTACATGAAATGTGCTATATAAATAAATTTGACTTTGACTTCGAAACATTTTTTAGATGTAGTGTGAGTCCTCAAACCAATACTGACTGAGAACCACTAATACAGTCCTATACAGTTAGTTTTTTAATGTTGACATTAAAACAATTAAGGTTACATCATGGGCATCAAATCTATATTTCAGTGTTTGCAGTTATTGTGAACCCTGATTCGGCCACAGCTGGTCCATTGAGCTCAATTTTATTTTTGGTTATTAGGATCGACCTTGAGAGCATTTGGAAGGGAACCAGCACAGATTTAGGTCCAGGGGACTTGAAACAATTTCTGAATCCACACTGCTTATTTGATCATTTGTGAATTTGACTCCTTTCGAATATTATTTTGGCTGAATTATTCTCATAGAGTTTTTGCACAGGGTGAAAAGGAATCAAATACCTGAAGCATTGTTCAGGGTGTTGATGTTATGGCTTTACTGACCGCTGTTAATCGCTTAAAGTGCCTTAAAAAGGATAAATCTCTGTAATCGGCCAACAGATTAACTTACTGTGCCCACTCTAATCCCATTTGCCACAAAAAGTAAAGTAGGCTTAAATATAAAAGGCAGTGTGTTTGTATTTAATGGTTTTATGGTAATCTTTGACTAATTGGTGATCAACAATCATTATCAGAAAAACGTCGGGGGTGACAAAATGTGACAAAAACAGTGCACTCACAGTGCAGATGAGTGTTGCTGTAGAGTGCTGTAATTTCATTAGGATATGTGATGGATTAACGAGAGAAAGCCAGACTATTACAGACATTAGAGACTGTGTGGCTGAGAAAAAACTATTATCATTAATATTATTGTGGGAAACCATATGGAGTCAGATCTTAAACGTTTTGAATACCCACAATATATGATAACACAAATTTGACCAAAGAGTGTAGCTACAATTCAATCATAGTCAATATATCATGACAGCAGACCTTTAATATTGATCGTGAACTGATATTAAAACTTTTTCAAATTCCATTTTGCTTTTCGCAGTTACATACTTTTCTGATTTTGAGGAGAGAAAGGAGGCGTCATAAATTATTGTTTTAATAGATAATAAAACTGACAGAGTTTTAGCTCCTGACTGTTGACCACTGTCTTACTATCAGTAGATCAATCCCCAGCCTCTGTCATTTTTGTGCCTTTTTATTTCCTTTTGTAATTACAAACCTTTATTCAAAAGTTATATTTTATGTAATTTCTGATTATATTGATATGATTTATAAATGATATAGCCTCTGTTCAACAACATGATAAGACTCGACATGAGATAAAGTGTTGAAATCACTTTTTTCAGAATATTTATTGAACATCTGTAGTATTGAACATGTTATCCAACGAGGAAAAGACCAAAAGAAAACACAATAAAGGGCATCTTTTTAAAAAAAAAATAATAATAATAATAATAATTCAACCTTACCCCTGGATTCCCTTCATTCATTTAGTAAAATCAACATGAAACACATTTGCAGACTGCCTGCTCAGTGGCTAGTTTGGCATGCCTTTACCCATTATGACTGATATGATTTTACGTATCAAGCCTGCAGCCATGAACATCTTGAATCAACATTTCCAAGACACAAGAACCACTACAATTTAAAAAGAAGAAAAAAAGTCTGTAATTTACGCAGAGAGCAGAAAGTTTCACCTTTCTATTGGCTTTTATTTTATGTTACTAGTTTCCTTAAATGCTGAAGTAGTGATTAGAATTCTTCATCGTGCAAAGAATGGCACTATGTGTTGATCTTTACCGGATTTTAGAATTAGGATAAACTAAAATGACAGATTAGTCAGACAGAAAAGATTGATTTTTTACAGGTATTTTTGTAAACATTAAAAGGAACATGAGCCATATTTTATGGCCATAAAAGCCGTAAAGACACAATGTAAAGAGTCTCTGAAGTCAACACGATTAATCCTCTCAGGAACATGATTGTCTATGTGTGATGGGAAACTTTTAGAAGGTTCTTATCAAAGTTGTTCATGACCCTCAGTTATTGTCCCAGCTCAACATGCGTCACTGTGTGAGCAAGACATCTCACGCTAACCTTCATGGTCTGCTGACCGCTGGCAACTACGTTATCTTTCCCAACAACTTCTGTATTAAAGACTCCCTGCTGCTGCAGTCTTTTGTCTCCCACTCTGCAGCCGGCAATGCTCTCTGTGTGACCACCAGACCTTTCTTGCAAGAAATAAATACATAGACAACTTTTCATTTTTATTTTGACTCTCATTACAAAGTTTCTGCAACATATTTTGTGTCCGTGGCATTACATGTAGTTATGGTTGATGTATTTCAGTGTAGAGACAGTAGCCCCTTTCACACTGCTGAATAACCCGCGTTTAATTCGCGAATTTAGCGTGTCCGCTGTTGTGTTCACACTGCCGACCCGGGCTGCCGCGTCAACTCGACTCGCCTTTCGACCCGCGTCGGACCCTAGTCTTTTTGCCAAGCCGAGTTTGATGTGAACACAATCGACGCGGGTCGGACGTGGGCGTGGCGTGACGTGAGGAGTTTAAAAGACAGAATGGACAGCTTCAGAACAACAGCGACAGATGAGGACAAGTTTCACTCTGTTTTATATGGAGAGAGATTAGTCTCAAAACCGCTGACAAATGTGTAAATGACAATCCACCAGTTCCACATACATCACAAATACGTTTCATTATTTACAAATAAATATATTTCATTTTGTGTCTCACAGTCTGCGTTTTATACAAATACTGTTAAATTCATTAATACTCATTTTGGTTTTTATATATACATCATGATTTGGATGTGAAAGTGAACGCATTTGTTTCAAATTTTGTTGCATATATTTGTAAAATCAAAGTTACAACATTAGAATGTATTTATAAATTGGTGCATCTGCATTTGTGGATTAAGTCACAAGCCTGTTTTCTGTGCCGTATTTTTGTTCATTTTCTCTCGGTTTTTTTGGGATTTTGAGACTTTCCTTTCGCCTTTCTGCACCTGATCCACACACAAATGCAGCAGCCCATTCACAAATGTGCCAAGCAAGCGAACGAGCTGCCGCTAGGGGGCGCTGTTGCTAAATTTCACTGTGGTTGTGGATGGCGGTGCTCCTAGCTTCCAGATAACAGCCCTGCTGCCAGCAACAACCAGGCATCGCTCCAGGAGAGCGGCATGGTGGGTCAACCGGCGTCATCTTCTAATGGAAATTCGTCTACAGTGAGTAAAAATATAAGGATCTGTGGTCATTAAAGTTGTGCAATAAACCACAGATTTGACCGTGAAAATTGTATAATATTTCAGTGAGTCTAATTGTTAGCTAACCCCATCGTTTAGCTAGCTAGTCATCACAGTGAAGACTACGACGCTGAAGTTGGCATCCGATTCACCAGCCTCCGATTCGCGGGGTGGGCATAAAGGGCCATTTCACTGCATTTTTTGCATTTTGATCGACCAAAACAAGGTCCTGTATGGAAACTACAATAGTTACACTGCTCAAATCTGGATGGAATTATTCTAAAGAGGCTGTAGATTCATTAAAACCTTGTTTGGGATTTGTGAAAATACAGAACAGGGCCATTTGACTGCATTTTTGGTATTATGATCTAGAATTTGTGAAACCTTTCTTTGTACCAAAATTCACAGAAGTCCTCGCCTCTCCATGTTCATTTTAATTTCCATGAGGATCTCCTGTCTTTCACCACATAGGAAAAAGAAAAAGTTCATGCATTTTACATCACTAACTACTTGAGTCTTTTTCACTTGTTGACTTTATTCTCATGTTCTTTTATCTAGAAACAATGACTTCTCTCACCTTTCTTCCATCTGCCCGTGGTCAACCTCTGCCACCGATTCAATCACTTCCAGAGCCTTTATTGTTGCCTGCATCAGACATCCCATAGTCCAACCATTATTATGCCCTATTCTGTATTGGATGCTTTGATGAAATCTGCATCACAAATGTATTGCTGTCATCTCATTAATCTTTCCACTAACATGTGCTATCATTTCAGACCCTGCTTGTCTTCTCCTGCTCCCATCATAGTCATCTTACCTCCCATCTGAGTGCAGACAGGACCTCCTTCATCCCTTTATTAACACTATCTTAGATACTGTACCACAACTTCCTAATTATATCGACTATCAAAGCCGTAGTATTTTGCCATTATGTGTTATGTGCACTGATGAATTGGATATTAAACATTACATTTAGCTGTTAGAGTTCACCCTATACCAGACAAGACAATTTGTGAATGTAAGGTTGAAATACATTTACTTAATCAAGATTTGTCTTTCTGGAATGTTGAAGATGTCTTTTGGGTTAAACTATTTCTTCATATCTTCAAGTGGTTGCCAGTGAGAAATAAACTTCTTGTTAAGTTGTTGTAATATAGATAGTACAGTGTGTAGTTTGGTCAGTTAAAAATGTGTAGTGTTGTCGTGGCTCCAGAGTAGAGTAAAATAAATTACAACGGGAAAATGGGCTACTGTAATGAAGGTAATCTTCATTACTGACTTTTGGTCTTTGAGGTCACATGAGTAGTATTTTTAATAATGTGGCACAAATAAATTGTCAAATGTTTTATTGAATGTGTATATTAACAACAGGTGGGTGTGCAGGTCCTGTGTTGCCCTCAGCGGGGAGTGAGGGGGGACCAGGCCTGTAAGGGGAAACATCCAGTCAGTTAGTAGCCTGAAATGCTCTGTGATAAGGAAACATGTAGCTAAAGAATGTGATAAACTGTGAGGTGACTATGCTGTTTGGAATTGTGAATTCTGAAATTTGTGTGTAAAGTCATTCACCTATGTCTCCTCTCCAGGGTGCTCAGTCAAAAGAGTCTTCAGTCTGCAGCATTTGAAGGTTCCGGGTCGTACCATGTGCTGATGGTGTGGGGGGGAGTGCACCAGAGTCAGTTAGGGGAAGTCTTTGGTAGATTTGGTACTTTTGTTTAGACATGCTAGGAATTGATTGATTTTATAATAGAGGGTAAATGTATTTTAAGGTTTTTGTGTGTTGTTGTTATGGGGATGTGTAATGGGAGGAGCAGGAATCCTCCAGGGGTTTGGTTGGTGGAGCCAGAGTAGGATATAAGGCTGCCAGTTGTACCAGTGAGAGAGTTGGTCCTGTTGCTACTAATGCTGCTAGGACCACAGTATGTGTCCATGTTAAAGTGTATGATTGATGTAAATCGCACGCCTTCAACTGGTACAAAATGCAGCTGCACGACTTTTAACTGACACTAGGAAATTTGAGCACATTACGCCGATTTTAGCATCTCTCCATTGGTTTCCCGTCCATTTTAGAATTCATTTTAAAATTCTTTTATTTGCTTTTAAAGCCATGAATGGCCTTGCACCAGTGTACCTCTCTGAGCTTCTGCAGCCCTACGCACCCATTCGATCCCTCAGGTCAGCTGACCAGCTGCTCCTGAGGGTTCCTAAAACAAGGCGGAAGCTCAGGGGGGACCGAGCATTTTCTGTTGCTGCCCCTAGGCTCTGGAATGAGCTGCCGCTGCACATTAGGCAGGCCCCTTCCTTGTCCTGTTTTAAAAGTCGTCTTAAAACTCACCTCTTTTCTTTGGCTTTTACCACCGTCTAGGTTGTTTATTTTATGTGCAAAGTTTTGTTTTATGATGTTTTTATTTTAATGTACAGCACTTTGGTAACCTTTGCGTTTATTTAAAATGTGCTTTATAAATAAAATTGATTGATTGATTGATTGATTGATAAATGTTGGTGAATAAAACACCCGGTTGGTTCATCACTACCTCTGCCTTCCTACCTTGCGTATCCAGCTGCTACATGGCCATCCTAACAGATACATATGTCCATGTACAGTATTCTAAATCATGTACGCACAACCTAATGATTACTTTTGGTCTTAACCACCCATTATTTTGCATTAAATACGTCAAATAAAATACATTTTTATTTTCTTGACGTGTCTTGTAAAATGGCAACTGGAAACAAACTTTAGCCAAATAGACAGTTTTTAATCTCATTATTACAATGGCAGGTTATCACATTCACAAACAGGCTAAAGGACTGCAAGGCAAAGACAATGTTGAACAGTTGTTTTACAGACATCTAAGATAGTGTTAATAAAGGGATGAAGGAGGTCCTGTCTGCACTCAGATGGGAGGTAAGATGACTATGATGGGAGCAGGAGAAGACAAGCAGGGTCTGAAATGATAGCACATGTTAGTGGAAAGATTCATGAGATGACAGCAATACATTTGTGATGCAGATTTCATCAAAGCATCCAATACAGAATAGGGCATAATAATGGTTGGACTATGGGATGTCTGATGCAGGCAACAATAAAGGCTCTGGAAGTGATTGAATCGGTGGCAGAGGTTGACCACGGGCAGATGGAAGAAAGGTGAGAGAAGTCATTGTTTCTAGATAAAAGAACATGAGAATAAAGTCAACAAGTGAAGAAGACTCTTGTAAGTAGTTAGTGACGTAAAATGCATGAACTTTTTCTTTTTCCTATGTAGTGAAAGACAGGAGATCCTCATGGAAATTAAAATGAACATGGAGAGGCGAGGACTTCTGTGAATTTTGGTACAAAGAAAGGTTTCACAAATTCTAAAGTGTGTTTGATATCATTTATATCATGTGATCAATGATGAAACCCATATTTAATTATTTTTCATACAGGTTCTGGTTTTGGATGGTCCAAATGAAAAGAAGAAAGAAAGCTCAGAGGAACTTTTTGAATTTTCAATGACCAAATAAAGTTTTCACAAATAATAAAATGTGTTTTAAAGACTCTGTACCCTCTTTAGAATAATTCTATCCAGATTTGAGCAGTCCAAGTAATGTAGTTTCCATACAGGACCCAGTTCAGGGTGATCATAATACCAAAAATGCAGTCAAATGGCCCAGTTCTGTATTTTTACAAATCCCAAACAAGGTTTTAATGAATCTACAGCCTCTTTAGAATAATTCCATCCAGATTTGAGCAGTGTAACTACTGTAGTTTCCATACAGGACCTTGTTTTGGTCGATCAAAATGCAAAAAATGCAGTGAAATGGCCCTTTATGCCCACCCCGCGAATCGGAGGCTGGTGAATCGGATGCCAACTTCAGCGTCGTAGTCTTCACTGTGATGACTAGCTAGCTAAACGATGGGGTTAGCTAACAATTAGACTCACTGAAATATTATACAATTTTCACGGTCAAATCTGTGGTTTATTGCACAACTTTAATGACCACAGATCCTTATATTTTTACTCACTGTAGACGAATTTCCATTAAAAGATGACGCCGGTTGACCCACCATGCCGCTCTCCTGGAGCGATGCCTGGTTGTTGCTGGCAGCAGGGCTGTTATCTGGAAGCTAGGAGCACCGCCATCCACAACCACAGTGAAACTTAGCAACAGCGCCCCCTAGCGGCAGCTCGTTCGCTTGCTTGGCACATTTGTGAATGGGCTGCTGCATTTGTGTGTGGATCAGGTGCAGAAAGGCGAAAGGAAAGTCTCAAAATCCCAAAAAAACCGAGAGAAAATGAACAAAAATACGGCACAGAAAACAGGCTTGTGACTTAATCCACAAATGCAGATGCACCAATTTATAAATACATTCTAATGTTGTAACTTTGATTTTACAAATATATGCAACAAAATTTGAAACAAATGCGTTCACTTTCACATCCAAATCATGATGTATATATAAAAACCAAAATGAGTATTAATGAGTTTAACAGTATTTGTATAAAACGCAGACTGTGAGACACAAAATGAAATATATTTATTTGTAAATAATGAAACGTATTTGTGATGTATGTGGAACTGGTGGATTGTCATTTACACATTTGTCAGCGGTTTTGAGACTAATCTCTCTCCATAGTTTTAGCCTACATCAAATTGGAGACATTTTTTAATATGGCCAACTGGGGAGACAAGGAGGTCCGCGAGCTCCTCAGCCCCCGAACAGAGGACGTTATTTTCCGCCACATTTCGGGGATGGTGAAGGATGGACCTCTGCAGGAAGGGCTGGCGAGAAAGATGGGAGAGCGCGGTTTCCCACGCAGCAAGACGCACCGTAAAGTAACATCTCCATGAACTGCATTGCAAAAATGAGTTCTCAAGGTGTCCCGCCATCGTTTGTTTGAAAAATTTGATGCAGACAGGTGTATTTAACCCTACCTCCGACGCATGGCTTGTGCCTACGTCATTGTACACGCCCAGCATTTTCTGTGTTTCGTGTGACGCTCTGCCACTAGGCAACGCCCCCTGAACTCGGCTTCAGGCGACACGGGTCACCAACACACCAAGCGTTCACATTGCTCGACCCGGGTTGAAGGTGCAATTTGGACCCGCTAAGGGTGTGAAAGGGGCTAGTGATGCACCACCAAAGATGAGCTGAGACCAAATATGCAAATGTTAATCTTTAATAATTAAAATGATTTATACTTTGATTTATAAAATGTTTATGCATTGTGATTATCTCATAGCAATCTAAAGCCATTCTGGATTTAGATTAGTTTGTTGATTTTGTAACTTTATAATCATATTTTTAGTAGTTTACTGGCTCAGTTGAAATAACAAATTGCCCAAATTACATTTATGTACTTTTAAAAGGACTTTGTCATTAAAGTATCCCAAATTGCTGAAAAACAGCAGCACTGAAGGGAGTATTCAAACACTGAAGTGCGGAGTTTAGCTGTCCTAGACACCAGCAACACAACAACAGACCGGTGTCACCTAACAGTAACTGTGTGCCTCTGGGAAATCGTAAGGAGAGCCATCCTTTACTTGCATGTTCACTTGTACTTTTGAATGTGCGTTTTGTTAATCAGTCTGAGCTGACCCCAGGCTATGTCTCCCAACAGGATTTCTGTCTGACAAAGCTAGGACATGCACGTAAGATCGGGAATCTGGGACTTGGTGCTATTTATAATAATCAGGACTCTTGTAAAACTAGATATCAGGACAGTCTTGAGAAAACTGAATTATGTAGATGGGTTATAGTGATGCACTCATTCAACTCAGTTATCTTTTGCTGCTGGGCTACATTGGAGAGAAAGCGAAGCAGCAATAGACAGAGCATCTGTTTGTCCACAGAGACAAAATTAAACTTTTAAACAGTTGTTTCTATGTTACAGCAAACTGGTAACTGCATTTTAGAAGGAGAAACCTCACAGTCTGACTTTGAGCCAAGATTAAAACATGAATTATAGATATTATCATATGTTCCTGAATGGATGACTGAATGTTTATTATTTTTAGATTTGCTCATCTCTATGTGTCTTTCCAAAGTGGATTTGTATAATTTGGCTTCTTGTCCTTTTAGTACATGTGGCACAGCTGCACCAGGTTTTCTGAGCAGTTCGGACACTTTGCCAGAGTAAAGTGATCCTGTGTCGACATGATACAAGTATCTTTAGTCTGAGCCTCAGGCTTGATTATAGGTTTGAGGAATGGGGCAGTTTTGGCTCCCTGCAGCAGTAGCTGGATGCTTTGATGATGGCAAGTAAAAGAGGAGTTCAGAAGTGACAGTAACACTGACAGAAACATGAGCCCCATGGGGAAAACTATGCATTATGTCACCAGAGAGAGATTGAAATATGAGTCACTAATAAGTCTGGTTATAATAGGTGAAATGTGTGAGTGACCTTGGGGATGAAAGGGAAAACTGGAGAGTGTGGAGCTGTTGGAGACTGGAAGGTATGTTATTTTCTCCAGCCTCCTCACTTGCTTGTGGTCGTCCAGCATCGATTTGCCCCCACTCTCTTTAAAGCACCACGTGGGTCTTAACTGTGTTACTGTTCGCTGCATCATACTGTTAAGTGTAGCTCATCTATCCAGACCAAGTAAGCTGCACTGCACCACACCTTTGATTCACTTTTGGCTCTTTTCAGAGGAATTAACAATGTTGGACATTTTTTTTATTCAGGTAAGACGAAAATTAACCTTATTTATTAAACTCTGGTGTGGGTTTACATAGACGGGCAATTCTTATTTGCTAGTTTTCAATGAAATTGCGTGATGATGTGATTATATCCGGCTGGTATTTTACAAAACTTTGTTGTCTTGTCAGTTCCATTTAGATTAAAATACAAAACTAACCAATTATTAGTTATTTACACAGTTTTGTGATGTAATTGACGTATAACGGTGGAAGTAATTTAATTTAACATTAGCTGAATTTCTTCAAAGTAATTTAGCAGACATAATCAATATTGTATACATTTCTGAAAAAAGTGTTTGCATTTAAAAAAAACCTTACAAATGATGAAGTGCCAGATGAAGTAGCTACATTAGCTACATGCTAATTTCAGGCCCTGATATGCCTCAGTTGACTTTTTTATTTTTAATTATCTTCGGATATGTTAAACCTTTACAAAGTGGTGAATATTTTCTTGTCACATCATGTGCATCATCATCATCATCTGTTTGTGTATTCTTCTTATCAATGTTCATGAGATCCAAAAACTGAGAAACAGATTTCGGGGGTCCAAATGGTGGGCCCCATATGTTTAGAGGGATTTTTGAAAGTCAGAACTTGTTTTTATGGTTCTATGTAGAATTAGGTTAGTGTAAAGATTAGGGTTAGTTACTCAGCTGTGATGGTGAGGGGTTAAGGAGCTGGGGGACGCATCATGTCAACGATGAACCACCACAAAGATGGAATACCAAGTTTATGTGTGTCCTGTACATTTCACATACACTTATCTTATAAATAACATGTGGATAAGAGATTTTGTTTTTTCAGAGCTGAACCTCAAATAGGGATTAAATATGACTTCAATTTCTAGCTTTACGTTAGGATTATTTTAGTCTAAAATGATTTTGTTCCTGAGGGCTGCACTAAAATTCTTTACAACATTTTGTCTACTTAGCTATGATGAGGATGGAAATATCGCCATGGGGTTTCTCTTCCAGGACAAACAGAGCTGATACACACGTTACATGAACATTATATAACGTGTCATATTAACCTTTGCAAGATGATAAAGACAAACATATAATATTACAGGCTTAAATTGTTTTTGTTTTAAATAATCTTTTGTTTTAAATCCAGTATTTCATAAAGCTTTTCAGCATGTCTAGCAAAATTCATTTTATTTTATCACTGTCTTTGTGTATTTAGACTTAATCTGCTTCAGCAATTGTAGGGACAAAATCAGAGCTGTAACAAATGATTGTTTTACCTCCAGAGATTAGTCTCAGCCCAGTCTCCAGGACAGGACGATTATAGGAAACAAAATTACATGCAAGATGTATGTTTACACAATTCCATATGTTGGCATTTTACTCTTTGTAAAGGCATGTGTGCAGTATATACATGTGTTCGATCCCTGGACGGATATTTAATGGCAAGCCAATCATGACGAGGCATTTTCTTTCCTAATCTTAAGCATGTATTTTATTTTGTATCTGTAACCAAGTCGTCTGTTTAATCATATGAAGCCAACCAAAAAGAGGAATAAAAACTTAAATAACGGGACTTACCACAGAGTGGCCTACTTCCCAATACCAGCTCGTTTTTTGGACAGATAAAGCTGACACACGCACATAAGCCCAAGGCTGTCATGTATGTGTCTAATAGATAAGAGAGAAAATACATAAACATTGTGCACATGCATTTAGAAATATAAAATACCCAAATCTCTAGCAGCGTACATATTACTGGATAGACTTTGGTTTTGTAGAAACATAAAATGGCCCTGTCTTTCCCTAAGTGACTGAGTTGTTTCATTTGCCAAATGTTGGGATTTTTACATCAACATGTCAAATAAATCGCATTTTCCTTGTCACGTCTTAAATTGTCTTAAATTGTGAGAATTGGTGGAAAAAAAAAACAGTTTTGAACTAGAAATAATTTACTCTATGTTTGCAGTTTTCAATTCATCTAGTAATTGAATTAAACAATGATCTTTTCTTTACTCTAACACTCACCTTAACCTCCACCCTGATGAGCAAATCGTATAATCTAAACTAGTCCAAACCTGATTGGGAAGTTAACAAAGCATAGGTTAAAACTAACCAATGAGGGAGTGACAGAGCAAAAGGAAAGAAAACCGAGAACGTGGAGGTGAAAAAATAACTGTCCTCTGGTTTCATTGCTCAAAGGTCTGCATTTCTTCACCACCTCCAGCCCATTAATACATTAATGGTTCATTAATACACTCCACAATGATTTCAGAGTGTTTGTTCTCAATCTGTAATATTAGAACAGCGTATCTGTGAGACGCCAGACGCTCTGTCAAGCCCTGTATTAACAGTGGGTTGGTCTAATGGCCTGATTATATCTTCAAATTTTCAAAACTTTGATGTCTTGCTGTAAATGAAAAAAAAATGGCAAAGAGCTTCCCCGATGTATGGTCTAGAACTGACAAAAAGTCTTTGATAAGGTTGAAAAGCTTTATTATTTTCTTTCTCTCCAGATTTTAAGTGAGGAGTCATCCTGTTTTCTGTGATCATTATTGAAGAGCCCAGCATTACAGCAGTCTTAAACATAATAAATGCTTCTGACAGTTTTACAAACTGCAGTGGGACTGTATTGCTGGGACAGATTGAATGTACTTAAACATTTATTTCAACATCGTTCGACTGTAAGCTATAATCATGAGCCTACGCTTCCAAATATTCCATTCAGAAGTTAACAGATGAGGCCAGTTTTTTAGAAGGCAGTTTGTGTGGAGGCAACAACATTAGATAATATTTCATAAACCTTATAGATATAAAAAGAACCTTAAGAGTTGAGGATGTGCGGTGTTAGGAAGCCCTACAAAAAGCTCCCACTATAATCTACACCAGGGCTACCATTTCACTGGTTAGTGAATTGAGGTAATGGATTTAAATATTACTAAATTAGGTTTACTGAAGGAAAACAGCTGAGGACTTTGTAATGTAAGTTCTTGAAATCAAATTTATTTTTCAGGCATAATATGATACGTGGTCATTTAAAATGGGATTATTATAACATTACAACATGGTTTTTAAATTGTTGTGGGTCAAATACAGAAATGGGCGTGCTGGTCATATAGCGTCTGCATCACGTAGGACTGAAAGTGAAGCACTTCTAACTTGGAGGCTGTAGACTCCATCTCTGCTGCACACTGCATGAAGTATAACAAGCTTCCATTTAAGATTTATATTGAACCGACTTCTGTAACACAGCTGCACATTCCCGAGCGTCTGCCTCACAGAGACAAAGTCTCTAACCACATGACCAACTGCCTGAATGTAAGCATGAGTGAGTGCGAGGAAAAAAGAGGAGAGGATGCTTTGAGGTGAACGAACATTATACCATTATATATCAATTACAGCATCAAAGAAGCCTGGAGGTCTAAAATCCAGACGAGTCACCAGTTCAAATTCCTCCACCAGGACAAACACTGAGATCAGAAAAGTGAGTCTGATTATGTTTACGTGACCCTCGGTTGCACTTTTAAGTAGAGCAGCGAAGCAGCTGAAGATATTTCCCAAGACTGAATAAATCCCAAGCCCTTATAAGGAAAAGTAAATGTACATGATTCAAAATTACATTTTCAAAAAAAATCCAAACACAAAATCAATCAAAGCATCATGTGCATCTAAAAAGACACCATATGTTTCAACAGCTTTGCTAATATATTCTGGGTCCTTTACCCACGACCTCCAGAGAGAAACCTGCTGTGAAGGCCGGTGGCATACTGACACCACTTGGCATGTGCAGCAGGAGGACTGCTCCTTTCAGGCCATGCCAACACTGACTTTCCCCACGGTGACCTGCTCAGTGGGGGCTTCAGCAGTTACACAACCCCACACTCGCCAAGCAATTATCATTAAATGCTAATAACTGAACCTTATTTTTAAAGTCATTCACGGATATGGTCTTTTGGAATGATTTCAGACCACCAGCTGAATCTACACGAAAGCATATCATCAACACACTTCACTTGACGTGGAGTTTAAGAGAAAGTTGTCAGTTATTTTAGAGCGTCATCCAGGGGAACAAATGGATACATTCCTTAAAGATTGGATTTACACCTCATTCAGAATGCTGCAGCAGAGCCAAACAAGAACATGTTATAGACATGCGTCCCACTGATAATGTTGTGTGGACCAGTATGGGTCATGTGTTTCTTCTGAATGCATTAAATGTAGTTTTTTTTTCTTTTCAAAGTCATATTAAGGGACTTTTGAGTGCAACACTGCTTTATTCAATTCATTCCAATTCAAATATAGCGTCAAATTACAACAAATGTCATCTCAAGGCACTTATATAATATAGTCCAATTCAAGCCAATTGGAGTTCAATTTATTGTAATCATAATCCAATCAAATCTAATTAATTAAATTCAAAATTAATCCAATTCATTCATACAGAGCCAATTGGAAAACGATTTCCAAGCTAAGGAAACCAACAGATTACACCCAAACTTGTCTTCAGTCCAATCTCCCGTCCTGAGGGTGCCTGAGGCGACTGTGGAGAGAAACGACTCCCTTTTAACAGGAAGAAACCTCTGGCAGAACCAGACTCAGGAAGGGTGGCCATCCGCCTCGACCAGCTGGGGTTTGAGAAGACAGAAAAGAGGGGAAAAAAACACTGTAACACCATTCAAAGGATATCTGCTGAGACAGGGAAACACAAGTTAATGACAACAATAATGACAAATGTCATTTGAGAAATTAAACAGGGGAAAAAGAGAGCAAAGTGAGGAAAATGTCACATAAGAGGCCCCCCAGCAGTCTAAGCCTATAGCAGCTTAACTATGAGGATCACCTGAGCCATCCCAAACTATAAGCTTTATCAAAAAGGAAAGTTCTAAGCCTAATCTTTAAGGCTTTTATGTTGTCAGCTGAAAAGCAACCAGCCTGAGCTGATACATATGTTTTCCTCTGGTCGTACTGCATTTAGATCAGGAAGAAACTATGCTTTGTTATTTAGGGAAGGTTGTCGATAAAACCATGATTTAAAAATAAAAATAATCCAGGCATTGTTAACATCAGCAATAAGATCAACTTCTTCCTGTCAAAGTGAAACTGGTCATGAAAAAGCCCTTGTTTAAAAAATGTTTGATGTTACAGTTATTTTTGTTTTTCCCACTGCGACAACAACTAATAACTGATTTATTTATTTTTTTTTTTCAAAACAGTGGCAGCTATGTTTTTAAGAGAAATATTCTTAAAAAACGAAGACACTTGCACCCTTTTTACATCCACCAACATGTGGCTTTTGAGTGTTTTGAGGGGGTTAATTGGCATTTTTTCAAATGATTCTGCTTTGGTCAAAGGTTTTTTTTTTTAGTTCCAGCTCCAATCTGTATCAATGGGAACACAACACCCAGGTGAACACAAATTTTAGCTGAGGATGCTGCTTTTGACTCTGTAAGGGCAATGCTCATTTATTCTACATAGAAACAAATGAAACACATGGTTACTAGTTATAACATGTCACATGGACGCTCTGAAACTGACAACTACAACTTGTGACCAGTTCCACCTGACTGTAGGACAGCTGGCAACTTTCTGTCAGCAACAAATCCTCCACATGAAATAGTCCAGGTCGTTTGTTCATACCCCTTAAATGCAGCTCATTATGGTGTCCTATGAAATACCGTCCCTACAAATGGCAGTAGGGAAATGTGACTCATATGAACATTTCCACATCAGAGCTGCCGCTATTCTCAAGTCTTTCATTAACAAGCCACAAAGTCCTCATAAAGCAAATGAGGGGAGGTGGATGGCACAGCTACGTGCAGCGCATTCAGCCATGGACCTTTGTGGGATGCGAGATTGACACCAACATATGTTCACTTAATAACACAATAACACTTTACTAAAACATTTTGTCACTTCCTGGTTTGGTTTAGACAATAAAATCGGATGGTTAGAGGTAGAAAATGATAATGATTTGTGCTAAAATGATTCAGATGTCAGTTTTACCCTTTACATGCAGTTGCTCGCACAACTACCGAAGGTCACATTTTCTTTGAACGTGTTTATTCAACATATTGGTCTGTGTGAACGAACGCCAATTGGGCACATTTTGCTGTGTGGGGCTGACATCTGCGGCCCAAACAAAAACTTCTGTTTAATCTTCTCAGAAAGTCTTGTAATTAGAAAGTGTGGTCCAACACAGCAGCAGGATGCGGCGTAATTCCACATCTTCATGTTGTTTTAGCTGCAGCTTGTCTAATGGGAGGTAGTGATAGATACTGGGCTGGTTCTGAGTACATTGTAGCGCCCACAGCACTGAGGGTAAATATGCTACAACTGGTAGTGGGGAAAGATTTATTTCCCATTGCTTATTTTTTAACAGCTGTGCCCAAATGTAAAGTAAATTTATGTCAATAAAGTTTAAAAATGTTGTGTTTTTTTTTCTATATAAAAAAATTGCATTAGTGCGGATTTTTTTTAACAGTTAAGATTAGATCACATGCGTCTCACAGTAGTCTTTAAAGTCATCTAATACCGGTTGTTGGTAGTTGTAGTTTAGATTTCAAATTGTTTATCTGCTTTGTATTTTCACTTGCCCTTTGTCATAAAAGAGACATCTGTCACAGAAAAAAGGCGGAAATGTTTCCCAGTCAGTCTCATATTGTATCTGATGTGAGGTCATTCTTCACACGGCTCCTCAAATGCCTGAAACCACAGACCTGTTTCTGTCCTTCTTTGGTATAATTGTACACATCACCCTGAAGTATTTTGTGACAGATGCTGATTGAAAACTACAATAAATCATTCCAGTTATTGTTTTCTTGTACCTTTATCTGAATCTGCTTTGTGTTATGCCCTAATCTTTTTATTTGGAGAATGATGAATATTATAGGAGTTTGAGCAGTTGAACCATATTTGATTTTCCTGTCTTCTTTCCCAGACCTCAGCTCAGTGACTGTCAGTAATCATGAGCAGGGCAGCAAACATCAAAGCCATATCTCAGAGCCAGAGTGACGCAAGTGTCAGCTCGAGTCTGCCTTTGTCTCGAGGCATGATCCCTCTGTCAAAGATGGATCCCAAACAGCAGCACAGCGGCCTCCCGAGTCCCACAGTGCAGTATCAGCATTCCACCAAACGACAGCCTGCATATTCTTCATTGTCTGCTTCCTCAGGCCCTGCAGACCTGCTACGAGGTGCAGCTTTAAAGAACCACCTTCTGCAGCAAAAGACGAGCATGTATTCTCGAGGCCCAGCAGCTACAAAGCGGACAGATGGAACATGTTCAGCACACAGCAGCCCTCAGATACCAAAGAGGGAGGCTCCACGCTCTAAAGACACGTTAGACCTCCGCAGCAGCACCCTGACACAGAAGGCTTTAAGAGACCTGCACTTAAGAAGACACACCAACAAAAACTGGACCTTTGGGAAGTATCGGCTAAGGAGTGTGGATAATGCACAAGAGGATGATGCCTCACGTCAGCTCCCAGCTAATGTTCAGTCACGGGGGCGTCTTCTTTATACTAAAGGAGCAAATGGGAATGAGACACCATCTGGATTGGAGAACTTCAAGAAAGAAGTGAGAAACATCTCAAATCAGGACCCAGAAGCTTCTGATGGACTGATGTTCAGTAACAAATCAAAGTGTTCTCACCAGACAGTCAACATGGCACGCAGAAGGAGTGAGCCTGGAGGAGTCAACATGGCTGCTGTTGCTCCCTTCAGGTTCAGGTGAGGGCAGTGTTTCACCTTTTAAGATGAAAGATAAGTGCAAGTCTGCGGTTTATTTCAGGGCACAACGGACATAATGCTGAAAGCAGCTTGACTTGTAATTCAGAATCAAACCTCTGTTTTAGGAACTGCAATCTAATTTTCCCTGTTAAACTATTTGTGATACCTTCTAGGTTTCAGGTCAGTGAGGACACGGATCCCACCTTTGATGATTTGAGTGACTGCTCCTCTGACTCTATGGAGGTCTGTTGTGATGATTTAGGTGAGTCTGTTACCTTGGATCTTTCCATTTTGGGAATACAGTATTGGGCATCCCTGAGTTGCTTCTATAACCTTGAGAGCCTGTGCAGTAAGAAACGTAAAATGAAGGCTTTTCTGGAATCTTATCTCTTACTGTATCTTGGCAGACCAAAAAAAATCTCCAGGCTTCAAGGAACCAATCAATCATTAAGTGAAGCCAAATTAACATGTAACATTAATGTAACATATGATTCACCACAAAATACTGGAGTAAACTAGACATCTGTGACGAAGAGCTGCACAAAACAAATTTCAGGGTTCATGACCAAAAGAAGTTGGGAGCCATAAACCTACAAATGAGGAATCACTTTGATGTTTAGTAATAAAGCAAAGATATATCTAAAGTTTATCATCCCGGATCTTAAAAACTGAGGATCAGTCAGTCCATAAACTCTCTAATTCACCCTCTGGCAGCACAAACCTCTTCTCCTTCCTCCCATCTTCATTCCTTCGAAGTTAATAAAACCAAACTTTCACACAGTTCAGTGAGGTCAGCCAGTTGGTTATGCAAAACACTGTTTTTTTTCCGTTTGGGTTATATTGCATCCCATGTAGCACCCCAGCTTTAACAGGGCTGAAAGTTGACACTGGACTTCGTTCAGCGTGGCAGTTGTTCTCACTAAGTCTGCCGCCAACTCACAACGATAGCTTCACACTGTGTGTGCCACCTGTTGTGTGCATCAGGATTTCCTAAAGTTCTCAATTTCTTTCTGGATGTGCACGAGGGAAAACTGCGCTGGCAGAGTGCTACTACACCGCACAGCAGATGCAGCTGTTCCTTGCTGCTTTTGTTTGTGTCTGATGTGCTTGTGTTGGGGAATTCTCTTGTCATTTATGTCTGTGTTGGATTAACTTCATGTTTGTCCTGATACCTGCAACAACTCAAACGGCGTGTTGCTTAGAGGCTGTAAAACAAACTGGTCAGTCGTGCACAAAAAAGACACAGAGGAGTTTGTATTTGGACTTAATTGATATTTCATTACTTTTGAGGAAAATGACAAATATCTCTGATTGAAAGCAGTTAATCATCAACAGATGCAACCATGACAGTTCATTCAATTAAGTCCAATTAGAGGGAGATTCCATGATTAAAGCTCTACTGGAAATGAGTGATGTTGATTTAAAGAGGCATAGAAACCACTGACTCCAGCGTAATGGCTTTAACCACGGAACAGAATTATTGTGAGACTGATGCATATTTAACTTCATAATTTCATATTAAAATCTGATGTCACACACAGTTAGATAAAGTTATTTTTAGATCACCTTGTGCTCTATTGTTTACTTCTTTAGTGAGTACAGATACAAGAAAAGACAAACGGGCAACTCTGGGCTTATTAGTACAACACCATGAAAAATACAGCACAATTTGCAATTAGTTTTACAGGCATTCCGTTACAAACTAAAGCACTGGACAAATGAAAATTGACCGTGTAGCTAGATGAGCAGAAAAGGGGTCGCAAACATTAAAATAATTTACCTTCAGTCTTTATCAAATTTAGTAGTATATCAAAAAGGGAATAAAGAATAAAGGGAATATACTATGTGGAATATTATCAGTTTGTGTTTTTAAATGCGGCTTTCAGACTTGTTCCTACCTCATTGCTGTGGAGTAATGCTGCATTTAGTGTCCCTCAGAAAAAAGGATGTTTGAACTCAAAATCCATCTTTCCATTTTCTATACCCACTTAATCCTACTCAGGGTCGCTGGAAACTATCCTAGCGGTCGTTGGGCGTGTGACAGGGTCGCCCTGGACAGGTCGCCATTCAATCACAGTGCCACACAGACACGAACGAGACAAACAACCATTCACGCTCACACTCACTCCTAAGGACAATTTAGTATCACCAATTAACCTGACATGCATGTTTTTGGGCTGTGGGAGGAAGCCAGAGTACCCAGAGAGAACCCTCGCATACACAGGGAGAAAATGCAAACTCCACACAGTAAGGACCCAGCCGGGATTCGAACCAGGAACCCTCTTGGTGCTAACCACCATTCCAACGTGCAGACCTGAACTCAAAATCACATCATTATTCAACTTTAAGATCAAGTTGAACAACAAATGCTTTTTCCTCGTTACTGTGTTCGCAGCTTTTTTAGAAAACCTGCCAAAGAAATTCAACTTCTTTTCTTTTGTTTTTCGCGATCAAACACAACATGGTATAGAAGTTGATTACTTTTGTAAAACTCTAAATTGCTGTTTTTTGCAGCAGTATTTGTGTTTTCATCTTCAGATGTTATGCTACTCTTACTCAAAACGAGACGGTGATGTCGGCATCATATCTGGCGCTGGGATTTTTTTTTAAAAAGTTAAAATCCAAGAGAAGCTATGTGTGCACACAGAAGAAGTCTGACTGCAAACTGTAGAGCTGAAGTGTTTTCTGGGAGCAGAAACACAGTTCTAAGGTGAAGCGGAGCATATTTTTACGCAAGCAGGGACTTTTAAAATGTAAGAGCAGAGTTTTTAGGGAGTGTAGTAAGTTGTAGAAGATTGAAAAAAATCTGCTCTTGTTTAGAAATGGTAACAGACCCCAAAATCATTTCAGCTTAATGTAAAAGTGAGTTATGTTGCAGGCTATAACAAAGCAATAAATCCGAGAAATGACAAATGGTTTATGGCTGCATTCCAAAACACAAATAAACATGTTTGCATCTTCACACAACTCTGTGGGACGCAGCTGCATCTGCAGATTTTATAGGAAAGTCCAGTTTTCCGTTGACGGAGCATCTGTTTTCTCTCCCTTTTTAAAAAAAAAATTAAATGTGCGTGCTGGCAGTGGCTGGTGTCCACATACCTTTTGCATGTTGTGCCTTTTAAAGTGTACATCCATAAAGTATTAAAAAGACATAAGACTGAACTCATTTCACAGTAAATCTCAGCAGCACTAAAATGCTACTTGTTTAAATACTAATTTTGGCTGCTTTTGCAAATAATTTAAGAGTTGCCATGTCTGACATTTTGATGTTCTGTTCAAAATGTGAATTACAAGCCTGAACTATTTTGACTAACATGTCTGGTGTATTTATTGTTGCTGATGACCTCAGGTAATTGCACTGGACTATTCTAATACCCTCTAACTGATATCTTAATTACCTTAATGACTTAGAGATGAGCGGCTGTAGCCAGACCAACAACTGAGTGGTCCTCCGCTGAGGGTGGACAGATGCAAGATGGAGACACTGAGTGGTTTGATGGGAGTATCAGCTTTCAACTCCTGTCTGGGAGTTCCTCTCGTCTGTGCTGGACAGATTGAAGCTGCTTAAATTCTGTTTTTGACTGTAGAGCAGAGACATGTTTCTCAGTAAGCTCTCATCTAGTTTCAACTAAAAATTTCCTGAAGAATGAAATATAAACCTGTTGCAGTGATAGCTCCTTTCAGCTGTTACATCTGCACATAAAACAGCTCAGATGGGATATCTGCAAGGAAATCTTCCCTTAAAATTACTCAAGTTTCAGAAAAGGGAGACTCGCTGCTCAAGAACTGCTGCAGACAAATGAATCAAACTGAAAAATGTTTTAACTTCCATTTGCTGTCATTTTGGCAACTTGAGTCCAACACGAACGAGCTATTGCTTTGCACATGATGGGTTTTTGATGGGAAAAAAACCCTCATGAGTCTTCATCCATCAGGCTCCTCACATTCCGGCCAGGACACAGTGATTCCATTAGAGCTTTAGCTAGAGGCTTTTCTATCACATTAATTACCACGTGACTTCAACACCATACACAAACACTCTTTCCTCAATGCATTTAATGCTTTAGATCACATACTGGTACTGTGCAATCCTTTTGGGTGACAAAAGATGACCAAAATAACAGTGATAACAATGCCACGATGGCACCAATTCAAGATACACAGGCACAATTTTACAAATTACTGTACTTCCCAGGCTAGTGGTTCCAGCATTTTGGAGGAGTTGTGACTGTTCTTGGGTGAATTCTGAGTACATTGCTTGATTCTCTTTAGTTGTCTCAGTAATCTCTCAATTCATTTTAAATCATAACTCTGTTGGGACCATAGCAACTGACACTATCACTGAAGATGCAGTCTACAGAACCACCCTTCGATAATTGTGTTATCTCTGAGCTGACAATAAAAACACATTTTGTTTTTACAGTTGGAAACAAATGCTTTGTCTTGGCTACCAAGACAAAAACAGATTTCAATGTAGGAGCCTAATGCAATGTTTCTGTTACAGCTCAGCGTCAAGGTCACTGCAGAACATCAAACTCTGGATTCTGTCCAAAAATTAAACCTTTGCTTAACTTTGATACAAAACTGCACGATTAAACTTGCAAGAACATGTAAAATGTAAGAGACAAAAGGCTGAAAAAGTAGGTGGTACGAAAAAGAAACAGCTGGAGGAACATGTCGGTTAAATGGCAACAGGTCAGTAACATGACTGGGTGAAAAAAGAGCGGCTTTAAATGGCAGTCTCAGAAGTAAAGATGGGCAGAAGTTCTGTTATCTGCAAAAACTTTATCTACAAACTGTTGAGCAGTTTGAGTATAATATTCCTCAACATGAAATTGCAAAGACTTTGAATACTGTATCATCTACTGTACATCATATCATCAAAAGATTCAGAGAGTCTGTAGACATCTTTCAAAGGACATCGATGGAAATCGGTACTGGATGACTGTGATTTTTGGGCCCTCAGGCAGCACTGCATTAAAACAGATTATGTCATGGAAATCAATGCATGGGCTCAGGAACTTTTCCAGAAATTGTTGTCTGCTAGCGCAGTTCCTCGTACCATCCACAAAGTTAAACATCTCACATGCAAAGCAGAAGGCACATTTGAACATAATCCTGAAATGCTGTCATCTTCTCTGGGCCAAAGCTCCTTTAAAATAGACTGAGGAAAAGTGGAAATTTTCTGTGGTCAAATGAATCAAAAATTTAGATTTTCTTTAGAAATCATGGACACCCCATCATCCAGAAGGAAGAGAGGAGGGACCATCCAGCTTGATATCAGCTCACAGTTCAAAAGTCTGCATGTCTGCTGGGGGTGCATAAGTGTCTATGGAACATGCAACTTCCACAGCTAAAAAGGAAACTATCAATACTGAAAGGTGTTTTCAGTTTTCAAGCCACTTATGCTCCCATTCATTTACGTTTTTTTTTTTTTTTAAAGGAAAGCCTTGTATATTTTATCAAGATAATGCTATACCAGATACCGCATCTATTAAAACAGCATGGGTTCAAAGCCGAAGGATGCTGGACTTTAACCAACTGAAAAAATTTAGCAGATCATGAAATGCAAGACATGACAAAGACCCGGGACTGCTGAGCAGCTAGCATCCTCTATCAGACAAGAATGGGGCAATATTCCTCTCCCAAAGGTCAAGCAACTGGTCTTGGTGTTGTTAATAGAAAAGAGCATGCTAAACACTGGTAAACATGGTACCTCTTTCACTGTTTTTTGAGACATGTTGCTGCCATAAAATTCAAGATAAGCTGATATATTTCATTAAACAGTAAGATGTCTCACTTTCAACGTCTGATATAGTTCTATGTTCCAGGGTGTTTATGAGATTTGCAAATATTTCAATTATTTTTTATATACTGTATAATTATTTTCAGAATTAGGGTTGTATTTGGCCACAGCCACCAGGGTATAAGCATTATCAACAAAGGACAGAGGGAGGAGTTGGACAATAAGGCAAGGCAAATTTATTTGTATAGCACAATTCAACAACAAGGTGATTCAAAGTGCTTTACAGATACATTAAACAGTAGAAATAAAAAGCATGATTTAAATTTTAAACAAAAAAGAAAGAAATAAGAACAATAGATACAATCAGATAAAATCAGTAGTTAAAATGTGATTAAGTTTTGAAACTCAAGCTTCAGATTTGGACCTTTATTCAAATGCAGCTGAAAATAGGTGTGTCTTCCACCTGGACTTAAATACACTGAATGTTTCAGCTGATCTGAGGCTTTCTGTGAGTTTGTTCCAGACATGTGCAGCATAGAAGCTGAACGCAGCTTCTCCATGTCTGGTCCTGACTCTGGGAACTGATAAAAGACCGGATCCAGATGACCTGAGGGGTCTGGAAGGTTCATACTGGGTCAGGAGGTCACTGATGTATTTTGGTCCTGGACCATTCAAAGCTTTGTAGACCAGCATCAGAACTTTAAAGTCTATCCTCTGATGGACAGGCAGCCAGTGTAAAGACCTCAGAGCTGGACTGATGTGGTCCACTTTTTTGGTCTTTGTGAGGACTCGAGCAGCAGAGTTCTGAATGAGCTGCAGTTGTCTAACTGACTTTTTAGGTAGACTTGTAAAGATGCTATAATCAAGCCTACTAAAGATGAATGCATGGACTAGTTTTTCCAGGTCCTGCTGAGACATCAGATCTTTTAACCTTGATATATTCTTAAGGTGATAGTAGGCTGACTTTGTTATTGCCTTTAATGTGTTTTTCCAAATTTAGATCTGAGTCCATCACTACACCCAGATTTCTTGCCTGGTTGGTAGTTTCTGGGTGTATAGATTGAAGTTCTGTGGTGACCTGTAATGGTTTCTCTTTGGATCCAAAGAGAATTACCTCAGTTTTGTTTATGTTTAGCTGGAGAAAGTTGTGGCACATCCAGTCATTAATCTCTTTAATCCATTTACCCACTTAAGAGCCTGTACAGGGCCTCAGTCTCCTGGTGACATTGTAATGTATATCTGCGTGTCATCTGCATAGCTATGGTAGTTTATTTTGTTGTTTTTTATAATCTGTGCCAAATAAGGCCCGAGCATTATGACTGTTTTTGGTGATGATGTCAGAGAAGTAAGACTTTCTTGCATTCCTTAGTTGTAAATTATAAGAGTGAAGTTTCTCTTTATAGATGTTATAATGAACCTGGAGATTTGTTTTTCTCCATCTGCGCTCAGCTTTCCGACACTCTCTTTTCCCATTTTTCACCAGTGTGGAATTTCGCCATGGAGACTTCTTCCTTCCAGAGATAACCTTCACCTTAATGGGATCAATAGCATCCATAACATTTAACATTTTAGCATCGAAGCTACTGACGAGCTCATTGACTGAACCCCCGGACAGGGCAGGTGTTAAAGAGAAGACCTGGTTAAAGATCTCACTACTGTTTTCAGTTATACACCGTTTTGAGATCACTGCTGTTGAGACATTTGTGTGCAGTGAAATCGTACTCTCAAAGAAAACACAGGAATGATCAGACAGGCCGTCATCAGACACAGTAACCTTTGAAATGCTCAGACCCTTAGAGATCAGTAAGTCTAGAGTGTGGCCCCTATTGTGCGTGGCCTCTGTTACATGCTGAGTCAGCCCAAAGTTGTCCAGAGTGTTACTCAGGTCTTTCGTCCCTTTGTCCTGAGGGTTGTCCACATGGATGTTAAAATCACCAACAATAATTACACAGTCAAAAATCAACACAGATCATAGAGAGCAGTTCACTGAGGTCATCAAAAAGTCTGCACAGTATTTGGGGGGCCTGTAAACATTCAGAAACAGGACTCTAAAAAAAAGAAAAGAAACAGGACTCTGGATGAGGCCTTCAGCTGTACAGCCACATATTCAAAGGACTGAAAACTTCCAGGAGATAACTGCTTACATTGAAATGATTAATTAAATAAGACTGCCACCCCTCCCACTCTGCTCACTCTGGCCTCGCTGATTAAGCTGTAACCAGGAGGGGTAGACTCAATGAGAACAGCAGCACTGTTATTTTGGTCTAACCAAGTTTCAGTTAAAAACATAAAATCCAGGGTGTGCTCAGTGATAAAATCATTAATTAAAAATGTTTTCCCAGCTAAAGACTTAACATTTAATAAAGCCAACTTGAGTGATTTAGAGGTATTATTTGCCCCCTCGTGTTTAGGAGCAGTCTGTGGCACACAAGGTATGTTTACTTTATTTAAAGATCTTTTAGAGTGCAACTCTCTGTGTTTTGACTGGGCCACATTTCTCCTTCTGTCACCTAAAAGTACAGATATTTTAAAACCTTCTAATAAACAGGGTCCCAGCTTGTTCTGGGAAAAGTCACAACTGACATAATCCACCACACATCAGACTGCGGAGACAGAACATGATGGCGGCGTGGAGGGACAGGAGAGGGTGGGGCTGGGCGCCGTTGCTTCGGCTGCTATGGTAGGGGAGACATGATAAGAAACATTCTTTTTAATGAGTTCATAAGATGACTTCAAACATCATGATGCTTTGCAGAGGTGGAAATTTCCAGTGTGATGGTAACCAAAAGCACACTGCCAAAGTAATTTAGCCTGTAAATGTGAGGTGAAAACACTGACCTTTTACCCAAATGAACTCCAAAAGTCTCTAAAATAACTGTCTCTAAAAAATAGCAAAACGTCTCCAGAAAAAATCTGATCAATGCTGAGTTGGTCTAAATGAAAAATAGAGCACAAAGTAATTAAAAAAATAGAGTGAGTCTGGGGCTGCACGGTGGTGTGGTGGTTAGCACCATCGCTTTACAGCAAGAATGTTCCAGGTTCAACTTCCAGCTGGGGCGTTTCTATGTGGAGTTTGCATGTTGTCTCCGGGTACTCCGGCTCCCTCCCACTGTCATAAAAAAAACATGCATGTTAGGTTAATTGGTGTCTCTGAAATTATCCTTTGGAGTGAGTATGAGCAGTTTGTCTCGTTTGTCTCTGTGTGGCCCTGTGATGGATTGGCGGCCTGTCCAGGGTGTACCCCACCTCTCGCCCATTGACCGCTGGGATAGGCTCCAGCCCCCCCGCGACCCGACCGACGGATTCAGCAGGTATAGAAAATGGAAGTGAGTCTGTAAATAAAGGTGTACTGTACTTTAAATATTTAATTTTTAATGTACCTAAAAGCTCTACTACTACTATTCATCTGAGACTTAATTCAAAACTGTAATTACTCACAATAATTGCATTATTTGTCTTTTAAAAGATATTAAACAGAAATGTGTTTGCTCTGGCTATATGTTCGGTGTTGTTGCCCTCCTACTGCTCTCCTTTTGCTCAACACTGTGACATTGTTGCTCTTGTGGTTTTCCCCCTTTTGGAGCACATGTGGAGGTCTTCGTAATGGTATTGAGTCCGTTGCGTCATTGCAGCTGAGCAGCACAAAAATGATTGCATATGCACAACACACAGTTGTGTGTTTGTGCAGCTGTGTGTGTGGACATGCGCTCATACACACCAACAGTCCCTCAGATGGCCGGCTGGAGAATGTGAATGAGATCCAGATTTCAAAGAAATTAAAGATGCAGTTCCACCCTCTTCTCTCCGGAGAACTGACCACAACTTAAAGTTTCTGCATTTACTGGATAAACAACATTCTATAGAAAATTACTGTAGGATGTATGTTCCTGCTTTAAAAGTGCATTGAAGCATAGTGAATAGATGAATATTGATGGAGGTGTGATTAGATTGTCTTTTTACATCAGCATGATCTTAAAATATGCTGATGCTGGTGTTGGGCAGTTTTATCATGTTCTTCAATTTAAATCAAAAGTATACATTTTGGCACATTCTGATGCAAATGTGTAAGACTTGTAGCAATTTGTTCTGCAGGAATTTGTTCCGCTAAAATTTATTAGGACATTTCCTCTCCCCGAAACAAATCAGCTATTCTCTGCATGATGACAGAAAGATCACCATCAGAGATCTAGTGTCAGCTGGGGAGGAAACTTGTGATGACAAGGAACAAGTCTTGGCATTGTTTCCACAAACTAATTGGCAGATCACAGCATCATTGGTCCTTGAGTCCCCTGCTGTGCCACGAAATCTGAAAGAAGAGGGCAGTGGAGTGTGCTGTAAACCCATTGTGAGAGTTAGAGAAGTCCCCTCTGGACATTGTAGCTAACAGGTCAGTCAAATCCAGTGGATTTGTACCATGTAGCTTGGTAGTATTCATGTGTGCTGGGACGTGGAAAAAGAGCGATTGCCTCTTTATATGAAAATCCAAACAAAAAAGCATTGAGTCTGAAGAAATCTATTGCATGATCGCACAGTAATATTGAATGGGTTGTATCACATTAGGTTGTGTGCGTGTCTTTGTCAGCTGTATTTGTTCAGAGCAGCAAGGTCTAGTGCAGATGACATCCAAGCGAACAGAGAGGGCGGTTTCCATGGAGCAGTCCTGCATGTGAGCGCTGCACAGCCTCCTGAATCCCCCCCCCCTGGAGACGGTGCATGGAATATCTTAAAAAGATGATCACTTGTATGTCAGCAAATAATTCCTGCACAAAATAAATGTGACTGGATTTTCAATTTGACACAGGATTCTAGTGTCTGTGTGTGTAAATGGATTTAACGCTGGCTCGAAGATTTTTCCAAAGTGTGGTTTTGGGTGTGTTACTTGTGTGTTACACTGGGCACATATTGTCATTCGCTCAGTCTGCTGAAGTGAAGTCACCTTTTTGGCATTTATATACTGGATTTTAACAAGTTTTCTCTCCTCATTCGGGCAAACTAAAAGCAGACTATATTTTAATATTTTAATCCATAATAAACACAGTCTTCCAACTTTTGTGTGGACATGGAATACAGCTGCGTAACACACTGATGATTTTTTTTTAAGCGTATGATTTATCCAGGGGAAATCTGAAATGGATACGATAAGGAAGCTCAGACAGGATCAAGAGATAATCTGGATGCTCCAGTTGCTGCATTGTGTTGGGCTGTGACAGTAATTATAATTCATGCTATAGTATGTAGTTAATGATTTGAATGTATATTGCTCCATACGTTAATAACCTCTCCATCAACATGATTCATGCATCCAAAGTATTGAACAGTGAACACTGACAGTGAAGAGGGGGAGGGGAAGAACAAAGGAATCACAAGAGATGGTGGGAAAACACGGTGTGTTAAAGGGGGATAGTGCCTTCTTTAAAAGCCACCTTCTCTTTATTCATTACTCTTGCATTTGACTTATTCTGTTGAGACATGGCAAAGGATCTTTAAATGAGTGAAAAATGACGGAAGGAGGAGGGAGGATGGGAGGGAAGGCGGAGGCGAGGGAGAGGCAGCAGAGTGCAGGGGGAGGAGGGAGCGCTGTTGCGTCTGGCACCGCTGTCATTCTGCTGCTGCGCGGTTCAGCAGCAGGAGGGTGTGCAGAAGGGAGGAGAGTGGAAAAAACGGAGGAGAAGAGGACGAGAGGGAAGGAGAGAAAGGGAGCGCCTGGGCAGTACTGCAACAGCAGCAGCTGCAGCAGCCCGTCAGGAAGAAAGAGGGGGAAAAAAGAAGGCTGCAGGATTCACTGAAGGAAGCACACAAGGAGAGGGGTTTAAATAAGAAAGCCTGTTTTTCTCCCTCCTGATGGTTTTTGATATGGCATCATGCAGGAGGCATGCTTGGAAATAGTGTGAAAGGCAGAGAAGGAGATTTGAAGATGGAGAGGACGGATAGCACCAAGGCGTACGGCCAAACAGATGGCAAAGGAGTTGGTATGGCAGCTAAGAGGGCCAAGTCTGGAGTGCCCCAGAGCACTCAGCGGGGTGAATTAAAGGTTTACCGGGCGGGTAGTTCTGAGGGCAGGCTACCGGTGCCCTCCAGTCTCCGCAAGCAGAGGTCTTTGACTAACCTGGCTGTACTCACCGATGCTGAAAAGAAGCTACACCTTTATGAGCCAAAGTGGTGTGATGACATGGCCAAGCCTGGAGCGGGGCAGAGCAAGACGAGCAAGCCAAAGACTGCAGGAGGTGGCAGCGGGGCCGGAGGGGGTGCCCCCCTCTCTCGAAACCTATCCAAATCTGAGCATTCGCTATTTCAGGGCAAACCAAAGCCCTTCAGCCCTCTAGCTGCTCCCTCTGCCCTGAGCAAGCAGAGCCGGATACCTCGTGGTCCTTACGCTGAGGTGAAGCCTTTGAGCAAGGCACCTGAGGATGGAAAGTCAGATGACGAGATCCTCTCCAGCAAGGTGAAGGCCAACGGGAAGAAAACTGCAGCCGGAGCTGCAGGGGAGTCAGGTTCGAAAGGTCAGGGAGAGGATGGCGGTGATAAGCCCTTCCTGAAGGTGGACCCAGAGCTGGTGGTGACGGTGCTGGGTGACCTGGAGCAGCTGCTGTTCAGTCAGATGTTAGGTGAGTACAGCAGAGCAGTCTTTGGCTCTTACACTATGACTGGGTGTTGTGCTACAAGCTAAAATCCTGCTTGCACAGTCGACAGAACGCCCCCTTTGACACAGCTACCACACAGCACCTGCTTGCTGCTGCAGGTCCAGATTTTCCCGGAACGGATTTTTCAAGTAAAGAACAAATAAATAAAAAAAATTTAAAAAGACATCCCTGAGCTTGTAAGGCATGCTCCTCCTCTTGTGGTTTTATTGAACGTTGCCTCAGCTTAGCCATTTTATGCTATAATAGCTGTGCGGTTAGTTGAACACCGTGGCACACCATTGTTCTTACTCCTCCAACATGCTAGTTTGATGTCTGATGCTTGGTGGCTGTTATTATGGGAAATATGCTAACTTGCAGTCATAACATTACCGAGTGATTGCATGGAGCCTGAGGGAGTTGTGGATTATTACCAGCAGATTGATCGCTTTTCTAAAGCTGTCATTTGCTGAGACATGTGCAGATGCACTCAAGGCTCCATCCGCTGCTCCTTGTATGCTTCCAAAAATCAGGACTGGGAATGACAGCCTGCCATATTGAGTTCCTTTTACCCATTGAGACACATATTTAGCCTCCTCTAGGCTCCATTCATCTGCAGAGCTCTGACAGATGGTTTACACCCTGTGTACGACGACGGTGCAAATGGCAAAGGAAATGGCTTTCTCTCCGGAGGTGTAGGTCGAGCTTCTATGATGAATGAAAGAGAACGTGAGAAAGAAAAAGAGGATATTTAACATTGTGTGATGACAATTAGCATTCTGGTTACTCTGTTTTTTGTCTTTTTTTTTCTTTGTACATGCACATCTTTGGTGCCTAATTGGAGGTGTAGTGTTATTACCTGTAGTCACATGGCAAAACAAAACATCATTATCTTTCAGATAAAGTTTAACTGAAATTTTGCATTTTTTAAGCTTCAAATTTAGTTCTTCACACACTTTGAACTTGCATCCTAATGTTTTACATCAGGATCTTTTTTCTACTTGTCATTAATCAATAACTAGGGGTCTGCCTTGTAGAGACTGCGTTTTACACACTTTTTAAAGGTCATAGCTACAGAATTTACATTGTTACGGATTCACCAGCATTTATTTGCTGATGTTTCATTCGCTTCATATCATCAGGAGAGCATGTGTCCTGTTGCATTTTAATGAACAAATCTGTGGTGATTCAATCTGCTATCCATGCTTCATTAGCCCTTATGAAAATCTGTCGTTCTTGTTTGTCACCGTAATATACAGGCAAATAAGAACTATAAATAACACAGGTCAGATGGCAGCGTCCACATTTTCATGCTCTTTCTGTGACTGTCAGTGTGGAACGAAGACCAAATTCCAGTGAGCTCTAGTTTTCCGCACCACATCTTTGTCTGCTGTTTCAACTCAGTTGTTTGACGTTTTGCAGCACAGCATCTAAGGCTGATGCACATATTTTTGTGTCTGTATTGCTTTGACTTTTAAAATGTCTTATTTGCCATGATTTAAGATGAAGATCCAACATTCCCAGAAATGAAAACTGATTTTTGTAAAAGAAAGATTTGAAAATACAAACAGTAATTACAGACTTCCACATGTCAGTAAGATACTGAACAAAATGTAGAAATTAACTTAAGTAATATGAATGTTTTGTGTTGGTCTGAGCATGCTTATTAATGCAAAAATAGCTTCTTATTTGCTGTACATTCAGGACCTGGGCAGTGCTTCATGTTGAGCTGCTTCTGCAGCAGAGCTCATTATGAACTCCCTGAAAGGATACGTTTAGATGTCCTTCATCTGAACATAGAAGGACTCTTTGTCCACCAACATTACATCAAGAATGATCAACTTAGTTAATGGGATTATTTATTCATCTGTAAATTTTATGGTAATCTTGATGAGTAGAGATATTGGGTTAATCTCCTTTGGGTTCTGCGTTCCAAATCAGTAGCTTGGAATTATTTTCAAAAAGAAGAAAGTACCATAATAAGCTCATAACCTCAAAGAAAGTCGAACATTAAAGTAGCACAACATCGAAAAAACAATTTTTTTTTTCCGACAACAAGTGGATGAGCAGACCTCATTTTATCATAATTGTATGGGATCTGTCATCCTCAGTCTCCACAAATGCAGCAATGGCCTGCAGCCACCGAAGTGGAGAAGGTAAACAGATAAAGCAGCAACATTATTTCCACTTGTTTGCTCTTACATAAATGAATACAAAGATGCAGTGGTTAAACACGAAAACATCTTTGTCAACTTTTTTTGGAGGCAACAATTTTACATAACACACTTAAATGTTTTTTTTTTTTTTGTTGTTGTTGTGCGTTTCCGAGGCGAAGGAAGCGTGTAACAAAAACTACGTTTCGCTCAGGTTCATCTCACAATATTTTAAATAAGAAAAAATGGGGAAATATTAAATGTTGGTGCAATATTTTCAACAAACAGCTCATCTTTGTGGAGTGATTACAGTTCAAAGGTAATTTTTTAACAAGCTGAAACATGGCTGAAACTTTTAGTTTCTTTACTTATAAAAGCTTTCGCGAAGGGAAAGTACGTGTTTGTAGTGTTTGTGTTTATGCATTTTGCAGACGCTTTTATCCAAAGCGGTAGGGGGTCTTGCCTAAATTGTAGTGATAATCTTTGTCACTCCCTCTTCTTTCATTCCTCACAGTGGAAACCATTTGTTAAAGCAATTTCTCATGGACACTTGTTCACCTGCCTTTGTTTAAAAGAAAAAAAAAAAACCTGAAAAGGTCCATCACAGTTAAAAGAAATACATATCGGTAAACTACCTATCTTTTTTTCAGAAAAGTGCCTTTTTAGACTTTTGCTAACATAGCGGTAATTCAATGATACATAATAATAAAGTAAGCTTGGAGGTTTGAACATTTCTCAGTGACTACTTTCAGTGTTACTTTCAGAGAGCCTGTTGTCCCTTTTTCTAAATTAAATTCAACATGCTTTAGTTTGCCTCTGCAGTGTGTGGATCACCCCCTGAAGTGGTGCATCCTTTGGAGGACTTCCCCCAATAAGGTCTGCTTCAGTATTCTGTCTGAGTTTTCCTTCTCTATTGCAGACATCACTGCAGTGCAGGGTGCCAGAAGCTCGCCAGCTGCTGTACAGAGACATACTTTATACAGGATACACTCAAAACAGATGTGATTCACACGTGTGACTTATAGTAAGCATTCCTAGCTGAGTGTATTCAGAGGTATTAATATGATTATGTTGAATGAGAGGAAGTTAATCAACTCATATGTCTTTGCTTCTAACATTAAAAACTATGTTAGCCTTAAACTTTATGTGTAACAGTGACAAATTAAAGTATAAAAACTACCTAATATGTCTGAGTGAGGTGTTTGGCTGCCATGTGACACCAGAACAGATTCAGTGAACTTTAGCCAAGATTGTACAAGTCTGTGGAAGTCTACTGTAGTGATGAATGTGGTGTTGGAGAGCTTCATCGTTTAGTTAAAGAATTTCAAAGACATCAAAGTATGTGGAGATGTCTGCAAAAAAGCATGGCTTATGATTAATATCATATTCATGCTCATCAAACCCATCGGTGACCCTTTGTGCATTATGAACATGGCCATTAATATTCTGTTAAAGGACCAGTGCAAACAGGACAAAAATGGACACTTTAAACAAGACTGCCCTCCTCCTAAAAATGTTCCATCGGATCGTTTCTCCAGGTAGTAATCAATAATAATCAAACGCATACAAAATGCCAAAAGGACATCTATTAAGGTGATGGTGGCAACGCGAAAACAATGCATGAGTGGACACGTTTTTTTAACCCTTAACGAGTAGTGTTACTGTCTAAACCCAATCAGGAAGTGTCAAAGAGTTTTAGTAATGTGTCGTTATGTTATTGGCAGAGTGTATCATGATGTGAAAAAAAAAGATGTTTGTCAAAACTCTTTGCTCCGATGTGGTAACATATGAACTGTACTTCCCTCCTGCTGCCCATGGGGGTGGTAGTTTAGAGAACAACAGGGTTTGTATTTAAGGGTATTATATGAGAAACCGATCTATTCCGTTGTTTTTAACAGATGACTTGTTGCTTAAAAAAGATAGATAGTGCATTTCACATATTTATCGTATGTCACACATTTATTTATTTAGGATTTACTATCGCTTTGAAACTGACTTTTGTAAAGCCAATACGAGTAATAAATCATGAATATTGATTACTCTATTTGAGTTTGCGATATATTTGCTCATCTTCCTCAGTAGTTAAAAAAGTAATGATCAGTTGTGTAAATAGTACAGTATATTGGTTTGTCATAATGCAAAATACGGTGTCCAAAATGTCTGATTGCTGCTGGGAATAGCATGAACTGTGTTTGTTATACAGGAAATATTGGATGAGAGAACAAGGGAGGGATTCAACTAGATTTACAAGGTTTTGCTGTTACATTCAAGCTGCATTATAAATTGCCTCTATATTAAAGTCAATACATCACTTTGTCTATCTTTCACAGATTATAAAATACAGGACTTAATGATATATTCAGTGAGTAAGTTTCTTTCCTATGATTTTTTTTTCTGAGCCCAAATGTGCATTTAAAAGGCCTTCAGTTTTACAGCTTATTCTCAGTTACTTTTTTGGACATGCAAACAGTGTTTTGTGTTAACTTGATGCTTCCGATATACACTCTGAACACCCTGCTGAATTATTGCAAATCCTCTTATGAGTGCGGCACATTATCTGACGCATTCTCCCCTGGCATCTGTGCCTCTGCTCCAGCTTTTCCAGTTAATGCACTGAAAGTTAATTTCTCTCTCCATGAAGCTTTTTTTTTGTTACTTCAACACTGCAGTGGAAAATCCCAAATTCCTGTTTCACAGAAATGGGGGTGTCTCTCATTTGTTACAGCTAACACAACAACACTGGTAATTGTACTGTAATATTGATTTGACATGGTCATAACCCAGTGACGGCATGTTTTACACTGCACGCAGCTTGGTCTAAACAAGCTGATGTGGAGTGAATTTGTTCTGGCTACAATTCAGCTTAGTGATAGTTTTACGACTTCAGCCGAATGACTCTTAGATAATGCTCAGCTGGTCAGAAAACAACTCTTCATGAGGAAAACATCTGAAGGAGAGCCTTGTGTTTCGAGAACCCCCCTGGTGGCCAGTCAGAATCACAGACAAGCTTCCAGTATTTCATTTTTTGGATGTACCACATCAGCTCATAGGGGTGCATGAAGGCTGCTACAGTCAAGTGGCCCATGGAGTGAAACTGTTCCTCCTAATGATGTGAACATACGCTGGATGTGTTTTTGACGGAAGACAGCTGTTACAGCAGTCCAGTTAAAAAAAAAGAAATGCAAGCGAGAAACCATTTATGTGAAGTCAGTAAATGTGTGTGTGTGTGCAGGAATTGCCTTAAAACACAGAACACAATAAAAAGAAAGAAAAGACACCTTGTTAATGAGTTTTATTTTGACCTTCGAACTGTTTTGTAACCCTTTTTCCCTCCATAATTGGCCCACAGACCCGGAGTCCCAGAGGAAACGGACAGTACAGAACGTTCTTGACCTCCGCCAGAATCTGGAAGATACAATGTCGAGTCTGCGGGGCTCCCAGCTGAGCCACAGGTAAGCACAGCACATCTGTATTTTGTGATTTTTGTAATGTTTCATAATGTAACACACCACGCCGAGACCCGTGTTTTGTTTAGGGACACATTTCAAAATTTAGTTTAGACTGAGAGAGGACACACTTAGTGAATGTGAACAAGCAGCTGAGAGCTTGCTGGATCAGTGCATAACACAATCATGTTTAAACAGTTGTGCCGTGGCTGCTTGAAGAGTTGCCACCTGGTGCACATCTGGCTTCCATCCCTCTTAAATGGGCCTTCTCTGTTTCATGCTCATGACTTCATTTTAGGAATCTCTGTTTTTGGCTCATCAGCAAAAGGCCCAACATGAATTTGTTTCAACAACCACACTGTAAGGAGTCTGAGGAGAGGAGTTCTTGAAATGATTTGAACATCACATCCACACTGCGATGTCCTGTGTAACAAAAAAAACAAGCTATCGTTTTGCTTCGATTTTTTTTTTTTAAGTCAATTTATGAGAATTTTCATATTAAAGAGCTCAAGGTGTGCTCATGTGTAGTTTCAAGATTTCTGGCAGGCTGGTTTTCATGCTTTAATGCCCAAAAAATGCATTATTTCCACTTAAACAGTACATTGCCGCAGCATCTTTGTACCATTCACCAAAATGCGTTTTAGCATCTGTCCCTTTAAGACCTCCCACCTGAAAGTCCCAGTCATCTCTGATTGGTCAGCTGATTGAGGAAAAACATTTAATTTGAGGAATGCCAGTGATTAGACAGGCATCCTGCGAATGTTTCACAATGATGATATCCACCAACAGAAAAAAGCAGCTTGAGAGTGTCCTTTGTGGAGATGAGCAACTATTTTTGGTACTTTGCAACTTTACAGAGCTTGACCACAAAATTCTCTTATTCTCAAGCTCCTTAAAGCTTTTGAGCTTCTTTCATTACGCTTTTTTGTTTTTAAATCTTAATACATATAAACCTTATATGTATCCTACCATGTGCTTGTGTCAAAGCGGCTCCCAGTAACATCTTTGCTGTTTTTAGTGAGGCTGTGCTATCCATCCTTTTACTTTAAACCAATTTAGGGTGGCAGGGGGGCTGGAGCCTATCCCAGTTGAGGAGAGGCGGGGCAAAGCTATACAAGTTAAAACATTATAAGTTATCTGCTAGGTATTAGATAGCTAACAGACCAAATGGCAAAGAAAGGTTTGTACATAAATACTATTTTTTTTATCCTAGCTTGAACATCAGTAAAACTTCTGCCTTTATGTGGTTAACAGAAACACATCGGCTTCATGGGCACTCGGGCAAATTATTGCAAACATAACAAGTCTTGGCTGTTTGTCTTTTAGCTTGTTTTGAAGTTTTCCCTGTCAGATCATTGTGTACCGTAGCCATGTAGCCTTTGTATTTAATGTAACTGCTACGCACAACCCATATCAAACATGATGGCTGTTTCAGGAAGAATGACATCATTAAGTATTAGATTATACAGCTACTAATGTGACTGCTTTTACAGGGGCTTCAGGCATTTTTCAGGCTTCCGAACACTTATTCAGACAACGAATGAAAGACTGACCTTTCATAGTTTCCTCTGCTCATATCATCTTTCAGCTAACTCCATCTATAATCTTATTTGTGAAGTCCTCCGATAGTCCACGACTGACCATGTGGCTTGTATCAATATATTCGAAAGAGTAATTCTGTTGAAAGAAATAAACTCCCATCACATCCGTCTTCCAAAGCTGTGATTTTAAATAAAGAAAGAAATATATTACTTTTTAACCAGGTTTTCATGATTTGTCTTTAGAAAGTATGAATAAGAAAAGGTCAATGAAAACGGTGAAAATCAACACGAAGACATGATACACCTTAGAGGGAATGGAAAAAGTTTTGTAAGTTGCATTTTACCTGGCAAAGACTGAAATGACGTGACTCCCCAGCTGCTTCGGGTCTGAGTCAACAAACAGTCATCTCACATGACATATCGGTATCTTTTCAGATATGATATAATATCCCAGAAATTCCATGCGATGACAGTAATTCCTAAGGGCGGTCTCCTTTTTCCTCTTGTGGATGATCTCTGGAGTTTTTGTTTTTTGTTCACTCCTCGAGGTTTTGTTTCCGATTCAGAGAAATACTTCTTCTACTGAATTACATCCACAAGCAACGTCGTCGATACCGCCACTGTGTGAAGACACATAGCAGCCGAGTTTATTTGTTTCAAAGCAGTGAAAATGTGTCTGACTCACAGTTGTTTTTTCAAAAGATCTCTTCAGATTTGCTTCACTGGTGAATGGCAACCCAACTCTTTACAAAAGCAAAACGTCTCGGCCTTTAGTGATGAATTATCCATGAACAATGGATAAAAATACTCACTTGGTCGTAGGCTTTGCAACATTTATTTGTGAATCGTTTCATATAGTTATGTAATCTGCAGGCACAGAAGATGCTCCCAGCCATTTTGTGGACATTTCCAACTCTGACCTACTTTCAAGAAGCAACAGGAAAATTTAAGTACGCTCATATAAAGTAATGAGAGCCAGTATACTGGTAGTGATTAGATGTATTATCTGGCATGTATGAGTGCAGGCATGGCATGACAGACAGAGACAAAGAGAAATACTCTCTGCTATCTTAAGAGGAGATTTTGGGTCATCCGTGCTATTCAAGAGGCAACTCGTCAGACTTTATTCTCTTAAGACAACATGACACAACTGTTATATGTGGGTCAAGGGCAACTCAATGTGAGTTTCTTCGAAGCACTTCTTTCAAGGAAGGTATATTTTGCGTGCCCTGGTGTCATCCAGATCTTTTTCATTTTGTGTCATTTTCTACAAGACTGTGGATTAATTGCTTCCGATAAATTTATGAAACTCACTGATCCTCGCCCCATGTGTCTCTGTAGCTGTTTAGAAAGCAGTAATGTGGGCTATGACAGTGATGAGACAAACGCTCGCAGCATATCCAGCCTGTCCAACCGCTCCTCGCCTCTTTCCTGGCGTCACGGTCAGTCCAGTCCCCGCCTTCAAGCTGGTGATGCCCCGTCATCCACAGGTGGTGGATACCAGGGCAGTAAGAGTGCTTCCCAGTACATGGCCCACACGATGCCTGCTCGCTGCTCCAGCCGCCTCAGCAGCACGTCTCGCATTGAGCTCATCGAAGGCCTTGATGTTGAGGATGCTGACCTGAAGTCCGGTTACTTGAGTGACACTGACCTTCAAGGAAAGAGCCTGCCAGATGATGATGACGACAACCTGGCTAATGGGTAAGAAAATAAGTGCAGGTTTTTACCTTTTTTTACCATCAGTGGCTACAGACACATGGATGCTGGTTTCTCCTTTTGACCTCCATCTTGTGGTTTTTATGAGGTCAGTTCGAAGTTGTCAAAATGCATATTACTCAAAATTGATTGGTGTCCCAATGGAACTGCAGGCATTGCCTTTAGCTGTATATTAAAATTTAAGTATACTCGGTAAAACATGCATTTTCACATTCAAATCTGCTGCAAAATGTTCCATGAATGAAACTTTTGATGCCAGCGTGATGGGTTTCTGTTCTGAGCTGGTGTGTGTTTCTTGGCAGTCCTTTCAAAGAGCTTTCATCAGCACTCTTTGCAGTTACAAATCTGACTCTTACTCTTCCACGATTCCTCAAAGAGCCTGTGTGCTGACTATGATAGAATGAAGCTGTCGGTTTTTCACTGAGGACAGAAGTCCTCAGGTTACACAATAAATGCCTCCTCACCTGTGACTGGTGTGACAGGGCCTGTATCTTGTAAGACCAAAGTCAGCAGCAACAGATGCAGAAAAATAGTTCACTCATACCATTTCACTATTTCTTACCGTATTTGTGCGTTCCTTGTTTGCATTCTTAACTCTCATCCTTGCTTTCCTCATTTCCTCTTCATTGTGAGTCTTTATCTTATTCGGTCTTGCAGCTTCACAGTCGAAACTGATTCATGGAAAGAGGACGAGAAAATCAAGGACAGTTCACTTCTGTGGAGTCGCAGCTTTATCTCTGTAGCACATGCAGTGGGATTTAAGCTCAGCCTCTGGAGCACTCATTTGGCCCTGCGTGCCAGGCCCCATTTTTACAACGGAGAAGAGTTACAGAGAGGAAAAAAGATGACACACATTTTTAGATTAGTTGCAATTAGATTAAAAAAAAGAAAAGGAGTGAAATGAAACTGGGCCAGTTCAGAAGAAATTTAAAGTTGATGTGTAGATGATTCACGTGGACAACTAGCTCTGCATGTAAAGAGTAAAGAAGTGAAAGAGGTCTGATAAGGTCCAGATTAAACAGGGGATTATGTCAAATAGGTCTATTCCTCAGAAACATCCATGACCTCAAAATCCATTCAAATCTTCCCTGTCTCTCGCTGCATATGCCCAGATGTGGTGTTTTAAAGCCATGTAAGAGGTGAGTGTTGTGCTGGCTTTTTAACACCACAAGCCGAGCCACCGAGGTGCAAATAATTTTCCAACTGTTTTTGTTTTTTAAGAATCCTTCAACAGGCTCTGTGTCGGGCCAAAGTCGGGTGCACCCACACATGCTTTCAAGATAATCACATATTGATAGTAATAATTTGGAACTGGAGTACTAATATTCTACCATTTTAAAACAAGACGGTTATTTGTCTTTGTATTAATAGGCTATTGTGACTGCCAACACTGAAATGTTGCATGCTATTTTCTCTCTGATTGTGAGTCATTTCTATGCTTATTTGCTTCTAACCTTCTACTCTAATTTGCATGATTATTTTGATCTATAATGATCTAATTTGCTGTTCAAGGTTTGCATTATTGTTGATGCACATTCCAGATTCTGCTGCAGGAATGCTAGGAGGCTTTTGCTCTGTAACTAGAATGAATTCTGCCTCATAAACATACCAACAACCTTTGGCGTACATAAGTAGCTAATCTGGTTTTTGAAGCAGGCGATACAGCACATGCTCTAATTTTCCTTTTGCATTATTCTCCTGCAGAGTCTGTGATACATTTGCATTTCTACTACATCCCCTGTCACACGCTTACAGTTCAGCTCATTGAGAACCATTAGCTTCCCGCTCTTGAAAATAGATTAGGCTCTTCCAGAGTAACCATGGAAACCTGCTGAAAATTGACTGTAACCCTTTCGTTAGAGCCCCAGTTTTACATTTTCATACATCCCAGGGATTTGAAATGTAATATTATTGCCTTAATATTATAAAATACATTTGATTAGTATAATTAATAATACTGTTGCAATACATAATGCTTGAATACTGTGAAACCAGTGTATAACGCTCCAAAAAGCCAGAAGATGAGTATATGTTTGAAACATGTTTGACACAGGCAAAAGGCATGTTGTTGATCAAACCACGTCACCACCTGCACCCTGCTTGATGTTTAATGGGTATTGATTAATCAAAACTAGACAGCACTTGCTAGCTTAGGCTACAGTAAATGTGTACCCAGTGACAGTAATCACTGTTTGTTCCTCATCTGTAATCTGATAACACAATGTAGTATATCAGTCTAGTCATCGGCTAAATCTGTCAATCAGAGTGGATTATCATTCTTTACACAGCAACATGCTGCTGAATAATAATTAGACTTGTTCCAATTGTAAAACATTATGTAAGAGGGCTTTTTTTTATCATGAGTATAGCATTCCCTTCCCTCCATCCAACAATCACGCAAACAGACCTACAACTGGTAAAACTTGATTTAATGCTTCTTAAGGATTTTTCTTTTTCTTTTAAAGGACAGATGCACTCTGAAACAAGTTGAGGGACATTTCATCTTGCATATTGTTTTGTGAACCTTGTGAAGTTTAACAATGTACAATCAGTTATTACCTTGCATCAGTTAGAAAGGAAATAGGATTTTTTTTTTAACACTACAGGGGCAGATATCTTTATCACCAGATCATAAAGTTACACTACACTGTGCAAAAGTCTTGACCTCTCCTCATTTCTTCATATAGACTGACAGAAAAATGTGTTTCTCCTCCCCTTTTTTTTTCTTATGGCTATAAGTTATATAGTTGCAGAATTCAGAGTCAAGACAGTAGTGCAAAACCTCTGAATGACTGATGTGCATTTTGGGGTTTTCTTTGGGAAAGTTATGTAGTAGAAGATTTTTTGTAGCTCATAAAGGATCGAAATGTGTTCAAATGTGATGGAATCTACATTCTCAAATGTTACCATTGGGTGGAATCACCTCTTGGATGTTTATATTCAAGTTTTTTTTTCCATTTTTATCAAATACTTTATGGTAATCAAGATTTGTTACAATATATCTCAGATTACCATAAAAATATTCACATTGTTTAATTGAATTATGTGTCATTTCCTGTCTTGCCCTCAGCAGATGTTGTTGGCTGACTGTTGGCTGATTTTTGCTCATTGCACTACATTTTACGAGGCTGACCACCACCACTCACTGAGTGACTGTGTTTTAGATCACACTGTGTTGAGGTGACTTTTTTATTTAGCCTGGACCACGTAAGCACCATAAAGGTTTCCTGTGTTTACATTATTCACACCATATTGGCAAAGTTTATCCATCTCTCATGATATCATCTGATTGCAAGCTATTCTAAGTGGCTGGTTTACGAGTGGAGCAGTAATCATATTATAATGTTAGTGTGCGGCTGGTTTTTCCATATCTGCTGTTTAAATCATGAATGCTGATCAGCAATCAGTGTCATTTTTGTGGTTTCGTGTTAGTTATGGTTGATGGTTCACAGGCACTCAGCTGTAGTGTAAGCACTGTGGTTCAAGTTAGCTTCCATAATCAATACAGATGTTTGCTGGAAAAGTTTTTTTTTTTCCATCGTGTCAAATAGCTGATGAGATGGATGAATGCAGTCCTAATGTTTATAGCAGAATATGTGATTTTCACAGGAGGCCCATCTGCCTGGATTGGATTATTGTATATGACAGATTTATGTGTAGTCTTGGCAGATAGTAGTTTAAAAACCTTAAACTGGAAGTTCTCACTTTGGTTTGACTCAAAACTCTTTGGCTAACTTAGGAGAAAGGCAGCAGAAAGCACTTAGCAGCAGTAAAGAACTATTGATGACTGCGGGGTCTCATAGGAAGCTGAGATCCTGCTTCAGTGGAGCGTTGGCATTTGCTTCATTAAACATTTTTATGTCTTTAATCGCTCTCTATAACACATGAAACAATAAAAGAAAAATAAAAGGCAATGCCGAACTTCTAATCCAACCCAATGTCAGTTTTTTTATTGACTGGCTAATATTTTCAAATAAAGTCAAATGGCTTCACAGAATATATAGAAACCTGTCAAGTTGATGTTATTTATGTCGTATTTCATGGTCTGACCTACTACTGTGCTTACATTATTAACTTTAGCATACATTAAATAAAGCTGAACAAGCAAACGTGTTAGGTTTGCACACCCAGCAGACACAGCACAACATGATTCATTTGGCATCATTTTTTCAGTCAATCTGATTGATTTTAGCCTCTCTACTGCCAGGTGCTCGGCAGTCAGAGTATCTGAGCTTCTCCAACGAAAACCGGTCATAAACGAAAACATTAAGATGAAACATCCTCAGCTGTTTGTTTGCTTTTAGAAAGCCATGCAATAGTAATACAATAACTCCCACTCCACACAGACACGGTGTAAAAAGTCATTTGATCAGTTTTTGTTGTACCAGCTGCAGTACAACACCATTACTTTGTTGATTTAATTTGTCTGCTGTAAGCTCTCTTTAAAAATAGGCAATAAAAGGACAATGTTGTACATATGTTGCTGTTAACAGCTCATTTTTACTTGTAATATAATATTTTTCAGTTTGAATGACGAATATTGTCCTTATGATACAAAGAAGCTTTTCAAAAACAACAATCATCTGCTCCTTAATGGATCAAATGGTTTTTTTTAGCTATTTAGCTGGCAAATGTATAAATCTCATTGCAGGAACACATGTCACAGAGAACTAGATGAACCAAACTTATTTTTTTTTGTTATGTATAATAGTCCTGTACTCAGTTGGAAATCCCAGGATCTAAGCTTCTGTCTCTATTTAGCAGCACACAGGCAGCAAAGCAGAGCAGAGAAAGGAGTCTGGTTCACTAGCATCACTGCTGATCATGATCATGCGGCAACATGGCTCGGGATGTGCTGCCATGGCAACCGTCTTTCAATGACCCAGTGATTGGGTGCCTTGTATGTCAGTGGTATCAGCTGAGCGAATGCATGTGTGGAGGATGTGTGTGTGAGGAGCGTCAACTGCTGGTTTGTGTGAGATGGAGAGAAATAAAGGAGAGGAAAACATGGAGAAAATGAGAGATTGATATTTTTTGTACCTAGATTGACAAGAGGAAGATAAAGACAGCTTTATAACCAACAGGTTGTTTTTGTAATTAGGCTTTTGTGATACAGATGTCTGCCTGTAAAGCTTTTTATACAGTATTTCCATTCGCATGGTGGGATTCACAAGTTTTACAGTGGCATTAACTATGAAACAAAACAAAAGACAAATCTGTCTGAAAAAGCTCAGACAAAATCTGTACGGAGCGATTATTTATTTTTGTCTTCCTCAAAAGGAAACAAATACAACACATACACCCACCCACCCTGTGAAGTGCTGAATCCATGTCATATCTATATTTGCCTACGTTTCTATAAAAGATAAATATGCCTTTGGCTTAGTTTGCCCTTCTGCCAGTGTCATTTCCATGGTAACCACAATAAAGCTTTGCCATTTCTGTGCATCTGTTAAAGTCCTGGCGTGTACAGTATGAAATTCAGTTTTCTAAATATGAGAATACTTAACAGTCTCACTTATGGGAACTATCGACAAACACATTCTGTAATGCACAAAGGGTTTGCTGTAGTCATCTGATTCTGGGTCTCTGCTCAGGCAGCCTGCATTCAATTTCCCTTTCCTGCCCAAGTTGGACCTTTCCGCAGTCACTCTGCGTCCCTGGATATTGAAGCCTCACACATTTTCTGACCCACTTAAACTCATCTGAACAAAATTTGGTCTTTTGCCTCACTGCTCTGGTTCTCCTCAGGCCCCGCTGGGATTACAGTTTCGTGAGGCCACTGCTTTAGCTCGGCCCTTTCAGCTCACAGAAAAGGGATGTGGTTTTCCGGATGCCTTTGAGCACTGAAAAATGCTTTTGAAGCCAAGTTCATTTGTAATTTGCACTTCTTTCACAGTGGCCGACACAGAAGAAATAATGGAAAATTTATGTTCTATCATGCTTTAACGTGCATACTGTTAGACAGATGCAGAGCACACACTCTCCCACACCCAGCAACTTAAAAACACATCTGGGGTCAATATGGAGCTCTCCTTCTCCTACAGCGGTCAGTATAATACTGACTTGAAAAGGCTCCCCAACACCAAATGTGCCTCTACCTTCACCAATGTCCTCAGCCCTGTGAATAATGGACCATTACAGCAGCACCCCGGGGAGTATGAATCATTCCTCTATCATGTCTGCGTGTGGTCGTCTGGGTGTTTAGTTTGAATTCCTCCAGTGTTTAACAGTCCGCCCCAGGTGGAAAATGTTTTTCACTATAATGTGTTTAAAACTATGAGTCATGTGGTACATGTTCATTGCTATACCGATATGTTTGTTGAATTTGATACAGACATGTTAGATTATCTGTTTTAGCCATTGCTGATAATATCTGCTTGATTCCGATTCATATTGGTTTTGGCTCTGCTTCATGTCTGCACATGCAGAAACTTTGCTGAAAGCAGAAAGCAGCTCAAGTTTAATATTTAGAGCCATATTAATCAAATATTAGAAAAAAAACAGGGTGTAGGACATACTCATTAAACAATACAACATCATAATACCAGAACAGTCTACAGATGTGGCACCACGTGAGACTGTGGGTCCCAGTGTGATGTGTTCATCAGTTGTAATGTGGGCTACAACTGTATGAGGATTCCTGAGACTATACATTAATTTTCCAGCCCAATAATCTGATGACAAGTCCATTTTCCAGGGTTCTGCAGCGAAGGGGCAACTACAGCCTTTGACATAGTCACTGATGCATCTCAGACCCATTTCCTTCACTGCTCAGAAATGAAAGCTGCCCAGTCCTATTTGCGTAGTTATGTTCAGGCTCGATACGGATCAGAATCAGTCACTGGGAAGATCAGAGATGTGTGGCTTTTTCTTCTGCATTCTTTGTGAATGAAAGATATCTAAGCAGACATAAATCACTGCACATGGTGCTGTGCTCTGATGCAGTCTTTCTAAAGTAATTTCCCACACTGTAAATCTGAACTGAAGGCACACAATAGAGGAATGTCTGCTTCGCCTGTGCATCAAAGGTTTTCTTTATTTATTTATTTTTGCTAAATGCCGAGTGGTGCTTCATTTTAATACTCTGTTACACAGCATACCTGGTATATGCCAGGCAGAGCTTGAAATTATTCTGCCTCCTGCTGGAAATCTAATGTCATTACACAACATGGAAATTGCTTGTTTCTCAGCAGTGAATTTCTAATTTTATCATCAATTTGATGGACATAGTTGATTTGTTTTTTTACACTCTTGTTGCTCAGAGTAGAGAAATTGTTGTTTTGGCATCCGACCAATTTTCAGTTTGATTTATTTTACTGTTAAACTGACCTTTTACTGTTAAATTCAGACTGATTGCTTCAAATAGATAAGTGGTGTTGATAAAAATGAGATTTCCATCTCTGTCCTTTATTAATTCCAGTATTGTTTTCATATTTTCAGCATTTGATGCATTTCAACCAACAACACCCAGAATTAAATGGCTCAGGTTTTTTTTTTTCAGTTTTCTTTGCATTTCCACTATGGTCTAAGGTTTCGAGTAAAGTAAGCAAATTAAGTTCGTTGAACTGTGTCGCTCCACCCAAACAGTGCTCATTTGAGCTTCAGCACTGCCATGCTAAACCTGAAGTAAAACCATGAAGTCGGCTTCAGTTGTATTAACTTAAAATCTATCCTTGTTACACATTTACTTGGAATTTTTGGTGCTTTTTGTTTGTGTATAACAGCATAACTACTATGAAAAAGATCAGTAATTCATCTTTTATTGTTGCAATTTAATTGTTTCTTTTCATAATGCGAGCCATATCAATCTTAATCTCATTTGATCACTGCTCGTTATCTCCATTCACCTCAAATCTGTTAATGTTACACATTTCTACAGGGTTTTAGGTGTTTTATGTATGTCTTATAGCATAATGACTGTAAAAGAATCAGATCTAAACATTTTATTGCTCTAATATAACTTTGTCACAATCTGAGCTCTGCTTCCTCATCCAATTTAGAAATTAATGACTAAATTTGAAAGTTGGATTGACAAACAGTAACAACTATTCCTTTTAAAAGATGCCGGTTCCTGGAAAAGGATTCTGAGGTGGAAATGCAGCTTCGGTCCCACATCATGCAATACAGTTTAGTGCATCAGAAGGAAACAGCAACACTGAGATGAAGGTCAGACCCTGAAAATGGTTTTCTGCCTCAGTAAAAACCAGATGCTATGACATCTCATAGATGGGTTAAAGCTCCACTTTTACAGTATTTACAATTTCCAAATATGCCAAAACACACATAAGCAAACATACAGAATGTTTCTAACATGAGCCATTTGGTGTAGGCCAGTTGTTACTATACACAAACATGAGTTTCAAGGGCTTTTTGGACGACAGCCTGTTTAGAGGCACTGTGGTCTGGCTGAGATAAACAGGAGATGTGAGCAACGCAGCCTTTTTTATACTGTAAACTATTTAGATCACTCACCTTTCCAAGTCAAAATCCATGTATCTATCTTTTGGTGTTAAGAAATCAAATTTTGACGAAAGCAAAAGGCATTTAAAGTGTATTGTTTTTGATCAAAATGGAGAGCAACAGGCAGAGAGACATAGCTCCTCTAGAGACGATGAAGGTGAAGATAAGGAGCGAAATAGAGGCAGACACAACAAGCTTTTATCAAGGTAGCATCTTATTTTACTGGTTTTAATGCCTTTTAGGTCTGCATCTTGCACTGATAGGAAAAAAGTTGTTTCATTCTAACAGAAGAGTCATTTAAAATTTTATCAGGATATTTTTTCCTGCAGTTTCTGAATTTTCTTTTTCTGCTGGTAAATGAATCCCTGTCTAATTAAATAAGCATAAAATCATTTGTTTCTCCTTTTTGAATCTAAATAATCTCAACTAAAGACTGACAATTTTAACTGATTCTGTGGACAGGTTGTGGGAAATGTTTCAGCCAACATAGCTTTGCCCCCCTAGAGTGGTCTACAGAGCTGAGCTCACCGAAAATCACAACAAAACTGTTCCACTACTAATGAGAGGGGGAGGCTTTCCAAGGCTAGTCATGCACCACTGGAGGTCCTTGTGTCATCTGTGGGATTGTGGTTTCTCTTGCAGTCATTTCGACTTTACCTTGGACCAAGTTTTTCCAGCCAGGCCCCAGAAGGTAATGAATGAAAATAGAACAGGGATAATTTCAAGTACTTATATATTCACCATGGTAAACCTCTTCTTGATGTAATTGAAAGTTCAACTATTGACAGGTCTGTTTATTTAGGCCTTTACATACCTTAATGGTCTGTTTATAACCCTACTTTTTCTTAAGATGCTCTTAAATTGCCACAAATACCAGTTATATCACAGAGATGTCTTTCATAGCATCTGTTAGAAAAAAATGTTTAACGTGGGATAAAGTGGCAACGAGGAGATGTCAATTCTTTATTTAAACAATCAGCAATTTTGAGCACTAGAGAGAGGAGGAATGCTGATATGTCAAATCATTTTTTTCATTAATCTCCGAACTTGGATGCTAGAGTTATATTGCATCACACCAGAGCTGGCAGTGTTCCAATACAATAAAAAAAACTGCAGTTTGCTCACTGATAAGTTTAGCCATTGTTAACCATTTTTTCCTATATCATTTAATTACAAAACATTTAATGGTACTTTTCATACATGCAAATACTGTAGCAGTATGTAAGCAAATAAAAGTGATAATACATAGTAGATTACCACAGCTATCACCAATTATTTATGAGCAGTGCAGTGCATATCCTACTGAATTATCAATTCAGTATCAATTCCTGAAGGTCAGGATTGATGAGGTTCCTCCAGTTCTCTGGACTGGGTTTCCAACAGAGGTGGATTTTCCAGATTAAATGTTTCACTTGGAACTTGACAATTACAAACATCAAGGAAGCTGTACACTGAGGGGTTTTGGAAAAAGACACAGTAAAGAAAACACAATACTGCAGGTGACTGGATGAACCGTGTCTCTATCCCCACTGATCATGGCTAACTTTAACCATTCACATCAACAGAGTGGAGACAGCTGTAAAAACAAAATCTTTGTGCTTGATTGGACCAGAGATTGGGGCAAAGGCAAAGTTATTTGGACAATGATGTTTTTGGTTATGATTAAAGGAGACATATGCTCTTTGTTTCACAATTTGACACAATTTCTTGAGGTCTTAATGTTCTTGATGTCTTTTGTAACATGCTTTGGTCAAAATACAACATAGAGACCTAGATTATAAAACCATGATTTTATAACCTACCTTAAATCAATCAAATCAACCATTCAAATCAACCAGTTTTAGGGCATGGAGTGATCATTCAACGCCACTCAAATTCAGTGAATACTATCTCTGTGGGGCTTCTTCTGGAAAATTATGTTGGTAGAAGGCTGTTATACTCTCCATAAATTGATCATCCCCATATTAAGAAAATAACATAATCATTTAAGTACATAAATTATAGAACATCTTTGATCCAAAGATCCTTTTATCAGCATAGTTATAAAACACTTTGGAAGAGGTTTTCTTATATTTGGAGAAGTGCTTCGTTGTTCAGCTGTTTAGATATGTCTGTCAAGTTTAACCATTAACTTAAAGGCGAACTAAAATTCAGGTTTTGGTCAGGCAAGTTAAGGAAACAGCTGTATGCTAGTGTAGCCTATAGTTTTGGCTAAAGTTCATTCAAATTTTAGAGCGAGGTATTAGATTATAAACTAAAGCAGCTAAACTTTGCCACGTTGTTAGTGTAATCATTAGTAATTCTACTTTAGCAGGGGATCCAGCTCACTAATCTGATTACTGGAGAGTCAGTTGTGCTTCACACCGAAAAACGGTAATCAAGGTTTCCATGGTTACCACTTACTTCGATCGCCGTTCATCCCGCGGAGTAATATCGGGGTCCCACTGGTCTCGTCATCTTTTCTTTTTCTCCTCTTATTTTGGGGAGGAGTGTAGCTTGAGCGCTGAGTTGCAGCAGGCTGTCTCCTTACAGCCGAATGAATGGGTGAAAAGTGGTCTCTGCTTGCGTAGGGTATGAGTTTGACTCTCGTACTCGGTAATTAAGGGAAGTTGTACTCACTCCAAAACGGGAAAAGTTACAAATGAGCGGTCGTTTTTTAATTGGAAAAGTGTCTCCGCTTCAGCCGGTGACAGGCGCAAGAAGGACTCTGCTTTTTACACCAAGGTAACCGACTTACTATATATGTTTGTCGAAATTTTCAGAGTTACAGATTTCGCTCACGTACCACTTATTCTGTGTTTATTTGGCAACTAATTTAGTTAGGCCTACCTCTTGACCAACCTGTGCATTGTTAGATTTTACTCATTTTAAACATGGCGTGAATTTTTGACAAACGTCTCCTGGATGTCTTTGGCTCCTTATCCTGAATTTGAACTTGAAATAATGAATGTCCGCTGGAATTGATTTTGCCATTTTCGTGTTAATTATTAGTTACAAAGTGCAAGAGATTCCTTAGATTACCTTCATTTAGCAGTAGAAATTGTAAAATCAATGAAAAGTTATTTAATAATTGGAGGACAATGCAGTGTCCTTGGAATGAAGGATGTCCTCACCTCTCATTCAGAAAGTCATGCATTCCTAAGAGCCCCATCGTCTTTTATATGGAAAATAGGCACTTAAAACTGAACTACTCAATGCATTCTTCTATTTACTAAATCTCGTATTATTGTTGAATCAGTTTTGACTTCTTATTTAGCAGAGAAACGTGTACGACGTTAACTCATTGTCCTTTTTTATGTGAAATTCTTGCTTGCTTTTCTTGCCCTGTTTATGCCTGAAGTTCCTTTCAATGTTGTGCATCTTGTAGGTCACAAATGTGGGGATGTCCCCACCTTGCTCTTCCCCTACTGAAAGCCCATCTGTCTTCTTAAACCCAAACACTTTCACTGCATCTCATTTCGCATTCACGCAAATCAAAAAGACATTGGAGTGGCGCCATAGAAAACCAAAAAAATTAATTGCCACCCTGTGCATGAAGTATGTGCTAGGCTGGTGTACACCCACCCTCTCCCTGTCTGTATTTCACCTCAGAGAACAGTCAGCCTGGCTTGTAATATCAGCAGCCCACAGACCTTCCAGCCTCATAGGCTGACATCCCTGTGGGGTTATTCATGGCCCCTCTGCCGCCTCTGACAGAGGAGGTATTGTTCAGGCATACCACAAACATCTGCACAAAGTGTGTAAATTGTAAAACTAATTTAACTGTTGATGATTTTTGGAAACTCTTGAATGTATCAAATCTTAACATTTACCCTTTTGTTGCTGAACTCTGCATTTGAGGTCATGTAGCTGTGGCCACAAATCATTTTAAACATAGCCTTTTATATATCAAAATGCTCAAAACTAGTATCTTAAAGCTGAGCCATGGAAAGCTTCTTCACTGTTTTACAACTTCAACTACTGCTCCAGCCGTATCATTATATCCAATTCTGAAAGTGTGGAAGACATTTTTCTCTTCCTGTACTTTTCTGTGCAATTCCATGTTCCATGCCTTTGCTAATTGCAGACTACAGACCCACAAATAGCATTTTCAGCTCAGTGGAGAAACCAAAGAAACAGAAAAGAACTGATTCAGCTCGAGCAGTGACTCAGCTGTAAAGGGTGATATTAATTTACCTTTTCCACTGTGCCACATTTTTGTGCGCCAACAAAAATTTTATGACTACCTGCGGTTGCCAGTGGTAATGATGGGGAACATAAATATATGAAAGCTTGGCTGGACTTGCATTTATCTCTCAGGAGATACCATTTCCAAATTCAACCAAGTGTTACTGCTCGTTTAGATTTTTCTTATCTTCTATTTTGCATTCCCATTAGACTGAATAGTTTTATCCCCCTGTGATGTTTTGGTTGACTAAGGTCTGCACTTTTACATGAACCTACACACAGTGAGGAGCTTTCTAAATGTATTCAGAGATAAATTATTCCAGAGATCTGATGCCCAGTGAGCAATTTCTCGTCTCTGTGCTGGGACTGCCCTTCCCTGCTGTCCCAACCAGGATGGGGCCAGTCTGGCAGCATCTGTTTCAGGGCGACTCAGAAATCCTTTGAGGGGTAGAGAAAAGGCCAGTGGAGGATTTGGGGGCCTGTCACTCTGCTTTCCCTCATCCAGCTTCTGTACAGAATAACATACCACATTCTAAATCCTGTTAGACTAGGCTATAGTTTTTGTTAAACATGATTTATCGACATATCCTGACAAGTTTCCCTTGAGGGTTACAGTTTAAGATTGAAATGTGTTTGTCTATGTTAAGAAAAACTTGCTCTCCTGTCATAGTGATTTATTAAATTACGATGAAGGCTGTACAGTGTAAAATTAACTGTTTAAATGAACCATTTTATTGTGACTGCATGAAGGGAGTTTCCAGCAAACCTTATAGTGGTTTGCCAAAAGACATTTCCCCTTTGCAGGGTTGTGAATGATGGTGTTTACATGGTGAAGAAAGTTCACTCTGTGTGAAAGTGAAGAAATACAGTAAATACATTATGATAAAAGAGTGTGTGAAGACAAATAGCTGTGTGTATAACAATTTTTTTCATTAATCTTGATGCTTTACAGATTCTGTGTTTGTCCTAATGATTACATTACACATTCTTTCACCATCTTCAAATTAAACTGGATCTTACCTCCAGTCCAACTTCCTGATGCTGTCAGCTAGTTTTTTCACTCCTTTTTATTTTACTCAAACTAGATATTTTTTGGACATAAAGTCGAAAGTTACAAGCAATAAAGAGAGGCAATGAATTTGGACCCACTCCTAGGGATTTGATCAACATATGGCCCTGAACTCTGATGCCACATGCTCAGCGAGCAAGAACTACCTGCTTGCTGAGCATGTGGCCGCCTCCAGCGGCAGTCTAAAGCAGACAGATGGACATGTCAATTTTGATTATTTTTTTCTCTTTTCCCCCAATTTAAACACACTTTAAAGAGTCTTGCATCTTTTCGTGTCAGTCATTTACTTGGTTGATTGATAACACACTTGTGCTAAGTTGTCGTCTTGTCTTGTTCCAGTTGGGATGAGAGCAGCTCCATCAGCAGTGGGCTCAGCGATGGTGATGGTGATGGCTCTGAGAACCTCAGTTCAGAGGAATTCAATGCAAGCTCATCTCTTAACTCCCTCCCGAGCACGCCCTTGGGATCGAGGCGGAACTCTTCTGTTATGGTGAGCTGAATCACTTCATCAGTCTGGCGTGTTCTCTTAACTTTTTTCTGTTTGTACCTTTCAGAAAAATGTACCTTCTGGTCTTTCTGCTACGTCTGAAATCCTCATCCACTCAAAGATAGTTTTGGTTGTTTTTACTTCCCCTTGAAGTGAGCTGTAAGCAGTAATGTATATGCAGAGTTTGACACTTAACTAATGCCTTTTTCTCAGTTTAAGTGTACAGTATGTTTGTGATTGTTGATAACATGACTAATTTAGAAGTAAATTAAGGTTCAAGTTGCATTTTAAACAAATTAGGATGCCCACACATAGAAAAGACTGCACTCTGTGTAGTAGTTAAAACATTTGTGAAATTCCATCACAGATTGTGACTCTTTCAATCAGGGAGCAGTTGGAGGAATGATTCGATGCATTCATATTTTTGAGGGGAAAAAAAACACTATTCGTGATGCAGATACCTCACCCATCCTCAGAAAGGTTTTTACACACTAGGTAATCTAAAAAAGAATAGTTTAAAAAGTCCAGTCACCAATTCCCGCTTGGCCCAACAATTTTCTCAACGTACCCAACATTCATGGGCTGAACACTTTTATCTTTGAACTTTTGAAATTTTGAGGCTTCCTGTCTGCAAAGTTTGTTTTAATCTATTGTATCTTGCACAGTTATGATGCTGTTGTGTTGACCAATTTTTTTTGGGCATATACATATATCTAGACACCTGCTAAAGTACTGGTATTTACTGAAGAGATTTCTGCTACAGTGGGTGTCACAAGGAGCACATTTTGCTATAATGACAAAGACCTGCATACATACACAAACTATACAGGCCTCATTATTGCAGGTAGTTGTATATGTCTACAAATATACAATACACTGGTGAAGATCTTTGAATAGGATCAATTGTGTTTTTCACTTTCTTTTAGGGAAATATTTTCCCGATTTACTTACTTACAGACTGCTGTTTTGGAAGAAATGAACATTAGGGCTATTCAATGAACCATCTGTCGCTCTATGTCACTTTAATAACGTGCCAAGAAACAGCATGCCCAGTTTTGTCCTTAGTGCCACCTCCACAACGCACTGCATGATATCTATTAATATGTAGCTTCTTTTTTTTTTGTCTACAGCACACCTAGAAATTTTATAATAAAATTTTCTTTATTGTTTAACGTGTCAGTTTAACTTTGAAAGTTTTAAATCCATAAACATATTTTTGTTATCCTTTATTTGTTTTCCTTTGTGGTTTCCTTTAATCCCCTTGGATCATATCAGTTTATCTCTTTGTCCCTCCTGCTGGAATGCAGCTCAGATGGAGCAAAGATTACAGAGAGCAGTCAGTTCCATAGATAACACAGACCATGTCTGATGGTTACCCACACTGTGCCTCCTCCCTTCTCTTTGCAGCTCCGCACTGACGCAGAGAAGCGCTCCCTGGTGGAAAGCGGACTTTCTTGGTACAGCGAGGATGGCAAAGTCAGCCATAAGCTTGATAGCCGCACCTATGACTCTGGAAGTCTCAAGACAGAAGCCCCAAGCAAATGGAGAAAGAAGCCTCCAAGTCTCAGTGAAGATTTTGGGCTGAAAGGGGAACTAAAGAAGCCTCAAAGTCTGGGTCAACCAGGAAGTTTCAAGAAGGGCAGAAATCCTCCAGTGGGCGTGACCTCCCCCATCACCCATACCTCACAAAGCATGCTCAAAGTCGCAGGTGAGACCTGATGACATTTTTTTACTATTTCTATATTTATGTATTTTATTTTAGTCCTTATCTCTGCCATTTAACTCTTGTAGGATTTTGTTGTGTCAGTGTTATCTTATTTTGGAAATCTATCCCATCTTTTACCTCATTGAATGCTGAAACCAAACAAGAAGCACTGTGTTTATACAACAGCCAAGCCAGATGTCTGCTCGGATGTGTACAGAGGTGTACTTGTTACTGTAAGTCAGGCTGCGATAGCTCAACACACCATCTCTTAGAAAAGAATCTTTATGAAAGAAATCTCAGTTTAAAGCCCCGACCCATGTGTCATCCATTACCGTGGATTCTCTGTGTCGACCATCTGCAGCAGCTGAATTTATTTAAACGTCATTTAATCCCCAACAGAACATATCCTGACGAGATAAGCAACATTGGTTAGCCTTTCATTTTAATTTCCTCCACAGATTTGAATCTTTTAACATAAGTGATTAAGATATATCCAATGGTGTGTGTTTTGTCAGCACTTCAAAAGGAAAACACTGCTATCATTGATATGCTTCATATGTTCTACCGAATTTTACAGTGACTAAAGATGTCAGACATGTAAATGCTAACAGTAAAATAACATCACATTATTCTTAACTTTAAACACATAAAAGGGGGTTCCCCCTTTTAATGTTGAATTTCTCCCAGTCTTCTCACACCACATTTGTATTTGGCAGTGACTTTGACAGTCTCCTTTAGAATGGCTGCTAAAAGGCTGTCGAGAGGACATCTTTAACTTTTATTTAACCTTAGCTAATGCAGGAGGAAACTAAGGAGGGTGCAATATACTTTTTCTCTTTGGCATTTAGATGATGTTGTCTTCAGAGCATTAAGAAACCCTTATGTTAACATTTAGTACTATCTGCATAGGTTCAAAAGTTAGGTGTCAGTCAGGTGTGTTTGTATGTTGGGAGAGATTTTAGAAGAGATGCGTATTCAGGAAATTGTTAAAGATAAACAATCGCCCCACTCACCATTCAGAACGAAACAGTGTCCAATGTGGATTCCTTTAGGTTCCTGGGATCAACCATCTCACAGGACCTAAAATGGTCTCCCCACATTGTCACTATCCAGAAAAAGGCCCAGCAGAGGTTATACTTCCTGAGACAGCTAAGGAAGTTTAATCTGCCTAAGGAGCTGCTGACCACTTTCTACTCGGCGATCATCCAGTCTGTCATCTGCACCTCCATCACTGTCTGGTTTGGGTCAGCCGCCAAACGTGACAGGGCCAAACTGCAACGGACAATTAGGGCTGCAGAGAGGATTATTGGAACTGACCTCCCTTCCATACAGGACCTGTACCGGTCCAGGGCCAGGAAAAGGGCAGTAAAAATCTCTGCAGACCCCTCACATCCTGGTCACAAACTGTTCAATCTCCTCCCCTCTGGCAGACGATACAGGGCACTGCTTGCCAAAACCAGACGACACAAAGACAGCTTCTTCCCCCAAGCAGTCACTCTGTTGAACACCCAGGAATAGCATTCCCACCCATAGTTTCTATTTATTCATATTTATAATCAATTCAACTCTTACTGTTCTGCATTTCTAATTTTTATTATTTCATGTTATTGTTGAGTGTTGTACTTTGTGAGTGAAGTTACCGGAGTCAAATTCCTTGTTTGTTTAGTCAAACCTGGCCAATAAAGCTGATTCTGATTCTGATTCTGATTCTGATAAAGAGAGAAGGCCTTGCTCTTTTAGCAACTGGCAGGTTGTTCACCCACCAGGGCACCACAAATGACAATAGTGTGGGCTAAAATCAATTTCACAGCTGAAGTAATCAGAAGAGGGGGAATGAATCAGAACGGATGAACGCCGGCCTGATAATTAAACGTGTTAATCTGAGGGGACAGACAGAAGCTAAGGAAAACTGGACAGAGCTTGAATTGTTACCAGTCCAACTGTGTGCCTGTCCGAACTGTTGGAGGCACCATTTTGACTTATTCACTCTCTTGGAAATATCTTACGATACAGTTAAAGTAAAAAAAAAAAAAAGTTTAATCTTGAGCCCTTAAAGTCTGAGTGTATTGAGTCATACTCAACATGTAGGACACATAAGCGCTCTTCAGTAAAAACACATGTGGTATGCATGTTTTTTCTCATCTGTAATGGCTGGAATTATACTGTTTTAGTTGAATACTTTTATCTGAAGATTTAAAGTTATAAAAGTAATGACGTTTCACAGGATAGAATTACTATTTTCAGATGTTTCAGGGCAAGATTGGGTCGCACAGGGGTATCTTATGGATCTGATCTGCATTGGCAGACATATCTCAGTATTATCTTAGCGCTTGAGTAGAATCAAAGGAAGGAATAACTCTGTTTTTTTGCATTTCTTAAAAGCAATCACTGTCTTCTTTGGCAGTACTAGACTAAGAATGAGGCAAAAGGTTCCCCTGCTGTATAGTCTTGGTGGGAACATGTTTTGGATGCAACAGCATCTCTGATAGATATAGCTAATAAACATATTCTTCACAATCTTCACAACCACTCACCTGAAAAGCCTTCTTCTTCAGAACTTTAAAGCTTGGACATTGTTGTTTCCCATAGAGAAGGGGTTTTAGAAGTGGTAACATGGAGAATAATGGGGGGAGAATGCCATGTGGAATACACTGATAATGACAGGCTTATACTAACAGTCAACATACAGTGAATTCTTCTGGAAGGAAGGTTAGGGATGGCAAGGGTAAGAGCGAACAGAGACACATACCTTCGTGTTAACTGCTTTAAGATTATATGTAATTCAAATTTTCTTATTTTTTCTTCCTTCCTTCATCAAGCACCTAAAAGTGAGAAGCCACTGGACAAATCCAAGATTTCCATCAAAACTGCTGGCCTACAACGTTCTCGCTCAGATGCTGGAAGGGATCATCATGGGGAGCACCGCAAACCTCCATCAGGTTTAGTCAAACCCACTGCTGGAGGCTCCTTTGGCTACAAGAAGCCACCAACAGCCACTGGTACTGCTACTGTTATGACAGCAGGGGGCGCCACCATCTCCGGTGGCTCTGCAACTGTGGGGAAAACCCCCAAGTCATCTGGCATCCCTGTGAAGCCTGTGGGAGGAGGAGCACCCTCTGGTAGAAAGAATAGTTTTGATGCCAGCAGTGAGCAGAGCTTCCTCGGGCCAAACGCCCGAAACAGCATTCAGTACCGCAGTCTGCCTCGACCGGCCAAATCTAGCACACTCAGTGTGATTGGTCGCCCAGCATCTCGGCCTGTCAGCAGTACTATTGACTCCTCTCTGTTGAGTTTGAAACCTGTACCCATGGCTTCCACAGGGCCCAGGGTTAAAGAGCCTTCTGGTGGCAGTAGTAAAATGACTAATCGAACTATTACAGGCCCAGTGAACCAGACAGACAGAGAGAAGGAAAAGGAAAGAGCCAAGGCCAAAGCTGTGGGTGCTGATATTGACTGTGCCTCTTTGAAAGGGGAAAACAGCCAGTCTGAGTCCATTGGAGAGTCCACAGTGAAACTGCACGGCTTGAGACGGACCAGTAGCAGCAAATACCCTGAACTTTCATCTCCCACAATACCAAGGTCTCTCATATAAATAGTGCTCACCCAAATTACAAAAAGCCAAAAGTGTCTCTCACCTGCAGTTGTACCTGCAGCTGTTAGTTTCCTTCTTAAGTTCGTTTTCTAGTGATAATCGTGTTCCATCTTTGGTTTATGATTTTGCTGCCCTGTTTTACACCACCTTACGAAATTGAAATTAATTGAATTTTATTTGCAGCACCTACAGTAAAGGAAAACAAGACAAATTACACCAATGTGTTTGGGTTGCTTGAAATAACTACAGTAATATTCCTTGGAGCTAAAGATGAACTGTTTTTCCAGCAATTACTTTTTTCCAGAGTAATGGGAATTGTCTTTCTTTGGATTATTGCTGCCAAAAATTTGATCACCAAAATCTTCGGAACACATCTATAGAGACCTTGTAATACACAATCATAATGTTATTCCTGCATTTTTAGCTCTTAAAGTAAATGCACTGGATTATGTTTTTGTAATTTGGGTGAACGATTCATTAACTGAACAAAAATAAAATAAAATTAATCATTCCTGTCACATTCTTGGATTTGTCTTCCTGTTTTTCTGACATCTTGTGTCTTCTGCCTGATTCCTAGAATGTTGAACACTAAGTCTCTGGGTCGCCCGCCCAGCTTGGCTCACCTGGACAAGGTCAATTCCAACAGTCTTGATTCCTGCGTGATCATCCGTGACCTTCCACCTAAAGTGCCCCCATATTCCAAGCTTCAAGACTTGGCTGGTTCCCACACAGCTACCCGCCTCACCCCCAGTCCGGTGCCTGTCCTCCACATCGATTCTCCCACCTACACCAGTGAGAGCCTGAGTCTGAGCGGATCACCCATGTTCTACCCCAAACGGTCTGGCATGCACCGCAGCATGGAGTCCCTACCCCTCCAGATGAGTGTGCCCTCCAGTGCAAGATACATCACAACAGACACTCACAACAAGGAAGAGCGGGGGACAGGAACCTGGGGGGCCGGGAGCAGGACTTCCCTCAACGTCTCTGAAAGGCAAGTATCAGAAATGTTATTTTCAAAATGAGTCGAAGTTTATCCTTGTGGAAATATGTGGTTCCATCACTTTCTTTGTCATTTGTCTATGTTATTGTCAGATAATTATTATTATGGAATTACAGAATGAGGTCACATACAGGTAGAGTTTCTCCTTATTACAAACCAGCTAATGAATTGACTTCATAGTGTAAAATCCAAACTCTACTTTCTGAAAAATCATCAAAGAAAAATGTAACTTATAGACTTTATCTGCTTTTGGAGGAAGACCAAAGTAACCCATGTGCATTGCTCAGGAATTTAGTACTTTCAGAAAAAAGCCTTTCTATTTTTTCATGGACCAATACTGGCAGAAGTAGCTGCATATATATAGCAGCTACTTAGCAGCAGGCAGTTAATTAAACATGATATCCAGTTGAGTCAGCATTAATATTTGCTTTCTTGGCGGCCTGCTTTCCATCCGCTTATATTTTATTTGACTTTTCTGGAAATGTAAAAGTGTGTCCTGTCATTTTGAAGATGAAAGGCTGGATCTATCACAGAATTGCTGTTTATCAAGGTGGAGGCGGTCCAAACTGTTTCCTGCCAAACAAATGTGCATTCAGTCAATCCCACGCTGTGTTTTCTGTAGTGCCAAGTTTTGAAATTGGCTTAATCTACAAAAGGTTTGTTAGATAAACTTATGAGATGTCTTACCCACATATCATACAGGTTCCATTCCAAAATTCAAACTGCATGTTTTAATGTAAGTGTTTTTGGAAGTTTTTGTGATGATATATTTTTTTATAGAAACTGTTGTCATTACCTGCTTATTCTCAATTCATTTGGCACTTTTCTCTGCAGCTTGCAAACTGACCGGAACACTTTGCCAAAGAAAGGCTTAGAGTGAGTAAAAACACTTATTTAAAATCTTATACTGTAATATAACCTCACTGTTTTCAGTTTAAACAAACTCTTCTTTTCAGACGCTATGGCTCTAGTCTCTCAGAGAGTGATGGAAGAGAACCAGGAAGGCGCCACTCCCACACCATAGTGAACATGACGGAGAGCGATAGCCCTCCTCAGCTGCCTTCTCCCACCCACCCTCTTCACCCCTCCTCCAGCAAGGCTCCTCTCACGAATGTGGGTGAGTGGGCTTGTTCAACTTGGCTGCCAGGTTCTAAAAACTCTCACAGTTTGAACTTTGAGGCTAATGTGACTGAAGTCATGAGACATCCCTATCGTTGTTGGGTTCATGCTGGGGAGAAACCTCAGCTGTGTTTACATTTAAGAAATCTTAACACAAGTTGTCAAGTAATAGATTCTGTCAAGTGAGTGGGGAAGTGATGGACAATTAGCAAAGTATCAAATTTGTTTATGTGGATATGATAATCCCATATCTACACTCATTTAGACTTCCGTTCAAGGCTGAAATATGCGGGAGATGGAGGTAATAGGAGAACAAGTCCAGCTATATTTATGTCTTTGACTATTGTGGAACTGTAGTGTTGCCTTACGCTCAGTCATCAGAATACGGGTGCTATACCTGAGTGTAGGCTTGCGTGTGTTAGATTGTGTGTTTGAAGCTGCAGCACTAAAACCTACACTTTTTTTTTTGTGTGCGTGTGATAGTTGCCCCAATTTCCTGTGGCAGCCCGAGGATATCGCGTTCCAACAGCACAGGCCCCGCTAGTGACTGCGACCTCTATGGATCCTCCCCCCTGGGCAGCAGTATGTCCCTGACTGACCGGCCAAAAAGCATGATGCGGTCCGGATCTTTCCGTGAACCGGGGGATGATGGTGAGTGTTATCACCTCGCCTCCCTGCAGGGCGAGTGTCCCAACATGACCTCAATGAAACAAAGCTGTCTGCTCGTTCGGCACGCAATCTTTGAAATGAAATGTCAGAGAGACATTTGCTTCCTTGCTGAAGGAAAGTGAAAAGCAGTCTTGCCGTCTCCATTTTTAGATTGACCGTAAGCTACTCTTTCATAAGCAAAACACAACTTTTAAGGCACCAATTGTGATTGAAAGTAAGCAACAGAAGGAAACCCTCGAATAATTATTTAAACCTGATGTCTCAGTCACTTATGTATGACATGTTTTTTATATATTTCAGTCATCTTTGTATTATTCTCTTATACAAAAATACAATGCACATGAGCAGAGGTATATACTGTATTCTACTGTTTAGGAATAAAGAAAAATTCTTAGATAAGTTCCCAATTATTTGGCAACATTTGAGATTTTCCTTTAATTTAGTTTGTTATTAACTAATCTATTTAACATTAAACTGTGCAGAAATGTCGTATTGATTACTATGCTATACACCATATCATTTACCAGTTTTTCTAAGAGTAACATTGCTCAACATTGCCCTCAGTGAAAGTCAGATACTTTTAAATTAAAGTCATATCTCCTTGTCTGTTTCAGTTCATGGCTCTGTGCTCTCTTTGGCATCCAACGCTTCATCTAATTATTCTTCGGTGAGTCAACACAATTATCATGTGTGGCGCAAGACGGGAGTTTCTCAAACAGTGTTCTTTTTTTGTGGGAGTTCAATGCTTTTCGTGAACAATTTACACTTTTTACAGCATAGAATGATTATGAATTTATTCTATACTGCTAAAGTTGGCAAAATGGCAGAGTATGCTAATGACTGGTGCAGCTTTTTGAAATAACAAAGTGCCCCCTCTGTTTGAGTACACAATCGCCTCATGACCTGATTAGACAGGCTGTGAGTAATCATTAGCCACTCTCATTTTGTTTGTTGCCAACTGTTTTATCGAAACGTTTCATATTTGATATCTATAAGCATTCAATGCCCCCTCTATTGTGGTAGAGTAGTTTTCATGACTGCCACTAGAGTTAATCCTCTACCCTATCCCTCTTGCTGTCACCATGCCTTCATAAGAATGAGGAGAGGATACAAGGGGAGGTAAGGCTAACGTACCATAAATCTTCAACTCACATTTTACCTTTCCTCTGCATCACTTGTCGTCATATAGTGTTTTCAGCGCTTCATAGAGATCATGGATCTTTATCTTAGGAGGTCGTAACTCAGCCCATTTTGGTTTATTTCTAATATTCTATGTCTTTCAGCATCACTGTCTAACATTTAATAAAGACAGTCATACCTCATAAAATTCTCAGTGCATGAGAGAAATGGTATCAAAAGCCAATAAATAATCTTGTGACTTAGAGTATTTACTGTGTTTGTTGGTCTTTTTTGTTTCTGTTGTAAAGCAATAACCTTCATATTTTGCTGCTTGCTCATTCATGTTGTTGATACAACAAATCATTGCATTTAACCCTGTCCATAGTTGCATCATGATATTAAAATCTGTATTCATGGCTCCAACACTACTGTCCATTTTGTCTAAGGAGCTATTTGCCCATACTGCAAAAACCTGACCTGCAATTTTTCTGCAGCAAATCCGGAAACTAAGGCGAGAGCTGGAATTCTCTCAGGAAAAGGTTGCCAACTTGACAATGCAGCTTTCTGCTAATGTATGTATGATTTATGATTTTTTTTTATTTTCTTGAGTTATTCTTTCTTTATACTAATTTGCTAGTGACTTGCAAACGTAACTGATACTTTGTTGGGGTGATTCATACCAAATGTACACCACTTTACTACACTGAACAAGCAATCACCCAGTAACCAGACTTGTGTAAAACATCTGTATCTTATTGTTTGCATTGCATCTTTGGCATTGTGATATATGGGGAGAGAAAAGGTGTATATCCTTTCTGACCTGATCCACATTAGCTGGCTTTAGATGCTGTTGCATAATAGACATAAAATAGGAGCAATCCAATCCCAAAAACTGAATTAAACATACCATATTTCCATTTCTCACTCTCTGGCTCACTTATATCCACATCTACTGGAAGCTCTGCTACCTTGATGCTGCTTTTTTAACCTTAAACCTGAATACTAGCTTGCAAATTTGTTTCTAGCTGCTATGACTGACAACCTTTTTGTCCCTGCTTCTTCTCAATATTTTATTATGCAGCTTGTGATGCATGAGTCTAGCAGGTTAATTTGGCACTGCACTAACAATCCTGATTCAATAGATAACCAGTCTTCTTTTGCACATTATGGAACTGGTTTTGCTATGAGCTATGCTGGGTGTTTTGATCATTTGAACTGATTGTATGAGGCCCAACTCTGTGTGTGTGTGTTTTTCTGTAATTTCATAAGTAGTTTTTCCCCACCTAATGCAACTGTCCCTCTCTTTTACACTTGGTGGCTGTATTGACTGCTGGACACACTGCTGCCCCTTGCCTGCCTCCCACTGACCCGCACCTCTGGATGCTGGGTGTAACAGCTAGGCCAGGTTTGTTAGTGTGTAACTTCAGAGTATTCTGTGATGAGCATTGACATTTGTCTCAAGGTTGTGTTGGGGTGTGGCACAGCCAATGCATGTTGACCAGAGCTACATCTATCTATAATTTTCATAATGTAATTGTGTATTAGCCTTTTGTTCATCACACAGCTAAAATTCAAGTGTCATTGAACCCTCTGTTAAAGATTGCAAATGCTTTCCATGATAGATTTCTGAGACCATTTAGCAAGAATCAGAATTGACTATTAATTTTGGCACTAATATATACGAGTAGTTGTGGTACAGCAAAACTCCTGCCAGTCGAACCCTTGCTGCATGTCATTCCTTCGTTCTCTTTCCCCCAAACTCCTGTTTGTCTGCACTGTCACTATCAAATAGAGATATAAAATCATAAATGTAGTGCTGCCAGAGCACACAAGAGTGATGCTCCACAACTTCAGACCATAGAGACATCATCATCACTTAAGTGTGTGTCATGCAGGAAAACATTGCATCGAAAACAAATTGCACTGTGCTAGCTGGCCTTTTTAATTTATGTTGACTGAGTTACGTCAGCTCATTCATTCAAATGCAAGAAAAACAATTCCATCTTAAACGTTGTCTATCAGTTGCCTTTTAGCAGCATAGTGAAGTGAAATGTTTTTAATTCTTGTCTTTCTGGGAACTCACAAAGATAAAAAATTATGCAAAATAGCCTTTCATTTCATCAATAGCCATCACTGACTTTTAAGAATTAAGTTTATGAGCTTATGTGTGGTAGTATTTAACCATTTTAACAGACTTCACTATGTGCTACAACATTTTTCTAGATTTCTCATGACTATTTAGTGATTCTCTCACTATTCCTATTTGATAAGCAGTTTTATTCTTGATTTACTATATTACGTCTCTAAGTATGGATCCACAGCATACAGAATATAATAGTGCCTCTTCTAAAAGTTTGACTTGCTATAAATGAGAAAAATAATGCCATAAAGTAACATCCCTTAGTCATGTGTGTATACTGTTGTAAAGCCCTAAATCTTTTTTTATGAATGAAGTTCCAACATTGTGACCTAAGCCCATTGTTCATTCAGTCAGCATAATATTTGATGGCCAGTTATAATTAACAAATATATGAGGATTTGTTCACAGTAGAGACATAGGTCTGCCCGCTGTATTAACAATTAACCTATTAATTTCTTGATTTTCTGACTGTGCCTGATAGTTTTTAGATTTGGAGGTGAATGAACTAATGCAGCAGACTAGAGAAGGTCTGCTGCTCATGACCAATATCGCAAATGTTTTTTATTGAGATGAAAGCTTGTTTCTTGGAGTTGTGATATACTGTATAAATCAGTCAAAAATGGTCAGACAGGCCAATTTTATTTTGTATTTATTTTGATGTCAGTTGTAGATGCCAAATATTCTTTACAAAGTACCAACAGAAACTGAGAAACATTGACTAACAGAAAATAAAGAGGATTGATATTTTTTACTAATTCAATATGACTGTGTCAGCAATGGTATCTGGAGGAAGTTTTTTAAGTTGTAAAGAAACAGACCTCTTAACACTCCACGGTCATCAGCACTGACCTTTCGTAAAAGTCAAGCATGCTACATGAAGTTGATGAGGTTAGTTCCACACTTCTGCTCTGACAACATTCAAAGCTGTTTACTACTCCATCCCCTCCTTTCTCTCCCAGCTGTCACAGAAAGCCATTTGCCTGATATGATGTGAGCGAGTGAGACTGCAGACCAGTTTGATTGAGCTGGTGACTCATACCTGTGTGCCATCCCCTCCACACGCACACGGCCCTTTTAGCTGTTTACCTCCTTTTTTTTTTTTTTTCTGCCAGGCTAATCTGGTCGCAGCATTTGAGCAGAGCCTGGCGCTGATGACTGCACGTCTGCAGACACTGTCTGTCTCCTCAGAGCAAAAGGTATCTTGGTGATATTATGATGCTAATGAATCTTTGGGTTTTTGCTTGTTTGCATAAGGAAATATAAAGAGAAGTGTTTATCACTGAAGAAGTGAACTTTAAACAAAGCTGTCCGAGTAAATACTCAACAAATTCATGGCAATGATGAGAAACTATTATTCAAACTGCACTATTACAACTTATTAAAAAAAACAAGATATACTGTTTGTGGATACAGTCCACCGTGCCATCCACACATGCAAGTTGAAGCTTTATCATGCAAAAAAGAAGCCATATGACACAGATATGCCACCGTCCTCTCTGGCCATAAAATCATCTAAAATTTGCTTGAGCAAAGTGGAAAACTGATCTGTGGTCAGACAAACCAAAATTTGAAATTTTCTTTGGAAATCATGGATACTGCATCTTCCAAACTAAAGAGGGGATGACCAGTCCAGACCTTTCACCAGCGGAAATCATTTGGTGCACCATGAAATACAAAATATACCCAGGTAGCAGCTAGAATCATCTTTCAGACTAGAATGAGGCAACATCCCTCCTCCCAAAGTCTGGTAACTTGTCTCCTCAGTTCTTAGACATTTCTAGACTAAGAGGAGATGCTACAGGTAAACATGGTCCCAACTTTTTGGAGATGTGTTGCTGCCATCAAATTTGAGATAAGATAATATTTTTCATGAAATAGGAAATGTTTAACTTTCAACATCGCATATTTTGTTATATTATTGTGAAGCAAATATTGGTTTATTAGATTTGAAAATCGTTGGATTCTGTTAATTCCATTTTATACTGCGTCCCAACTTTTTTTTGGTGTGGGGTTGTACATTTATCCATTGAAGAGAGGCTACCAACTGACATAGTTATTCTGGAAAGGAGATGTGGGTCAGAGGTTTGCATGGCGAGATTATCCTTGTTGTCATCAGCCAGTCAACACAACCGGACAGTCATAGTGAAGCCTCCAGACGCTCTACAATCCTCAGTTTAGAAGAATCTTGTTTCAGCCCGACGGCTAACATAACACATATTGTTTTCCTTCTCAGGATTCTGAGCTCACCGAACTTAAGGACACCATTGACATTCTGAAAGCCAAAAATACAGAAGCCCAGGAAATCATTCAGGATGCTCTCAGTAATCCAGACATCACACCTAAAGGTACAGAATATGATATGGGTTTACGGCGTAATTTAGACCCAATGTGGGCTTCTCTCCCAGTATTTCACTTGCTCTGTTTTTTCCTGGTATCCAGAGCTGCTGATTAATCGCCAGAACTCCTCAGAAAGCATCTCCAGTCTCACCAGCACAACAAGCCACTCTAGTATGGGAAGTTTCAAGGAACAGGAGGCCAAGAAGAAGAAAAAGAAGAGCTGGGTGAGGAAATACTCTTACAAAAAACTCAGTGTTGTTTAGTTCAGGAAGGAACTATAGTTTAAGAAGGAAGAATAGTTTTATATATTCAGAAGAATGCGCTGCAGTTTAGATGAGTTTGTCTTAAATCATTATTAATAGTTCAGTTTCTTATAAGTGATGTCTGCATTAACTATATAGTTTTTTATTTTTGTCTCAGTATGTGTAGTGAAATATATAAGGTATTCATTTAAATATATTAAGTTTTGAACACAGTTTCAAAAACTTTAGATACCCCTTGTACATGAGCTTATGTAATAGAGGTATTAAAGATCTGATTGGCCCAGAGAGCACCTTTCCTGTGTGTTGCTATCAGTGTTTATATGTTATATTCCATTCAGAAGCAGTTAATCATCCTACATTATTCTCCTGCATGTTTATGATTCTCCTCCTATCTTGTCCCTCATCTGTTAATAAGTATGACTCTGGTCTCTCCCTCATGCTGCCCTCTTTTTATTTTAGGTCTTTGAGGTGAGTGATGCTGCCACAGTAAACAAACTTAAACCCTCTTCCTGACTCTTCAGCCTGCATGCAGTTCATGAGTCACACTAGTGAAACGTTTCTGTCGTAGTGTTTTTGTAAACTCATCAAATCACCTTGTACCATGTTAGAATAGCATTTGACAATAATCTGAATGTGTTACAGATATTTAAAGAATTTATAACAGAAGTGGTTTTCAAAAACATTTGCTGCTTTAAAAAATGATTTTGTTCAAAATCATTTTTACACCAACTTTGAATTTTATATTCATATTTTATATTCCTGTATTTTCTTAAAATTTATTTACCTGTACTTGGATATAAACTGTAACTTCAAGAAGTTTTTGAATACATTGCATGAAAAACAACAAAGCTTCTCAAACAAATCTCACATGTATATTTGTTGCCATCATTTTAACAGGAAACCAACTTTAACCAAACAAAATTGAACAAACTTTAACAAATTTATGTCTTATGCCCATGCATTTAGTAGCTTTCAGACATATGTCTTATTCTATCTTGGGCTCATATTTCCTCTGAACAGCTGCGCAGCTCCTTCAACAAAGCTTTCAGTAAGAAGGGATCCAAGTCTGGACCGTATGCTGACATTGAGGAGATTGCCACCCCAGAATCCTCAGCGCCCTCCTCTCCCAAGGTCCACATTGTTGAAGAGAACCAGCAGTTGGGGAATTCCTCGACCTCAGCATCATCATCAGGGTGAACCTCTCAATACTGTAAAGGCTATAAATGCATATTTGATTGTGCAATAACAAAAATGAAGATGTCTTTGTACCTTTATTTACTTTTTCCTAACATTTTATCTTTAGCCTCTGTGAAGGGGATGAGGTGGCGGATGATAAGGTTGTAACAGAGTTGCGTACAGAGCTGTGGCAGAAGGAGCTCAAACTGACAGACATCCGTCTGGAGGCTCTCAGCTCTGCTCACCAGCTGGAGCTGCTGCAGGAGGCCATGACCAACATGCAGGTGTGTGCTTTTTTTTTACTTTTATCAAAAGGAACTTGTTGTTGTTACGTGCATATTTGGAATACAGGTTGTAGAAAAAATATATTAGTTTGATGTCTGGTGCATGTTACAGTTTCTTTAGTCCAGTTGTGCTTCATTTTGATTTGAATCAAGCTCCATTATTTAATGTTTTACTTGCAACATTAGAAATGTCTTAAGGATGCAACTAAATATGCACCTGTAAGAAAAAAAAAAACCCTCTTCAGTAGTATTGATCAGTGAACAGTGCAGTGACTCTTATTCATTTATTTACAGAGGACAGTGGAAAATCTGAAGACTGAGAATGACCATCTGAAGACAGGAGGTCTGTCCCCTTGTCCATCTCCCGGACCCTCCAGCTCTGTGTCCCAGTCCTCAGGTCTCACAGCCCTGGGAGGTTCATCTCCCCGGCAGTCAGTCGCCGTGCACATCCCCAAAAGCTACAGCAGAGGGCTGAGTGAAGGGAGTGGCTCAGGTACAGTTCTATATCTATTGTGTCTTTTCAAGTAATTATTAAAACTATGCAAATTTTACAGCATTTGCGTAGGAATAAACAGCAATACTGTAGTTTTTTCACTTTTTCCATCAATAATCTGCTAAAGCGAAGAAATGGAAAGTTATTACAAGTGCTGTTAATTCCGTGTCACCTGTAGTTCCTAATGCCACCGAAATAAAGAAGAAATGGTTTGACATGAAAATGGCTTAAAAAGCTTGATGACTGCAACTAAAGCCATTCAATCAGTCATTGCCTGATCATGATGGCACTTAGATGGGGTGGTCCATGACGGGGGTCTTCTGGCACCACACCTTCTGGTCTGCCTGGGCTGGTTCAGGTAGTAGGAGACCCTCGTTCATGGCAATATTGTGCAAATCTGGCATGCCTTCTCTGGACTATAGAGCAGTTTGGCCCCTCGCTGTATCGAGACACACCCACCTGGCCTTCAGCTCAGTGCGCTCCACAACAGCACGGGTGCTTTGATGCGTACATGTGTGCAGTCTATTGCTCCGATTATGTTTGGCAGTCCAGCTAAGGCATGAAAGTCCCTCTTAATTTGTACTTGTTGGACAGCAGTGTATGGGAATTTGATGTACCATGGGTGATAAACTGATGAGAGTTTTGATGACCAAGGGCAGCGCACGACTCCAATCTCCCTCTGAAAGGTTCCAGTGGCCAAAACTCCAAGGGTGGTGATGACCTGGATGTGTGGTGGAATTGGGTTTGATCGGCGTGTTTCTCTCTGGAGTTGTGGCTCTAGCAAGCTGGTTACTACTTCCCATTGATCTTGTTATATACAGAGTCAAATTAACCTTCAATTAGTGCAAAATTTGAATCAAACAGAATAATGTCAGCATCATTATGGGGTATAATGTATATATTTATTTATGTTTGCTTCAAGGTTGGGTTGGGACTGGATAGTGTAGTGGAAAGATTGCCACCTTTCATGTGAGTGACCTGGGTTCAAATCCCCTGCACGAAAGGTACTACCTCCTGTAGGGGTCCTTAGGTAAGACCCCCTAACCCTACCAGTGTTAGTGGCTTTGGATAAAAGCGTCTGCCAAATGCATAAATACAAACACAAAGTAATTGAATATACAATCCATTAGTCAAGCAAACTTGATTTGGATAACAGCGGACTATTTTACGACACTCCTACGACAGGTCTGGATCACTCGTAAATTGTGTTCGTACCTGAAAGAAAATGTAAAATACGAAAAAATTGGTGAATGTGCAAATTCTCTTAAATCACTCGTACACACGACTGAAGAACAAATCTGTTCGTACGAACGGTTGTTGCATGAGGCCCAATAAGCTTTTGTCACCTCTCTGTGCAACATTTAATGTTAAAAAATTCATCAAAAGCTAAATAGAGTCACTTAATCCAACTTGTGCCACAGATGCCTTATGATTTTTTTTGTTTGTATCATCTTTTATTTACTCCTCAGCAGATGTCCACTCTGCAGATTCTCTCAGTCTTTCCTTACAGAGAGATGATCATCGTGTTAGAGTTGTGGTCTGTGTTGCAGATTTGCACGTCTTCAAAGATGTGAGTATGATTTACTTTTTCTTTAAAAATTCCTTCTTAAATTTTTTGTGTCACCTTATGACTTCTTAACTCTCAGCAGGACGTCAAACAGCAGGACTTTTTTGTCGGCACTGTGAGGGTGAACGGCAGGATGGACTGGATCATGCTGGATTCAGCTGTCAGCCAGGCTTTCAAGGTGAGGCATTTTATTCTAACAATTTTGATGTGATCGATTCTATCAAAGCATGCTCAAAGCTGTGATTTAGCTTTCATGTTAAGTTAATCCTCTAAAAAATCTACATGTTGGAGGGCTTTTTAACTCAGCTCTCCAGAAACTGATAGTTTGATGTTTAGCATGTGAAGTCCCTAATTAGGTCTTCAGCAGGATCAGTGTTAGTGACTTGCTTTGAAACATCTCCAGGGGCAGGTGTTCTCATTTTACTGCTTTTCTCCATCCTTGTGAAATATTCTATCCATGCAAACAGAAAATCCCATTTGCACTGCGAAGCCCTGTTTTGATTTTCTGTGCTTTTCATTCCAGGTCTACATAGCCAAGGTGGATCCCACCTCCAGTCTTGGCCTTTCTACTGACTCCATCTACAGTTACAGTATGGGCCACATTAAGAGGGTGCTGGGAGGAGAGGCCCCTGAGACACAGCCTTCTCGCTGCATGTCTCGAGGCCCGAGTGGCATCACAGTGGCTCTAAAAGGTCTGCAGAGTTATTTTAACTTAAAAAGTTCTGTTGCCGATTTTGAAGAACAGCAAACATTTACTACCATCAGCAAGATATCCTGTATTGTATAAATGCTTTTTTTTCATTTTCACTGCAGTCCCTTCAATTCTGAAACCACAAATATTTTAGTTGACACCTCCCTCCACCTGCATGAATGTTGGTGGTCATTTAATGAGGCTGCTCAGACTTTTTACATAAGATTTGTTGGGCCATGTTACTTGTAAAGCTGACGTGCAAATCATCATGTTTATCTGCTTATTAGAGTAACATCTACATTTGGGCTTGTTAGTAGTCGCTACCCTTGCAGCTTTGCATGCAGGAATGCTTGGAGCGAAGTGCTAGGAGAGCTGGGAGGGCAGCGGCAGCCCAGGCAGGGCTATGAGTAACATGATCTCAGTGCTGTCAGGCCCAGCTGGCCAACCAGCCTCAGACACATGGGCCCCATAGATGTTGAGGCAGATTTCACAGCCTGGGGGTTGGGTGCGCACAGAATTCCCACACTTGATGCACAGTTATTTTCAGAGTGAAATACTTATCTCGGTGTTGCTTATGAAGGACATGCGAGGTGATAGAAATCGCTTTCAAAACATATTCTTACCTAAGCACATTCTGTTTGTAATATGTACTTTCTGTTGTCTAGATATTAGCAGAATTCCTCTCAATCGCTTAAGCCTCAAATATTAAACTTCACTTTATCACCGTTTCTGATATGTCCCACATAGTTAGCAGATTATCATCAACTTCATTTATCACAACAGATCATCACTCAGGTCATTCTCTCTGTCCATCCACTATGCTCAGGTTTGAAAGAGAAGTGTGTGGACAGCCTGGTATTTGAAACTCTCATTCCCAAAACCATGATGCAACACTACATCAGTCTTCTACTCAAACACCGCCGTCTCATCCTCTCTGGGCCAAGTGGTACGGGTAAGACTTACCTTGTCTCCAGGCTGGCTGAGTATCTGGTGGATCGCAGTGCCCGCGAAGTCACTGATGGCATCGTGGTCTCTTTCAACATGCACCGCCAGTCATGCAAGGTAACAGTAAAAAACGTTTCATTAAATTCAGTTTTTTCAGGTTCCTTTCATGGACACACACTCTATTCTTTTGCCCTGCTTTCTCATCAGGACCTGCAGCTTTATCTTTCTAATCTGGCCAATCAAATCGATCGAGAAACCAGTACATCGGAGATCCCACTGGTAGTCATTCTGGATGATATTCATGATCCTGGATCCATCAGTGAACTTGTTAATGGTGCTCTCACCTGCAAATATCACAAATGGTAAAATCCCCCCACACAGACTGAAACTACCTGGAAACATGTACACTGTATATAAATGTTGAAGTTAACCTAAACTGTGCCATATTGTCTCTAAATTCAGTCCTTACATTATCGGAACAAGCAACCAGCCAGTGAAGATGACAGCAAACCACAGCCTGCATCTTAGCTTCAGGTGGGTTATAAGTGAAGACCTGACTGCACAGCTGTCTCAGTAAAGATGTAAACATACTGCAAGAATAGTTTCTGAATCCAGTCATTATTATCAAAGTAATGAGGGAAGAGAAGAGTGATAGCTATACGAGCCGACTGATTTACAAACTTGCTTGTCTGTTCTTCTGTCTGTTAAACTGTTTGCAAATGCTTTTTTTTTTCACCTTCTTAGGATGGTGACCTTCTCCAACAACGTGGAACCAGCCAACGGCTTCCTCGTGCGGTATTTGCACAGGAAGCTGATGGAGTCAGAAGATGAGAAAAGCCTGACCAATGAGGACCTCATCAGAGTGTTGGACTGGGTTCCCAAACTGTGGTATCATTTGCATACCTTCCTTGAGAAGCACAGCACATCAGACTTCCTCATTGGTATGAAAATCTCAGGACAGAATCTTAACTGTAGGGTTGAAGAAACAACTCTGTGGGATTGATGAGTATTAATTCTTTTTTCTCATCTTCCTCAGGCCCTTGCTTTTTCCTGTCCTGTCCAGTCAAAGTGGATGAGTTTCGATCATGGTTCATAGATCTTTGGAATCACTCTATTATTCCCTATCTGCAAGAAGGCGCCAAGGATGGCATCAAAGTGAGTTCCCACAGCCAAATGGGATTTTACCTGAGTCAGAGTATTCAGGATTAATGGCCTCTGGGCACCTTCACAGCTTCAAGACTCCCATTTTTTGGCTTGTATCATCATCTATCACCCCAAACAGTCAAGGCGGATGATCACCATCCCTGACCCTGGATCTTATGAAGGGTTATTTCTGTTAAAAAGGGAGTCTTTCCTCTAAACTGTGTTCAAGGTCTTTTTCAAAGGATATAGTCAGGTATTTCAATACTGTAAGGTTTAGTCTTACAATTGAAAGTGCCCTGAGGGTTTTTTTCACCTGGCAGATGAAATCTGTGAAAAATGTCAGATTTCCAAACAGATTATTAAGTGTTCCCCTTTTCCTGCTTCTGTCTGGAACATCAGTTAAAGAGTCAGAGGCTGCACTGCAGTTAAGGCCATCGTGCAAGCGTCTAACCACAGAGCGCTGGAGTAACAAACAGACGCCATTTTTTTCTGCCTTCATTTCCAACCAGTTCTGCTTGCAATAGTTCTATATATTATTTTGACTTTACAGTCTTCTGTGTTACTATCCAGCATTGCTCTAAATGACTCGATGATTCAGCTGAAAAAAGAACCGGGATTTATCTAATAACAGTTCTTATAAACATCATGACTGATGGATGTGTATAGCTAAGTCCCGCAAACCACAAATCCAAGTAAATGGACACTCGGTTGATTGAATACTTCTTAAGCTTACTTTCCATTTTGATTCATCAGATGCTGTTGGCTTCCTTTTCAAATGAGGTGTTATACTCTTATTTATTTCTTGGCTGGTATGTTGTGATTCTCCAGGTCCATGGCCAGAAGGCAGTTTGGGAGGACCCAGTGGAGTGGGTGAGGGGCACCCTGCCCTGGCCGTCTGCCCAGCAGGACCAAGCGAAGCTATTCCACTTACCTCCTCCCAGCATCGGCTCCAGCAGCCCATGTCAGCCCAGCGAGGAGAGGCCTCACAAGGAGACTCCATCCAGCTCCATGGAATCTGACCCTCTGGTAGGAGAGACTGTTATTATCACTTTTTTAATTGAATTTTGAATTTACCTTTCAAACTGAAATGGGTTCTGATTTCTTAACTCTGCCCTCTTTCTTGTAGATGGCAATGCTTTTGAAACTTCAAGAGGCTGCCAATTACATCGAATCTCCAGACAAAGAAGACCCAAGCCTGCCTAAACTTTGAATACAAAGCTCACACCTAACACCCAGCGCCTAAACTTTTATTTTTGTTCACTGTGTTGAAGCAGTGCACAGTCAGGTAGAAAAAGACCCTCAGAAATGATTGTGGGGTGAATCTAACTGTCATTTCTTTAGTAGAAATTTAGTTATTTCTTTGAAAATTATTATAGCACAGTATGAACAGTAATACTGTTCCCAACAAAAAGCTATATTCTGTTATCTAATTATATTTAAGACTTTACCACACTTTAGCCCTGAGGACTTTTAGATTGGTGCTAGCAGATAACTAAAATCCATTCTCTCTGTGCTCTGACTTCAGGGGATTTCTGCAACAATACACACCGTCCATCCTGTTTTCTCCACAAGTGCATCATGGGATGTTGAGTCCTCGTCAAATGGCGCTATCCTTAATTGACGTTAACCTTTTCTGGAAAAGAGTATGACAGCATAACAGACGCTACTGTTTATTGCTATGTTCTTTGGTACATATCTACTGTAAAAGTCTTTGAAGGCCAATCTTACACATATGCAATCCTGAACTTTACAACCTGAGCAGGTGAAACAAATATGCCTTAAGAGCAAAGACGTCAGTGTCACCTCAACGTCAGCAGAATTAACTGGTGCTTTCATCAATATCATCCAAACTATTCAGTCCAAAATCACTTATTTCTTCAGCGCTCTTCAGTTTTGATTTCAGTTCATGGTTATTTTTCTGAACAAAAATTGTTCAGGTCTGTCAGAACAATTTTAAGTTCAACTTGTTCACATATTTTTTTCTTTATTACTTTCTTGGTTTAAAAGTTGGAGAAATATACCTGCTGTCATACTCTTTTGAATCAAACTACTTACCGTGATCTGAGCTGATCACTCTGTTGCTACACACACCACTTTTTCCAAGCACTTAATTCAGTTTTATTTCATGTAGAAAAGCAGCACCGATGCTGACATATATATCAGGTATTAGATACTTTTTACACAGGGATAATATAACGTAAACACCCTCTGATGAAACCAGACAGAGCAAATGCTCACTGAATTGAATTCAGATCATTTTTCAGCAACATTTCTCTAAGATGGCGCACGTTTGTTTCAGATCTTTACCCTAACATTCTGTACATAATCTGTACATACAATCAGGATGCATTGCAGTTACTTTATCTGCGTTAGTTGGTGCAAATATCTTATATAGTGAACCAAATGCTTTACTTTTTTCATGCATATTGACTGTCAAGTTAGGGGGTTTAAAGTTCAGCTATGAATGTATATAAAACACTTAAACAACCATATAATAGTATGACGTAGGTGCTTTTAAAGAAAGTACTATCAAAGTTCTTCAGCAAAACACTTTTAAGATGTGACTCTGCTACCATCCATGTACTTCACAAACAAACTGCACAATCTCTCGCCACTAATGCTTTTATCATCATTTAGGGATGTATGGTGCTCTTTAAAAACGCCCCAAACTGTTTTAGGATCGCGTAAGTCGCTTTGTCGTGCAGGGTAGGTTAACCGAAGAGTTTTGTGTCATTTTGTGACATTGCGTAGAGACGGTGAAGTTGTGTGAGACGTCGTTTGGTGTATACCCACGTCGGTGTCGTGCAGTATTCATTCAGAGCATTTTGGGGTAAAACACAGAAACAATTTATGTTTAAAGGAAAGAGTAAAAAAAAAAAAAGCTAAACATGTAAGAACTTTACAAGGTGCTCTGTGTAGATTTTTCAAAAAAAGGGCCCTTGTGGAGGAAATGAAAGATGAGGTATCTGGCTGTGCAAGTGGTGTTGAAGTAATTCATCATCCTGAACTGGTTATTGTTTCAGTGCTCGGACAAACTTCACATGTAATTATTCCTGTAAATGAATGTCGGACCACTTTAATGACAGCTTGATAAGAACATGTAATAATCGTGTTGGTGCTGCAGATTTTGCTGTTGCTCTGTGTGCTCACAACTAATCTGCAGCTCTACCTGGCAAATTAGGAAAAAAAAGAATGAATCTAAGACATCAAGGAGCAAAGAGGATGTCAAATGGCGTCATTACTGTAAATATTTCAGGTATTAGACAGTTTCACTGACCCACACTCATCTATTTCTGCAGGTTAACTAAAGCCATCAGCTCCAGCTTCTCATCTCTTACTGGTTGTTGTGCCTGTTGCTCTGTAGTAGCTGTGATTTGTGTTTGCTTTTAGTGTATCGGGACTATGCAGCAACTTCTACTGGTGTCGGCAGTAGGCAAATGTCTGAACTTCACATGTAAATGCAGTGTGTTTTCATCTGGTCTTTTTTTGAGTTCCTGATTTGGACCAAACTGCACCACTAGATGAAAGTGGAAGATTGTTTCGGCTGTTGGGACTTAGCCTTAAGGAGAGAAAGGGTTTGGTTGGTGTAAGACTGAAAACAGGGTTCATAAAGTACTTAAGCTGTTTGATGTAGTAATATAACTACAGTTGTAAATGGCCAAATGACTCTAAAAAAAAACAATGATTAAAAATCAAACCTTAAGCCTGAGTTAGTTGGCAAAAAAATCGGCTCTTCACTGTTTGCATATTTCATTCTATTAAATAGAGTTAAACCAGAATTAGAGATAAATCTGACGTCTTAGGCCAATACAGGTTGCTGAATAGTCATATTTTTGCAAAGCTTGTTGTGGACTAAACTAAGATTTAAAAAAAAAAAAATGTTATGCTGTATCTAATGTCACTGATGTGCAAACGTTAAGGGTTAAAAGTGTTTGAAATGCATGTAAACTTGCTGTGTGATGAGACTAAAAATGTTAACATCAACATATTGTTTAGGAAGATCGTTCAATGTTTTCCTTTTTAATACTCAAATGTTTGATATTTCTTTTTTTTTCTAAAGAATGCTTTGTAAGACTTAATTTCTCTATTTTGTACAGAACATCATTGTAAAGACTGTAAATACTGTAGGTCAGCATTCTGGATGCGGCAACAATCATTGAGGAGGAAAAGAAATGCATCCTTGGGAGAAAGGTATATCTCTTCAGAGTTGGGTCTGATACATGGATAAGGCATGATGCCTCTGAAGGCTTTCATCCACCTATCACTGTTTGTTTGAATTAATAAAATACATGTTATATTTATTCCTTTTGCCTCTTGTCTGCCAACCTGACAGTGTTGACCTGTAGATATATCTTCTATTTTCTATTTAAGTAGACCACCCCTTATGTAGTGGAACAGTTAATATTGGTCAGTTACTGTTAATGAGTGAAGCAGACGTGGTGGTCTGAGTCATCCATGGCGCTTAGTGTCTATTACGCTCAGCTCATCAGGGGGCGGCGTCTGACCCTGCTGAGCCTTATATAAGCCTGTCACCCCCATAGGAATGATGCCATTGGATACAGTTTGAAGGACTTAACTAAGTTGGGAATTAGCTGCCACCGCCAACATGCCGTCCAAGCCTGCCCCGATCAAGAAGGCGGCTAGCAAAGAACCAGCCAAGAAGGAGGAGGCGGCCCCGGAGCCAGCTGCTGAACCTGCCCCTGCTGAGGCTGCTCCTGCTGAAGCCGCCCCTGCTGAGGCTGCTCCCGCTGAGGCCGCGCCCGCTGAAGCTGCCCCGGCCGAAGCTGCCCCAGCCCCCGCGGAGGGTGAAGCGGCCCCAGCTGAGGGAGACGCTCCCCCACCCGCAGAGGGTAAAGCCTTGTGCGCAGTGGCGCGTGAGCCAAGAGCTACCGTTGATTATTCAGCATAGAGTCCACCTTCGTTTTAGTTCAAGATGGATGAACCGTGGATATGTTATTTATAATTGTAATAAAAGCCCAATTTGTTGGGTTGTCATGGTAAGCGCGAGGTAACCTTTACGCACGTGCGCACTCAGCGTGAAGGCCATTATTATTTGTAAAAAGCTGTGGCAATTAGTCACACTGAAAGAGCTTGATTGCTCCATTAGCCACGAGCTTTTAAGTTTCTTTTCACTTCAGAGAACACAGAGCACAGTGATGGTAAAGTTTCTGCAAATACATCAGCGGGACACTAATGCACACCAAACAAACATTAATAGGCCTGAGAACCTCTCACTGCTCTTAATGCTCTTTACTGACAAAAAGAAGTGATTCTATTTCTACTATCTCACACCCTTTCAGTAGACATCTAACACATCAGCTACTCTCACTGATTAAGCTGCTGGTTTACTTTTAATAGATTTAACTTCTTTCATATGGTTTTGAAAATGTTTAGTAATGTTTTCAAAATGTGATACATCCTGTGATGTTTTCTAACCTCTAACATCAGCTGCTGCACCCCCTGCTGAGGAATCAGCTGCTTCAGAGGTCCCAGCTGATGGTATGGAGAATAACAACCGTCAGAATAATATATCTTTAACCGTTTATATCTTACAGAAAAGCAAGCTATACTAACAGATAATATCCTCTAACCTCTAACATCAGCTGCTGCACCTGTTACTGAGGAATCATCAGCTGCTGCTGCTGAGGTCCCTGGTGATGGTATACAAACAAATGCATTAATGAATCTGAAGCAATCAACTTCCTTAAGAAAAAACAGCTAGACTAATATATTTTCTAACCCCTAATATCAGCTGCCACTCCTGTAGAAGAAACTCCTGCTGCTGCTGCTGCTGCTGCTGCTGAGGTCCCCGCTGATGGTAAAAAAGACTTAACATGAGCAACATCACTGGGTCTACTTTTATTTTAAGATTTGAACCTTCACCCTCTTTTGGTAAAGCTAGTAGCACTACCTGACTTCTCCATGTTGCATGTTCTATATTCTGCTCTCTCAGCATACGTCATCGTCTGTTAGAACAAGTCTCATTTGCTTTATGCATTAATTGCAATGTAACATTTAATAATAGCTGCTGCCGCTCTGGCCACAGAGGAAGCCGCTCCTGCTGCAGAGTCTGCTGAAACACCTGCTGATGGTAAACCAACCAGTTGAAGCAGAAATTGTTTCTGCTCACTTCATCTCCAGTAACTCAGACAATTTTCTCATTTGAGAGAAAATTGGATCAAAATCCTGTTACAGCTTTATAAACGTATAAATCTTTTGATTTCCAAGTGTTATGAGGTACAAAACCTGATTATGTTTGACGCTGCTCATGTATTCTGCCAGCGATAATGCAAATATCTGTATAACATTAGGTGAAGCTGCTGAGGCCCCTGCACCAGAAGAGCCTAAACCACCCACGCCTCCACCACCTCCACCTAAAGGTAACATCTTTAAAAAGAAAGCACCACATTACGGTGACAGGATTTTTAGTGGATTTATTTCTATTAATGGCTGTTTGTTTTTATTGGAATTTCCAGAGCCAACAAGTGCTCCTGTGGATCTGTTTATTGAGGACAAAAATGATACTTCTGTTACCATCATTTGGAGCCAGCCCGAGCAAATCGGAGACACCGGTTTGGACGGATACACCATTGAAATCTGCAAGGACGGAAGTAAGTCCTGCTGTACATTGAACCAGGTGCACCATATCTTAGCATGGCCACGGAAGGGGTCGGATAGGGGTATTAATACATTGTGACATGACAGCTGATTTTTGGAAGATTTCATGTGAACAGTTGATTTCAGGCCTGAGCATGTGCAACTATAATCATATCTCAGTTTTCCCACACAATGGCTTATAGCTTTTTCTTTCTTTTATCACACTCAAGAAAATGTGAAAATGCGGCTTTAATGTCAGCCGTATCAGTTGCAGCTGTCCCTGAAGTGTCAGTCGCAGAGTTATAACATGAGCTTCCTAACTTCTCCCTAGAAGGACAGAGGCATTTCAGGAGCTGCTGTAGTCTTGCTGGAGGTCCTGCTTTTAGACTTACAGTGCGAAGCTAATCACCACAGCACTTAAGTACAAGCTCGATTTAGCGCACAGCAATTTTATTTCTAATAAATAATATTTGTCAATTATTTTTCATTACAAATCAGCAAAAAAATATTATTTATTTAATAATTTATTCTTGTTCTCATTCACATATATCAATTTAAGTTTTGAATATGCTCTTAATAAAAGCTTATGTCAGATTTATGACTTGAATTGCATGTGCTCCTTCAGTGGTGGACGTGTCAGTTGCTCCTCATTTCCTGAAGGAAACAACCTAACAGACTCTATAAAAGGGCACAAGGCTGCACAGTCCTATGTGCAAAGATAGAAATAGTGAAATCAGAAATTGAAAAGAAAGTGAGAGCAGGAAGCCAAAAATACCTAAATAATCTTTTAACATGTTGCAGCAGAAAGCCTCAAAACTTCCAGGACACCTAAAGCGAATAAGTCGACAAATAAAACATATATAGATAGATTAAATCTGTAAAGTTTTCTTAAAAGTCTTAATTATTTTGGAATCATTAAAGGAACTGAAGCCCACTGTGACTATAATCACTGTTATTACTTATACATATCAATTAGCTCAACGCCTTCTGCGGCTCCTCAACTGTGCATTTCTCTTCACAAATGTAGACTCTTTGTGTTTCTGGCTTGTTTCTGGCAGAGGAATTGTACTTTCATGCAGTCTGCAGGCAGCCTTGTGTTTACAATTAATGCTGTCAGAGCAGAAAAAATTTGTCATTGTGCAAGTAGATCTGCTCTGTGTATGTATGTTGTAAACCAAAGTATTTGCGGGGTACTGATTTTAAGACACTTTGATATTTTGTATAATAAATAAGTGTGCTTTTGAGTGAGTGTAGACTCTTACCTATGATCAAAACTCAAATCAGAAAACGGTGATGACAGTCAGAATCTTTGTTTTACACACAAAAAACTCAAGTTTTTCCTTAAGACTGGTTGGTGAATGAGGTCCAGTATTCGTACTCATCAGGTTTGTTCCACCTGCTGCAAATTCTACATTCTTCCTTCATTGTGTGTCATTTTGCTCCTTCCAGCTGAGGACTGGAAAGCAGCCAATGAGGATCTGCAGAAGTCCTGCCGCTACGTTATCAAGAACCAGACCACCGGTGACCGCCTGAAGATCCGTGTGGTGGCTGTGAATGAAGGAGGCCGCAGCCCCCCTGTCGCCCTCCCTGAGGCTGTTCTGGTGAAGGAGGTTGCTGGTAAGAAGTGTTTGCAAACAGAACAAGTCATTTCATACCTAAACTTTGATGACAAAATGTCATTTTTTTATCCATAGTTACCACTGCTGTAGGTCACAGCAGCAGTTATGATGAGAACAAATCCTTCAGATAGATGTGTAACACCAGTGTAAAAAATAAGCATTTATCACACACAAGTATCCACAGGAAACAATTGTAAGGGATTACTCGGAGAAAAGAGATTGAATAAAATATGTTGAATATTTGCTCAAATACATTTCAATGAAGCAGGTTATGTAGAGAAATAATCCACCTTTTTCTCAGCCGCTACAGTACACGATTACATTAATTCATTTCTAAAGATGGCAACAAACAGATTTGGAACATATCATCTGACACAGGTCTGGTCGCTGCATTACAAAGCCATTCATCATGAGGCGGAGTTGTAAAGTTTAGAAACAGCTCAGCAATGTTTTGCTCTCAGCTTTCCCTGTCCTGTGGCATATAACTGCAGCGTTAAGCGTATAAAACTGTTGTCCGCTCACTAGTTTCCACTTTGAGCTGAAACGCTGATCCACCCGGCCACAGTGTGATAAGTAGATGTAGTACACCTGACAGTGTTAATCACTGACAGTATATCTGAAGTGATTTGTGGTTAAATGATGATTGGACCCTGAGGACTTTAAAAGGAGGATCCGCATTACTTTGGCTCACTCTCAGATCATCGTTATGCGTAACGGAGAGTCAGACAGGGAGGGAATGCAATTTGATCCCAGCTGGACTGGTGGTGTTTCAATAGTGGCATCCATGTTCAACGTCATGTTCACGACAGCAGGTGGTCCACTTATAGAAACAACTTATTTGAATACTTTCTGATGAAATGGCCTCAATGCTTTGGAAAATAGCTGCGATGTCCTTGTTGTTAACGGTGCCTTTTCTGAGGAGGGTTTGGCATTGCATTGGGATTCCTGCCAAGATTCATGCTGAGGGGTGTGTCGGGCTCCTTTCTGCAAGATCGGTGGTGTCAAGTGATCTGACTGCAAGCAGGTGGGGGCAGTGGGGCAGAGACATGGGGTGGGTGGCAAATTCCTGTGGGTTGTGCCCTTAAGTGGTATGGGGGGGATTAGTCTGACTTCTCAAATGTCACCCAAATCTCATGACAGCTCCCAAGATTCACTGTTTATTTTGAAACATGCCACAGACTTTACAGGGAAAATGCTCATAAAGCCTGATCCTCTCCGTAATAAGTGATAACACACTTAACATGCAGTGTGGTTTTCTCATTTTACAGACTCACTTCTCCTCGTTTAGCAATATTTTGCCTTTAAGCCCCAACTAAAACTTTTCTGGTCTTACATAATTTAACAATGATTTGAAGGCTTTCAGATGTAAGTAAATCACCAAATCTCGTGTCACGAAGAGAGGTGATACACAGTGCTACAGTACCCTTGCTTTATTTAGAGTCCTGACAAATGTTGCTCTGCTGCACTCAGCAGGTGGTGAGCTGCACCGAGATACTTCCAAGTGTCTATCAGAGGCTTTGGTATCATGTCAGAAGTCTCAGTGGCCAACTATCTATGTTATTTTGTTTTTATGCGAAGGTTTGGTTCTATTTTTGGCTTTTTATGGGATGTTACTCAGGAGAGTGAGGCAGGGAAGCATTGAGGGAAAAGGGCAGCCTCAGGTAGGATCTCACACATTTCTGAATTAGCCACTAATATGTCCATACAATGAGCTCAGAAGGTAGAATGGTTGTACTTTCACTGGGAAGTAGGTAGTTAAATCTACCACCTTCCCACTATGGATTGCCCCCAAATGTTTTTTTTTCTCTTTTACATTGCTTTCGTTAAAAGCATCAGTTTCTGCAGCATGGTCATCCATCACAGCTTGATTTCCTTACTCTGAATTTATATTTCCTTAAGTCTAAAAGACCACACACATTAAAACTAAAATCCAAAGTAAACCATTGAATGATGATTATTTGTGAATGGTAAACAAGTACACATCTGGGTCAGAATGTAAAATCACCTACATTTTTCCAGTTATTATCACAACATATTAGCGGTTGAAGTCCAGTGATTGACTCTTAATTGTGCAAAGTGTAAATTTATAGAAAACAGGCCTTTGTTTGGGATGAAGAATGTGGCACAGCTTCCATGTGGCTGTGGAAAGCCTTTAAGGTTGCCTTGTTTCCACATGCAAGTGGGTTTGAATTCGAGTTCATGAATTTGTATTGGAATCCCTGTTATCTCCAACAGATGTGTTACAACGCTTTTAATGTTTTTCCCCACTCCATAATTTTACTGGAGCACATTAGAAGAAATGATGTACTGATGCAAATGCAAACCAGTAGTATTATTATCCACAATGATGGATGTATAACATGAGCTTCAGCTGAAAGTCAAGTCATTCAGTCATGGCCACAAACAACACTGAAGGAATGAGAACCTTCTGATGCGGAACAATTGTTGTTTATCAGAGAGTAGTTTATGCACCACTTTTGTGCTTCAAATACAGTTGCTTTTAACTATGCTTTCACATGTTTACCATGGCTGCCTCTCAGTTGTGTGTGTCCTCAGAAATTAACGTGATGCGTGCACGAGTTGCATAATGTGGATGACCAGTAAGGGGTTTCGATGTTATGTATCGTCACTTTCTCGCGCCGTGCTTGATTTAGGGGCTTCACATACTATCAATGACACTAGAGCTTTTGCTGTTTCTGGTGTGATCTTAAGGTCGACAAAATGCTAACCTCCTCTATACACCCAATTTTTTACGATGGTTAAAATTCTTCCCTTTTTTTCCCCTAAGATTGTTCTTTGTTTTTTTTTTATCTAATGTCCTGTTGTGGGTGGAGTGTTAATAAGCTGAAATAATTTTCAAAAAACCTCTAGTTGAAATGTTGAGCCCAACAGTTTGCAGCTGAGCCACGATTCTGTCAGGTTCTAGCACAGCGGTTGCCTGTTTTCTTTTTTGCGCTCCAGTAAGAGTTGGCCAGAAAAAGATTAGTCGACCTTTAGCTTAGTCAGCACCTCTTGCACTTCTCTTGCCTCTGTGCACACTGCCTCCTCCTGTCCCTGCACAGACAGATCTTGTTCCACCAGGTCCCTGCTACAGGGTCTGTGTCCCCGCAATCTGCATAATCTGCCGAGCATCTTTGGCATCCTTGTTCTCTCAAAAAAATGCCAGCCGCTAAGCCAAGATGCCTACTGACAGAACAGGCATTGCAGCGGAGGTGGGAGGATGAATGAGATGCCTTTTGTTAAAGTATGAGTGAGCATGCCATCAAAATGTTTTCAAGCTGTGAAGCTCTTTCAGGGTCATAGTAATGGCTTCAAATAAACTGTCACAGATGCCAAAACCTTTATCGATTACTTACACACCCTGGGGCTGTGGAAAGACAGCGTTGAGGCAAAGTGTTTTATGACATCCTCTGATGTTTTAGCAATTAGAGGATTGCATTCATTTACCAAGTAGTTCTGTGTATTGGTATCAGAATGGGAAGAAATGGCATGTAACTAAAACAGAGACTGGTTGGTTAGCAACTCAAACATCAGAAGAGAACCTTAAACCCTTTCAGAATGAGGTGCTACCAAAGTTCATTTACTGTATGTACACCAACACACAGATACTTTTATATGCATCAACATTAACCAAGTCATTTGTATACACTGTATGAACAATCCCTCATTTTGTTGTTCTTAAATCTTATTGATCGCACAAAGTCTTTTGTTTGCTGTTGTTGCGATCAGGCATGGAAATAATAAAGTAGCCTCAGAACTGGCAGAGTAAAGAATCCCTCTGTAAATCTTGTATGAATATTGATTCATATGAATAACTTTTGTCACCTTTTTTCTTGTTAGACCGCCCCAAGGTCCGCCTGCCTCGTTACCTCAGGCAGAGATACGTCGCTCATGTTGGAGACAAGATCAATCTGACCATCCCCTTCTCAGTAAGTGGAGGATTTCTGCACATTTCTCTGCATGCATAATAGAAAACATCAGAACTCACTTTAAGATTGATTTTTTTTCCCTTTTCCTCAGGGCAAACCCAAACCTGTGGTCACCTGGACAAAGAATGGTGAGCCCCTGGACACAAAGAAGGTGAACGTCCGCAGCACTGACAGAGACAGCATCCTGTTCATCCGTGCAGCCGAGAGAGATGACTCCGGAGTGTACGAGATGTGCCTGAAGGTGGACGACTTCGAAGACAAAGCCTCCCTTATCCTTCAAATTGTCGGTGAGTAAAATATTGATAAGATGATGAGATGACCTATTAAGAAAAAAACTGTTCGGTTCTTAATCCAATCATGTTTGCTCACAGAGCTGCCAGGACCTCCTGCTAGTGTGAAAATTGTGGATACCTGGGGCTTCAATGTTGCTCTGGAGTGGACTGTACCCAAAGACAATGGAAACACTGAAATCACAGGTTACACAGTCCAGAAGGCCGACAAAAAGACTGGAGTAAGTTCTCAGTATCAAAGAGCAGCTGGTTGTCGGGTCCTAAAAGTCATGTTTGATATTAAGTAGATGGGTCCTGCTTATTAATTTTATCATTTCATCATTCAAAGTCTCTAATTACTTTGCATCATGTAATCGCTGAGTTTGGTTTTTGTGTGTTTGCAGGACTGGTTCACTGTGTTGGACCATTACCACAGACTGAACGCCACCATCTCAGACCTCATCATGGGCAACACCTACAAGTTCAGAGTGTTTGCTGAAAATAAGTGTGGAATCAGCGAAGGTTTTACTGTTGCAAAGGAAGAGGCCAAGATCTTGAAGACAGGTGTGATTTTCAATTATTTACCATTGATGAAGATATCTATGTTATATTTGTTCATCTACCCATGTGATGACAGTGTATGGAATCATATTGTCATACCGTCTTCCATTGTATGTCAGTGTACCAGAACCTGGCCCAATGATGACAAGACTTTGTTTTTAGTTTCTATAGATATTATCTTTACAAAGTAAATGTAAACAGACAAACAGCTCCTCTGCATACTTAAAAAACAAAAATCCAAATAGATTATTTTTGAAATTTCTGTCATCTGCAACTCGACTCAACTAATTCTATTAGAAATTAAGCATGGATGTTCGGGCATTTGGAACAGAAGATATAACAATAGATGTAACTGAATAACCTACAAATAAAAGCCCACTTTTAGAAGACTTTAGGGTGTGGATGACAGCTCTTACAGCTATTAGAATAAAGTTCACTTTTTAAACTAATTTGACCATAGTTTAATGTTTTATTACATCATTTTATCACCCACTCGTGTAGCTTTTAGCTGTGCTGAAAGTTGAACCCCTCAGAGTTTTCTGTATTTATGCATATGTATGACATTTTTAAACTCCACAAACACTCTCTTTACAAAGTGAACCCACTTAACCTCTTAACACACACTGTCCCGTGAATGGGACGCTGACGCCATTTTGTTTACAAATTTTTAACGAAATAGATGTCATACAGCATGTACACAAACATATAATTGTAATGCCGCATACCGTTTGAAAGCTAAAACTGTCAGCTATCGTTTGAGCCCAACCACGAAGAACAACACTCTCCACAGCACTAACAGTAGTGTGATCTTCTCTGTATGTGACGCCATGGTATTTGCAACTGAAAACAATGCAATTGACACTTCAGGCATAAACCTGGATGTGTTACCTTTCCAATGGTACCAAGTACATGCATGTATCTACAACCATGTGGGATCTCTGCTACTTTCAAGTTGGGTATGCCAATTTTGCAAATGAAGTTTGAAAAAGGGGGTGTGTTCTAAAGGGTTAAACAAAGTAGGCAAAGACACGACACTTGGTCATTTATCGGGAGCAAAATTAATGGTCCATCATTTGTGAGTTGCAAAAGTATTTCAACCTCTCGGCTTAGCAGTTCATTTTGAGGTGAAAATGTTTCCAGTTTGTAAAAATCTATGGAGCAGGAATCTGTCAAAAGCGTTTTCCACGCAGAGATTAATGGAAAGAAGAGTCCGTAGTTCATGCCACTCCAGCTTGTGCTTTTTAGCTTTGTGACAGAAGCTCAGAAACACATAATCTTTGCTTCCCCGTTCCACCTACACTTTACAAATAGACCAACCAGGCACAATGGAGACGCAACAGTCTGGCTTTGACCACGCTGATCTTCATAAACAATATGTGGTGTATATAAAAGCTGTGCTTTGTCTTTTACATCCTCCGTTCCTGTCCCCACGTTTCATTCCCTCCCATATGAGATGGAGGAGGCTAGAAGGAGACGTTCAGGCTCCATGGCTTCAAAGGCCAAATGCAAAAGCTCAAAGCTGAAAGTATGAGGCATCAAATAAATGACTAGTTTTATAAAACAGTCTGCTTGTGGAGGTGTGTGATGGTACAAACAAATATTTATTTGGACCTAAAAGGCTGGAGGAGGTTACAAAAACAAGATTTTTGACTCCTTCTACAGTCTGATAGAACACGTACCAAAGGTGTAAATTTAAGACCATACTGCTCTCCCCGGGAGCAATTGACCAAGAAAAAGCAAGGAATGTGATAGTTTGTGAGGTCACAAAGGAACCCAGGGTAACTTAGAGCAGTGCCTACCACTAGGAGAGTAATAAAATGCAATGGTGAGCATGGCAGGGCTGAAAAGAGAAAAGAACATTGCTGTCGGTGGACAGAAAGTCCTTTGAATTACTGAACTATCAAGCCACTGACATACCGTTTATCAGCCAAAGGTGCATAGCTTAAACTAGTCTGTTTCTCTCCTTTCTTTCCCCAGGTATCGACTACAAGCCTCCTGAGTACAAGGAGCATGACTTCACTGAGGCGCCCAAGTTCACCACGAATCTGTCCGACAGATCCACCACTGTGGGCTACAGCACAAAGCTGCTCTGCTCTGTCAGGGGATTCCCTAAGGTACAGTTCAATCTTTTTATGGTTTATGTCAAACTGACAGCTTCAGCAGAAAAAGGTATGGCAAGCAGCGAGGAGACAGAGCCATTTACACCAGCTTTACCTTGTTTCCAGATTTACACCTGGTCCACAAAGCAAAGAAATGCATACACACTCTCCCAGAAATGTGAAAATCATATTTTCAGAGTCAAGACCCTTTATGTGAGCACCATGATGTCAGGGTAAAAGACTGGTCTGCTGCTGCTGTGCTGACTCTGTTTAACCGCTCTCAACTTATCAAGCAACTAAAACGTATATTCAGAATATATTAAACATAAAAGCCAATCAACTATAACATGCAAACTAATTGTATCTTGTGCACTTGATGTAGTACGATATGGTTTGAATATATTTTTTCATTCTGTGCACACTCAGGGTCTCTGTGGTACAACCTCCTACATCAAAACTACTAAAATGACTCCTAATTTCTGTGCTTCCACTACTTATACAGTTATTTCTAAAACTAGTAAAGCTTTTACGTCTGTTACTTTTACAATCCCCTCTACTGTTAAACTTCTAAAGCCATTAATATAGCTCTTACTTTTATAGCTTCAGAGTTATGTAATAACCAGTGTCCAAAATATTATTGCAAATATGACCACCACAATGGAGACTGCATGGTACAACTTAAAGTACTCTTTATATTATGTAGGTACCATTGCAGCCAGAATACTATTTAGCCAGAATAATGATAGAACTGTTGTGTATTACTGCAATTATTATATGTTTGATAATGATAATACCGCGTTAAAGCCACTATCTGCACAGACTAATAAAGGTTAGGAAACATAAGCCATTGTTCCCCCCTCCAAAGTCTTAGAAATCGCAAGAAGCTTTTCTTGTGGTATATTCTTCTTTTATCAGTGCCAGTTAATGAGCTGGAAGAAGAACATACATAGTTAATTGGTATAGATATTGTTTCTACATCCAGCCCTTGTCTATAAATTAGAAGTTTTGAAACGTGAAGAAATGTGCGAATGGATTTCAGTTAGACACCAGCTGGGCCAACTGCTGAGACGATTACTCAGACTGTCTGTCAGCAACGATACATTCCCTTCTCCATTTTCATTGTCGTCAATGTGCAAGCTTTTCATCGACAACATGGAGGATCTTCACCTGCCCCTGTTAGCCTGCTGTCTGAGCCTCTCACCTCCTCTGCGGGCTCATAATCTGCTGGGTCACCAACAGGACAAACCGTGAACTGTATTTTTCTGAGCCATGGGAGGAGAAGAGGGTGACAGGGAAGCTAAGTCACATGATTAACATTCTTTTTGGGGCCCCGAGAGGTCCTCACCATATCAGTGCCATTTAAACTCGCATACCAGGAAGGAGCTGTGTGCCTTCTTCAATCAAAAAGTCACTTTGTCTTGCCACGGGACTAAAATTTAAATGGAAAGAACACTGCTGATCAGCCGTTTTTTATTTTTAAAAGTGGATTTTGTAACATTGTTATACAAGAACCACAAGGAGGCTAAGCTTACAACAAGAAAACATTGTGGAATCATGTCCTATATAGCGCAAAGTGGTGTTAGAGGATTCACCCGTAAAGTTTCATAGTTTTATATCTCAGCAGGATGGTGCATAGAAGTTTTTATGTTTTTTTCCTATTCTGTTTATATAAGGGGCACCGTTAGTTTATGCTGTTTCATGCACGTTTGTTTTTCTATAGCCCAAGATTCAATGGCTGAAGAACCAGATGATTATCGGAGAAGACCCCAAGTTCAGGCAGATCTGCGTCCAGGGTATTTGTTCTCTGGAGATCCGAAAGCCCGGTAACTTTGACGGTGGTGTGTACACCTGCAAAGCCAAAAACGATCACGGAGAAGTAGCCGTCAGCTGCAAGCTGGAGGTCAAACGTGAGTCCAGATCTTAAAGCTGTACCAACATCTGAAATCTATTTACAGGCTGAGCGTTTGCTTTGTTAGACAGTTTTTGAGTTTCTGATGGGATTGAACTTTCTATTCAACAGAGCCAGTCGTGGCAGATGCAGAAAAGAAATAGGTAAACATCCTCACTCTCACAGGTCAGAAAATATCCTATTTGAATTATATAGACACTGTGTTTGGATCTCCATACATCTTCTTTGTAATCATAAATCGAGACTCGATAAACATTTGGAGTCATTTTCTCTTGTGCTGCTGCTGTATTTGACAAGTTTTACACTAATCTCGCGCAAGTGAAACAATTAAAATGGATCTATTTTACGAGGTGACCTATATGAGCGCTGAGGTGACACCAGCCTCCTTCATGACTTACTGCCCATACATGGAGGTCACTAAACTTGGAAAAGGTGGCCTCTGCTACTGAGAAGCAGGAGCACCCATAAATTAAATCTGTAATGACTCCGGGTGCACTCTGTTAGGTAACTTAATCACATTTCCTCAACTCAGCAGCAGCTGTATCTTCCTTCAGGAGACCAATTTGTTAGTAGGTTACTATCTAATACCAACACCGTGTAAATATTTGGTATCTAATATTTGTTTGATAGTGCCTCCAATTTTATTCTAAGTTGCTGCAGTTTTTCTGACACTTGTTATTTGTTCATCTGCTGCAATCCCAAATTAGGAGAAGAGGGGCAAGGCCTTTGCAGCATAAGGTGTGTGACACTTGAAGTGTTTCTAAAACAGCCATCTACAACGATTGAAGGAGTTTTTTAACTTGAAATTATTTCTTTGTCGCCACAGGAAGGTGCTGGATTCCTGGGAGAACATGTATATATGGCTGGTGACCACACTACCAATGGGTTGTAGCCTGTGACTTCTCACCAAGTCTGTTAAGATGAACAATTTTTCTCATCGCTTCAAGCCTAAACTAAATATTAAGTCCATATCCATGTCCACTATTTGCTTTTTCCAACAAGGTTGTCCCACCCAACAATCAGATACTGTACCTGCCCTACTTTATCATCTCTTCAGTCTTACTCGAATGAATTTACTGTTCCTCATAGGAGAGCTACATGTAACATCTACGTGTTTATATCAATAAACAATTTAATTTCTGGTTTTGCTTTTTCAATGCAGTACATTTAAATCACTGTGGAGGTAGTTAAAAGCTGGGACATTTTTATAGATTTTCCACTTCATAGCTTTGGTTTAATTCAGTTCAATTTTAACTTTATTCATTTAGCACCTTTCAAGCAAAGTGTTTTACAAACTTATCAAAGGACAAACTTACATTAAAAAAAAAGCACATTCTAAAATACAGTACAAAAACTGTAACATTTTTACAGGCAATTAACACAAATGTTGATGCAGTTGCATAAAAGTCAAATTATATTCTAAATAAAAGACCAGGAAGAACTATGGATGAACTTTGTCCTGTTACCAAACGGGAGAGCTGATTTTTATATTAAATGTTACAGATGTAAACGAGCTATCTAGAGTTTATGATCTAAAAAAGGATAGTATTCTCATATATAAAACTTAAGGATAAGGTTGATCTCAATCTTATGAATTTAAGCTTTAAGTGTGCTACCTACATGTGTCTAGTTTTGGATAATCAACATTAGCATACCATAATAAAATAATTTGATTTAGCATGAGAGTAAATAATACTGGAATAGAACAACCTGGGAAGTATTCAGCAGTGGTAAGTTGAGAATAATCATATTTGTTCACACTGAATTTGGGTTAAAATGGGTTCTAATATCAATTTTAAAAGCAAAATGCTTAAAACACTTTGAAAAAACTGTATTTAGACAGGACTGACAAGTAGAGTGCAGCTGTACCTTCAGACATATGAAGTTTCTTTCCACTTTAGTTTTTATTGTCTCTCAGCTGCTGAATGCGCAAAGCTTTTTGGCAACAGATCAGTAACAAACTGGAGACAGCAGCACTATTCATTTGGCTCATACAGGCCAAAGAGTGCATCTACGTATGCCAGCACCTCTATAATAATAATCTCACTCTATAATACAGATCTTGTAACTATTTGGTCTTGGAGTTACTAGCATAGTGATGGGGGCTGGATGCCAGAGATATCCAGGTTACAGAGACACATGGGTCCACCCAGAAGCTGACTAAATTAGCCCTGGTGCTCCATCTTGTTCAGGTTATTTTAGGGACAAGTGGCTCAGCTGGAAAAATGTACTTCGATAACATACGTTACCCTAACCAAGAGGGGGAAGCTGAAATTAAGGACAAAAATACAAAGACACGGATAGAGTGGTAATGTCGTTATTAGCTATATTTAGGTAATCATAAGTCAATAGCAGATTCTTGTGACAGAGTAATGTTTGTCATGAGTTGACATCCTGAGTATAAATGTTTGGAAAGAATGAGTTTTGAGAGCCTAATCCACACTGAACGGCCCAGTTCTGCAGTTCAAGTTAAAAATGAATGACTAAATAAATAATTGAATAGTGATCAGACTCTTAGAGTGTGGTGCTCTCTAGTGCCTCAATCTGGTAATGACAGCTGCAGACTCTTTGAAAAATGAGAGGATGGAATGTTTAATCTCCATTTATACCTTGAAAAGTAAAAACAAATACATGAACATCAGAGGTGTAGCGGGATCAAAGCAGCTAACTGCCCATTTGACTTACTGACATAAATATACACCAGTGATCCCTGTCTTTTTGAGGTACTTGTATAATTTGAGTAGTGTAGCTTTAACCTGTGGGCTATGAGCCATATTGGGTCTCAGGCCTACTTCCAGGAAGTCCCTGGATGCTCCTGACATGCTGCAAAAGGGTCATGGAGCAAGAGATTTCCTCATTTAGATCCTGCATAGGAAAGGTTTCAAATCCCATAAAAAAAAGCCATTATAAAATGACTGATAAACAGTATAATGTACTTTAAGAGTACAGTATCCTCCAAAAATATGTTAACTAGACTGAAACAAACTAAAATTTTGCAAAAGACGAGAAAAGAGAAGCGGGAAAATGAGAGAAAATCATAGACTGGCCTATATTTAATTTTGCACATTAAATGTGTTTGGATATCATAATCATGTAGATAAAAACAGAAGGCTACGATTTGCTAACCATCCAACCACTTTTATGTACGATGGTATCAGGTGACAATACTTTGTCCAGCTTTCATTTTGAATTGGGACATGTTGAACACTGTGTAGCTTCACCTCTTCTTGTAACAACATTCCATAAGTCACTGGAAGCTGTGGAGACGAACTGCTGTAGTTTTTGAACAGCAAAATGTTTTTATTTTTATGAAAGACGATGTCTGGATGGCACACCTGCTATGTGCAATGAAGCAGCTCCAGAACAGATGTTGGCTTTTTGCACACTGATACCAAGCTGGATGGTCCCTTTTCTCTTTAGCCTGAAGAAAAGCAGAATCCATGGTTTGAAAAGCCAATAGAAAACCATTTTTATAAATAGCAACATCTTTTTCCTCTAGCGCTACCATGATGTTGACACATCTGTGTTTATGATTACTGGCGGTTATGTTTAATCCCCTGATATTTGCAGAAGTACCAGCAGGTCAAAGTTTTCGATTGTTTAGTGAAATATCTCAACATCTACTTACAGTAAATGATTTGGACAAAAACATTTTAATTCAATATTCAGATTGGCACAATGGATATGGTGATTATCTGACTTCTCCTCCAGTATCAACATTAGTTTGATATAGCTGGTCATTTTCACATAGGCCACCTTGAGGTTTCCCACATGGTAAGGCCAAGAGTTACAATATTTCAGGGATTCAATCAAGCACTTTCAGGTAAATAATCTCACAGTTATTGGATGAATTCTCATGGAACTGCTACATTTACAGTACTGTGCATAAATAAGTCTTAAGCCACCCCCCATTTCTTCATATAGTGCCAGGAGAGTGTAGTTCTTTGATCAATTGTCTGCCATGTGTTAAAACACACCACTAGGAGCCTGTCCAAAGAAAACTTTGACAGATCTTAAGGTAATGCCTGAAAAGTTATTGCTCAAGACCACTTTAAAAGATAACAAGTAAATCTGGCTCATTGGATGCAAAAACAGTGCAAAAAAAAGTGAGGGCTGGCTAGAGACTTTCCAACAGCACTGTTTGTGTCCATCAGGTTGGATTGAATTAACTTTGGTAACGACATGGGGCTCGAGTTGTCTGGCCTTCTCACCACCACCACCACCTGAAAGGCAACAAAAAACACAAATCGTGATCAAGCTTCTCCTTACGCATCATCACCATTTCAGTGCCCACGTTCGCTCAAAGCAATGCTGTGTCTGAGCAGCTTTATCGAGCTGTATTTGTGGAAGTTATCTCTCTTCACTCCTACTTCATTTTATTTCATTTTTTTATGTGATTCACCTTTATGAAGCTATACCTCCACAGCTGCTTCGGGCTCTTATTCTGCCTCTAATCTCCATGCAGAATTACCTCTGCGCCTTCCTCTCATCTGTTACAGTTTCTTGCAAATAAAGTTCAGCGTGAAGCAATCACAAGGTATCCTCTGGCTGAATAATTGAATTCAGTCAAACCTTTTCTCCGTGTCACTCTGTCCTCGAGCAGGAATATCAGCAAATGAGCCCAGCATGATTTAAAGTTCATATAAAAGGCAGACCGCTCAAGTGATGCAGCATCTCTGACTCATGTGATGGGGTTGCTGTATTCGTTGGTGATGCGTTGTGTCCTGACTGGTCACTGCTTTGTCAAGGGTAACGTCAAAGGCAATGAAATGATGCATCCCTCTTGAAGGAAGGCTGGCTTCCTTTTACAGCAGAGTTTTGGCAGCGTTCCCAGAAGCTCTAATAAGTGTAATGGTGAAATTGGCACTCTCACCAGAGTCCTGTCGTTGCTTTTCATTAACAAATGCTTCACATCTAAATCAGCTGGATAGACTGTCAGAGCCCACTTTTAATTTGCTTCACATTTGAGCTGTTAAGGAGGAAAAGGATGACTGTCGAGCACAAACATAGTCATTCTTGATTTTGTCGAAGAGTGAAAGCTGTTTTAAGACACAGTGTTTTGGTAAAAGATGCTTTAGAAAAAGGGACGTTTAATGCTTCACATTGTAGTTCTCACAGCTTAGCCTCATATAGCTTTCTATTGGTATAAAACATGAAGTTGCAGTCTTTTGTAGGAAGACTGATCTATTGATTTTTGATAGAATTAGACTAGCTTAAGTCAATTTAATCAATTTGTTAAAACTGAGACTAAAAATATAAAATACAGGAGTATGGTAAGGAAATACAGAAAAAAAATATTGAAGAAAAGCTCAGACATGGTGGTTTTATGAGGTCCTCTTGTTCTTATATTTCATTTGACGAGAAGAAGTGACTTTTAATCAGAGAGATAACAAACTGTCAGGTGAATGTTTTATCAGTTTTGTAACCTATACTCCTCTTATACCTTAACATTTTTTGTTCAATCAAAATGACACTCTCCCTAACGGTGCAGTAGTAATCTCTGTTGCTCCAGCAGCTCATCCCATCTTCTGCTCTCCTAAATTATTCACCGGGTGCACGTTGGATGCCTGTGAACAAGCACAGGAAGAACTACTGGTAGTTACTATTTCTGCTAGACCTGCTGAAAAAAATAGAAAAAGGAAAAAAAAAAAAACTGTCCCATCTGCCTGCCTGTACACTGCAGCAAAACCTGCCCGAGCGGTTGGGAACACACCCCCGCCCATCCACCCCTCCTCTTCTTTTAATCTCTCTGGTCTTCACACCTCACTACACTCAGGTTCCTGCAGAGTTCCTGCTGCAGAGACCAAAAAACCAAGCTCTGTGAGAGCAGCCAAAGGCTGCTGGTTATCATCCTCCCCCTTTCTCTTCCTCACTCATCGATTCTCCAGCTTTTGTGCGTCCCTGCCTTTCCTCCTGCGTCTAATTCTCAAAGCTCAGCACTCCTTGTCTGCCTGTGCTGAGGGGGAAAAGTGATAGTGCAAAGAAGGAAAAGAGGAGGAGCACTGTTGTTAGTGCGCCAAAGAAAACCTAACCCCCTCCCAACCCAGTTGATGACACAGAGGGTTTTTATTGAGTAGCCCCTCAGCCAATGAGCGAACAGTGCCGGGAAATACAGCAGTGGATCTGCACCGGCTCTGATGCTTGTGCTGATTCCAGCGGTAGAACTATGTTAATCTGTGTGAGTGATTCCTCTCTTCTCTGATCTGAGTGCACGTCAGCAGCTCTTTGAGCCAAGAAAACTCCTGTTTCTTAGTGTTTCCTTGGAAAGCAGTACCCCCAAGTGATACTGGGATCTGCCACTACTGGGTTTTTTTCTTTTCTTTTTTTTTTTTATTTTTCAGGGTGGGATGATCCAAAGAGCAGATTGTTAAGATTTCCCTCCTGTCAAGAAAAACATATCTGACCCTGTTCTCTGATTCCACTCCTTGTTAAAGAGGCAGCACATCTCTCCTCGAGGTAAGCAGCCTTTTTCCTTCTCCGTTCAAGGCAGCAACATCTATTGCAGCAGCTGTGCTGCGTGGCAGGTTGTCACAGAGGCACCTAGCCTCATTATAAACCAGCCTGAGTGTGGTGGGGAAAAAGCTCTGCAGAGAGAAACAAAGAGAGTAAATGGCTCATGAGTAATTAGAGCAGACAATGTTAGCGATTTGCCTGTCTCCTCTCCTTTTTAATGCACAGTCCTGCAGTAATATAAAATCTGCCAGAGTGGAACTTTTAAAAGCCTGCTGGTAAGTCTTCATCCCTGGCGCATAGCCTCATGTAGTGCTGCAGTGTAATGTTACATAATAAAAATAGGGTAGAACTACGGAACAACATGAGAGAACAACAATATTTCAACATTTCTCAGTGGTTAATTATGATTTCCTTTTTAAAAAGGGTAGAAAAATGATAAAAAAAAAAGAACAAATTATTTTCCAATAGAAAAAGGAGGTGGCTAAACTTGGCATGAAGCTTCTTTTCACGGATATCCACCTGTAATTATTCATGGTGTGTCACGTCTGGTTGGTGAGAGTCACCTCTCTGTTATACGGTGAAACACACAGAGCGCACGCAAAGTCAAATTTGCTGAGCCAGCAAGAGTGACCCAGATCAAAGTCTGCAGAGCTCTCAGTGATCAAATGAATCTCAGCTGTCCTATTAAACTAGTCCACTGCAGCCTTGTATTGTAATGCATTTTGGTAATTTATTCCCTTTACTGACTCAAGCGGAAAGATAATAAAGCATCAATAATGTGCGTTTGAATTTTTGCACATTAAAGTCTCTTACAGGGACTAATGCTATAACAGTGCATCTTGGAATTTGTTTTATCTCCTTATTTGTTGTTCTAGTCACATCATATGTATATGTCTCAGTTTGTTAATCATTTAAGAAGGATTTTATTTCCAACCACAGATTTGGAGGAATTTTTCTTTGCTTGTACAGTATGTTCCTCGGCTGACAATGATGCAGGTCAGGTGACGCAGTGGTTTCTTTAGTCCCCAGGGGTGTTGTGAGTACATGACTGGGACACTCCTCAATGGGAGGACTTCCTTTTGGCCTAGTCAGAGGTGAATCAAGGGAGTGTGTAGATGCAAAATGTCACTACACACACACACAACACACAACATGTTGACACACACTGGTGCATTTTGTGCTGCAATATGTTTATGAGGCTCAGTGTAACGTATCTTGAAGAAGCATATACCGGGAATGTAAAGTGAACAGAATGAAATAAGAGAGCAGTCCTGTGGCTTCACATTTATCAATATACGCTTCAAATGTTGATATGTGTCAACCTTCCCACTCCTCATATAAGCTATTAAAACGATCATGATTAAGTTGCAAGAGGAGAGAGAACATTAAGTTCAATAGCTTTTCTTTTGAAGCCATTTTAAAGATGAAATGAAGAGAAATGAAGAGAAAAATATCAATTCTGACCAAGGTTGTGCTATTTTGCTGATTTTGTATTTGGCTGCACACTGAGAGAAGATTAGTCAGTTCTGCAGACAGTGCTTGGCTTCTGATGATGAAGTCAGCACTGCCTCTCTTTGATATGATTATACTGTTGGGTATCCCCTCTAAATAGCCTTAAGTAGCTACCATGGCAAACATGAGGAGACCATCTTTTTTAGCTAAGCTGCCTGTGTGGCTGCAGGGGCAGCCAGGCGATGTACTGTATGTGTGTTATCATCTTATCTTCTATCTATTGGACTGCCATGAAGACGTGTGGACACAACTGCAACACCAGCAGGTCAATGTTGTTAGCGAACCTGTTAATATCTCAAAATGAACCACATCTTGGAATGAAAAGCTGGTCGAGGCAATCATTTTTTCCAAACTATCTGTCATGACGGTGTTGGTGATCCCGTTGTTCCACATAAGGTTCATGTTTGAGATTTTGTGTGGGATGTTTCAACAACTATTTTGTGGTTTGTCATGATGCTTGGTACAAGTATTCAAACCTCCTTTAGTAATACTTAGATTTTTCAGGAGTCAGATTTTCATTGCTGTTTTGATGTTCATTTACAAACTGTGAATAACAACATTGGACTGGAAGCAGTATTTCCACCGATGTATGAAAAAAAGAATCATACAATCACTTGATCCAGATAAGAAGGAACTGAAACACTTGAAAATCTGAACTAGCAAGGACTAAAATGATGTAACTCACCTACTGTTTCCAGCCTGAGCTGGCAAACTAGAAACTCACGTGACAGATTGACGTCTTCCCAGACATGATATAATATCCCAGATATTTGCATATTCACCACAGTTGTTGGGTTTTGTGCCTCAAAGGTTTTCTCCAGTTAGGACAACATTATCTTGTATTCAATAACAACCACAAACAACAATCATTCGTTTAAATGTCAGCATGAATGCATTTCAAACAACTCATTGCTCTGGACTGATAGTTTTGTTTTGTTGTGAGGTCAAATGAGTCTGCATTTGTCAATTCCCATTAAATTTGGCCAGCTTTTTAACACACTGTTAGAAAAATGTAGCTTTTGTGTTAGTCCGACTTGCGCTTGTATACTGGGACAAAGGCAATAGTCCAAATAATTGGCTTAGTTGAGGTATAATGGTGGCTCAACTTTACTGTACATGAAAACTTCCTGAGTATTTCTGCTCAGTAACAGCCTCCAGAACCTAACCTGCTGATTAGTAATTCACTGATGATGTATATAATCTGGGTTAAGAATTACTCCTGGTTGTTGATAGTTGTTTCCATTGCCTGGAGTCTCCAGTTCAGTCCCTCTAAGTTTCCACATGACCGTTCCTCCTGAGGAGAGGTGTGTATGCCTGGAGCACCACTGCTGCTTAATGGTTCATGAAATGGGAGGCTTCATTGCAGCCCATAATCCTGTACTCACTATTCTTATTCACAGGCTACAGAGAGCATCAGTGTACTTAGACCACACCTAAGATTGTATTTTATACCTAAACGCTACACATAGGTTTGTGTGTAAAGAACACTTCAACCTTTACTAATTCATTAGATATAAATAACTCCAGTCTATGAAATCACATTTAATGATGAAATTTTGAGTAGAGATTTTGACAGCTATTGCAAAATGAAGTCACAGGAATGTTTTACAGACTTTGCTGGTTCTTCAGTGTGTTTTCACTTTCAGTTCACTGCCTGGGTATACAGTAGGAATAACTTAACTCTGACATATAAGGAGGGATGTATCAATATGTACCTCAGAAATGGAATCTCTGCCCTCTTTTTCCTTAGATACATTAAGTCTGTGTGCAACAAACCATTAAATGTTGATGAAGACTGAGCTTTTTGTGGTCATCCAGTGGATCAGAGGAGATGTTAAATCTTTGGAGGGCTACTCTGAGGATCACATAAAAAATTATGCTGCAAGCCAGATTTACAACACAGTCTGAAAAAACAGCAGAAGAAGAGGAGCGAGTGACGGGGAGCACAAGAGGTCTTTTATGTTAGGTGAAATAGCCAAAGTCAAACATGAGCTGACAGAAAACCAATTAGACATCTTGATAATTAATTTTTCAAGCACTTTTCTGGTTCCACCATCTGCAGTCCTCCATAACTTTAGTATTTTGGGGATTTTCTGTCAGTTGAACAAAATATTTTAAGGCGCATTTTATATTTTAGACCAATCTGTTAGATCGATTCTTTCATTGGAAGCTCAAGAACAAGCCGGAGGAATCTCAAGCTAAATAAAGTGTTTACTGGTAGTCACACGTCAAGCATATCAGCGCTGGGTTCAGTGGAAAAGAGCTCCCGCAGGAAATCCGTCAGATTGAGCCTCGATTTCCGGGTATCATTTGCATTTATAGCCTCATAGGTTGGACTCACACTCGACCGAGTATGATTGGACATGAGTAGGTTCAACATCCTTCGTCATATTCTCTAGATCAGCCAAACAATGTGTGTGTGTGAATCTTGCACCTGCTTTCCCAGGCTAATTGTTTTGTCTCACTATGCCTGGTTCACTTTAGGTCATCGTGGAAAAGTACAGAGACTATTTCATTCATAATGTCTACAAAGCCAATTTTAACAAAACCATCATCAGATTTATCAAGATTCTTTTTTTCAACCTTTTTGGTTGACTCTCGGGCTGCATGGTGCTGTGGTGGGTAGCACTGTCACACACTGGGTACTCTAGCTTCCTCCCACAGTCCAAAAACATGCATGTTTTATATTTTTGCACATCATGTTTTTTTTATTGATACTATAAATTGACCATAGGAGTGAGTGTGAGAGTACATAGTTATGTCCTTTGTCTCTATATTGGTCCTGTGATGGACTGGAGACCTGACCAGGGTGTACCCAGCCTCTCATCCAATTGTAGCTGGGATAGACTACAGCCCCCCTGTGACCCTAAAATGAATAAAGTGGATGTAGAAAAAAAAAAGAGATGGATGAATAATTCACTCTCTTAATTTCTCAAGAGTGTCATATCCAGGCTCAGATAAACTGACTGACAACTCGTCACCAAACACCACACAAATATCACCATCACCACAGTGTGGGAATCTATTTTCACAGTCAAAAAATAACATGGTAGAAATTCTTGGTTTATAATTTTATATTGAAGAAGTTTCTCATAAAGCTGCTTTATTGCATCTTCTTTAGTCTTGTTCTGGAAGAGATCAATATGTCTCAACAGATCAATTCTGAGTGCTTCACAGACAAATGAATATGTCTGAGCAGTGAATTTGTGTTTGTGTGTGTGTCTGCCAGCATCTTCAAGTATATTTTGTAAAAGTCTAGTTAATGTTACGAAGCAAAAAGAAAACCCGGTTTTCGAGGAGGTCAAAGATCATTTTTCATGTTTCTAGTCGTGCATACAAATTAAACAGCAGTTGTGCCAGCTTTTGCTGTTTACTTGTGACACCAGCAGTGGAGCATTGAAATCAATTTCTTAAGAAAAAATATTTGTGCAACAACATGTAAGTTCCCCATGAGTAAATATCCATGATAAATTCCTACCAGTCTAATAAAAAGTACCCTTACAAATTTTAACATGATTACCATGGTAGGAAGGAAGAAAATAAAGTTAGGATAACCCACAAAAATCCAAATAATTTTCAATCAATTTGTAATTTTTGCCATTTCATGTCCGTTTCATGTCCAATAATTAACCCCTTCAAGCCAAAACTGTTATTCAAATAAGCCTGTCTGGAGAATTGACAAAGAAAAAGTGAGAAAAATTAAATCTTAGTGTTGTGTTATTGTATTTCAGAAGCCTTTTTTACTTAAACTCTTCCACGACCTCAGAGTTATTTTCTTTTATTTCAAACTTTATTACAGACTCAAAGTCTAGAATTAAAAAACAGATTACATGAAAAACAAAATATACAAATACAACAGTCTACCACAGAGGAGACAACTATGCCGATGTCTCTATAGCTGGATGTCATATAGTACTAAACTGTACATTGTGGTTCACAAATAATGCATTTTATGAGACACACTTAGGTCTAATGAATGAATGACAATAAACTGGCTTAAGCCACCACAACACTCCAGTCATTTATTGTGAACTTGTGAACTCCTCTGACAATTTTACAAAATGCTGTATGACTTTGTTCCTTTTTGTAGTTAATTTTGTTTCCTTGTGCATGACAAAATGACAAAGTCATGTCCCCGAATTCAATCATAGATTATGATAAATCTTTGTTGAAAGAGCTGCCATGAAACTAATGCTGGATTATCTCCAAAACCTCGCATTAAACAACAAGGAAAACAGAGCTCATTTGCTAAAGTAAATATTGTAATTTATTTACATATTTATCCACTGTTTGTCCATTCATTTTTTTTTCTTTTACTTTACTTTGGGCATTAAATTTTTCAGTACCATTTTACTTTTCTAACCTTTTTGCCAGGTTAGGCCACAAATCTGGTTAGGTTTGGGCATAAAGCAACATGTTTAGGTTTAAGCAACACAATAACTTGGTCAAGGTTAAAAACAGCTTGTTAAAACTTTCATTTCGTGTGACAATGTGGGAGTGACGAGGCTTTTAAGCTAGAAAACAAGAAGACTTTATGTGGCTGGGGATGGGTAACGTTGTTTCTGGTTTTACAGAATGGCAAAATGCAGAATCCTTTAAACAGGATTAGGTGGAGCACAGACCTGTTTTTGAGGCTTTTATGAATGTCTTTCTGAATTAAATCCACCAGTTTTCTCGGCTAGCATCATAGAAAAGTTGCGGTAATGGAAAATGGAGGATGCCTGGATTGACATATCTATTTTGTTCTTAACTGGTCTCTGGATTTAGACCACTGTAGCACATCCTTAAAAGGTTATCTTTCCATTCAGTAAGTAGCAACACGTTTTGTGTTTTAATGAAACAGCACAGAAAGCTGTAGAAAAAATACTCTTCCCTCTTAGCAAAAGTACAAAGTGAAATGTGATATGAAATTGTTTTAAGGCTAAAGATAAAGAACATGTAGCCTGTCCAGGCAGTCTAGATGATTGTGTACTGAACTTGTACCCCTCTGGCTTCAGTTTACTTGTACTTGTCACGTTGCCCCAGATCTGTGCAGTTGTCTCTAAATATCACTCGTTCCCTCCCTTCTGCTTGCACCTTAAATACACCAATTCCCAGTTTTTGTCAGTCAGGTTCCTTTCATCTCACAGAGTTAAAAAAAAAAAGTCTGTGTGCTGTCTATTTCTGTCTTAGTTTGCCGTCGAGATGGTTTCAGTCATTATGTCACAAGAAATCAATTTGCCGAATCACATTCATAATTTGTATGTTGTAATATTATATTTCAAAGCTACATAGCTGTTGAGGTTATGGTGGTGGAAGCTTGTTGAGGACCTAAATGCAGACAGCAGATGGGAGGCAGATAGAAAATGAAATGAAAGTTTTATTAAGAACGGAAACCAAAAGACTACATTACAAAGACTACATCTGATAAATATAAAACAAAAGCAAGAACAACAACTATGGCAAATCAAAAGAAGACTAGAAACAAAAGGACATTTCAAGAATTGACTTATACCATCAGAGAATTAATCCCAGTTCAAACCCATCCATCCATCCATTTTCTATACCCGCTGAATCCGTCGGTTGGGTCGCGGGGGGGCTGGAGCCTATCCCAGCGGTCAATGGGCGAGAGGCGGGGTACACCCTGGACAGGCCGCCAGTCCATCACAGTGCCACACAGAGACAAACGAGACAAACAACCAAACACGCTTTCACTCACTCCTAAGGACAATTTAGAGACACCAATTAACCTAACATGCATGTTTTTGGACAGTGGGAGGAAGCTGGAGTACCCGGAGAGAACCCACGCTTACACGGGGAGAACATGCAAACTCCACACAGAAAGGCCCCAGCTGGGAGTTGAACCTGGAACCTTCTTGCTGTGAGGCGACCAGTTCAAATCACAGTTTCTCTCATTAGTGCCCCTTGCACTTTTTAAAAAAATTTTTTTACTATGAATAATTTACAAAAATTCAGACTTTTGGAACATGCAGAATGGAAATCCAGCAACTAGCAGACAGTGGTTTGTTTTAATCCTACTACTTTTCATGTTCTATTTGTTTAAGAAACTCTGCATTTCAAATGCTACTTTCTCATCACATCTAATTCTATGAAGTAAGCTTCTCATCATCATCTTGTCGTACTGCATTCATGTTATCATTTGATTTAGTAGTCATGAAAATACCAAATACAGGTTATTTTCAAAATGGTTGTTTACAGGAAAAAAACGGATTGAGCTAATAGCGTGTTGTCATTTAACATAATTTTAGTGATTTAGCTGTACTTTCTTCTCACGATCTGCATCTTCCAGCCTCAAATGTCTATGTGGCACTTCAATATACCACAAGGACAATCAAGAAATAAAACAAAGACAATCCATGTGAGCAAAATCTGGGCAGCAGCTCCAACTATCACTGTATCCCCAAATAGAGAAATAGAGAATCTCATAATAGTTATGAGACAGGGTTGCATGCTGAGCATAAGGATTGTCACACAATATATGTTGTTTTTAAGTTAAGATATCCAGTTTTGATTTGACTGTCTCCTTCATTTTCACGTGCTTTGTGACTGTTAAACACAGAGGGGAATTGTTTGTGGGTGTAAGCCGCAAATGTTTGCCTTCAAGTCAATGTACATGTACAATCACAAGGGAAATTTGGATTAGATTCAGTTAATTGCTTTTTTTAGTTCTACCCCTGTGGAAAGAATTGTTTATCTCTCCTTTAATTAAGTAAGAAGCTGGAAATGTTGCACTATAATATAAAGATTTTGGGTGAGTTGAATCTGGTTTGAGGGACGAGGAGGGCGACACTTTGTCATGAAGAGTGGTGGCGACATGAGGGCACAGAGGAAAACACACCAGGCTGAGATTTTAAGGCAAAATGCAGTGAAGGAGGATTGAGGTCAAAGTAGATAATGACAGCATGAAAGCCCAAAAAGAGGGCATGTCTCAGGGTACTGCGGTACTGACAAAACAAAATCATGCTGAACACAGCGTTGACATAACACTCATCAGTATACATCATATCAACACCTGCAACATGTCAGTTGAACAATGACAACATCCAACACACTGAAGACAACCAGTCCAAGGACAACAAGATGGAAACAACTTTAGAAATAACCTTAACTAAACTGAAGACACAAAATCAACCTTATATTTTCACACTAAATTGTCTTGTTGTCCATGGATTAAGATCAACTGAATTTTACTCATTCTAAGCTTAATTCTTTAAATATATCGTTATGGCACCACCAATTTTACTCATTCTAAGCTTAATTCTTTAAATATATCGTTACGGCACCACCAATTTTACTGATTCTAAGCTTAATTTTTTTAATATATCGTTATGGCCCCACCAGTTTTACTCATTCTAAGCTTAATTCTTTAAATATATCGTTATGGCACCACCAAGCAACAAAGGCACCAGCTGCACATGCTCTGGAAAACCAAAACAGACCCTGGATTTGAAGAAAGGCCACGAGAAAAGGTCTGTTGCTCTTTTCATCTGTACAACTCGTGTTTTAGAGGATATGAAATTAAATTTGCAATAGTCGATGGTGGAAAACTGCAGAGATTTTCAAAGAGATGAAAATGTGTGTCAACAGCCTCAATCTACTGCACAGCTACGGAAATGATGTATATTATGATTTCACTACCTGAATTACCCTCTATGATATCACAGCTGCCATTTTTCCTACCTGTGGCATTAATATCAATGTTGACAGTCATGTGTAACTCTACTTCCAAACCTCTCCAGCCTTCAAATACAAAAATCCTTTCATACATGGAATCTGATAAGACTGTATTTCTACATGTAATTACTCTCATCTCACACACTTGAGAATTTTCTACATTCCCCAACACCTGTTGAACAATGTCACACCCATGTACATTTATTTCCTCTGTAGGTTTTTTAGTGCAAATTGTCAGTGTTACTGTTTTAAAGCAATCTCCCTCCTACTGACCTGGTTGAGTTATAATGCTCAGTGTGGAGGGTGGGGGATGTTCGGACTGTGATTTCCTGCAGGACTAGTTGTATATTGGCAGACCATGGAAGGCTCATAAATCTGAATCACATTAGCAGACATTTTTAAATGTCACAGTAGGAATGCGAGGGTGTAAATAAAAAAGAAGAATGGCTCAGTTAGATTAATCTCTATCAAGTTCAGTGCCATGCTTTTGTGCATGCTGGCTTTGCTATGACACTGTCAGACTTACAGTTTGGATGCTTGAATGGAGAAGCGCTGATGTTCGTCTTATTAATGCCCTGTAATGAGAACCCGAAATTTCTGCTGAGAACTTTTCCTCTGATAACATCCGTATTAATATAAACTCTGATTGATTTGGCCCTTCGGTTGTGTTTTTAGCCATTTCATGTCTCTCTTCATCTACAGGGGAACTTCTCCAGGGTAAAAAATAGCCTTTCTATAAAACAAATTAGCTGTATTCCTATAGAGGTGGTAAGTGAATTTAAAAAGAGCCTCTTGTGTCTTTTAACTGTTTTGTTGCGTAATGTAGTCAGAAGATGGCAGATGGCAAAGAAAGTTGGCCCAAATATGGCCCACGTTAGCAGTTTTCTTCTGGCCCACGTTTGGCCTCATGAAAGATGTTTTCTTCCCGTCCAGTCTCCGGGATGCTGAACATTTAAGGGGGGGAATTTACATTGCTCCACATTCAACTTTTTGCCTGTTACAAGTACACAATCTGTCTGCTTGATTAAAGCGATGTAACTAAAGCTAAACAAATCCTCAAAGAAGATGGCTGATCCTTCACATTGAAAGTCAAATGTGTTTATTGTTTGCATTATTATTATATTACAGTGAAAAAGTTTTTTCATCTCCCATTTAGCACATGAACAAAGAGAAACTGCTTAAGGCGAGCATAGTAACTTATTTTGGGATGTAGGAATAGTGTAACAACGAGTTACAGGTTATAGGTGTCTTACACCTAAAAGAATATTCTCACATAAAAAGAGAAGTTAAGAGAAATTATTAACTGTTACAATGGACGCTTTGCCTTTTTTTTTTGCTTTTCCTTTTCTCATTGTGAAAGGATAAAATAGTGAGACCATAAGCAGATTTGTGTGACTCTGGACTCATTACTACACATTCATGTAGAACACTGGTACTCTGTACTTATTTGCATAGTGTTCCAAATTTGACAGGGTGGTGCTGTCTAGCAATGAACATGGCGCAGTTGTGTAAAACCGGGTAAAAATATTGCTAAACAATCAGAAATCCAGAACTGCCCACAACCTGATATAATATGATCTTAATTGTTCTGCTAAGCGTTAACTGTAGCATTTTATAAATAATTAGAACTTGTCAAACCTCTGAACACACATCAAATGCAGTAAACACAACAACTTAAAAGGCATGAACATCAAGCAACACTGCGAAATGAAATGTCAATGCCTGATCAAAATCTACTGGTAGCTAGCATAAGCATCACAGAAAGAAGCACATCCTTGTTTTACTCAAAACTGGTTGATGTTCTCTCTTCCAACAAAGACTGTGAAGTTGATGTAACACATAGTTTTGTTCAGATGCCATCTTTTAGTTCCCCTTGCTCTGAGGCTGTTTTTTGCTTGCATTACCCTAAATTCTCACGTAAAAAAATAACAAGCACTTTATAGATTATAACAAATCTTTGGCAAAAGAGTGAATCATAAAACCCACTGAAATTATCTTTGTGAAATTAATACTCTGAAGTATTTTGAATACATTTTGTAGTTTAATAACTGGACTGAAATCCAATTTTGCACAATACCGGCTCATTAATTGGCAGATCTTGCACTTAACATTCAGTTTCTCCCAGTCTTATTCAGGGATGCACTGATACCACATTTTTTAAAACCAAGTACAAGTACAAGTACTTAGCTTTTAGTACTTGCTGATACAGAGTACCAATATGAGTACTAATCAAGTCCATTACAGTTCTTACAATTAAACACATTTTCTTTTCTTTGGGCCTATTCAACTCAAATACAACTGCACTTTGTTTATTTTAGTAATATAAAACTACTCTTAGTGCAACATACTGTTTTAACATTTTAACTTTCACAAACACGTTGCAGGAACATTAATCTCCTGTCACACTGGTATCGGTTCTATATATCGGAACACTTTAATGAATACTAAGTACGAATACACGCACATGCTATCGGTACTGATACCGATAGTGCATCCCTTGTCTGATTCATTCTCTCTCTCTCCTTACCCTTTCTCCATCCCTTACCTTATCTACCAAGTTTGACTGTTTTTAGGCAGGCATATTAAAACCTAAACAGGCAGCACAAGTTGGAGACACAGGAACATTCTCTATAACAAGATGCCAAACATCAAGGGGCAGAAGTTAACAATGTTCAACGCTCAACTTTTTGACCGTTGTTGTATAAATGTTGGCTAGCACAAACTGGTTAGTCAACATTTTATCTGTTTGTTGTCCTCTAAAATGTCATTTTGGAGATTAGTTCCTGTTTCTGTGGGGAAAACAAAGACTTTCATCATCGTTACTTGAACATTAAATGTTCTGAACTCACATGATGCCAAGTAGCTTCAGCATTGTCAACCTAAGCAGGGGTTTAATCAGTTAGAGTGGGTTAAGTCATTGATAATGCTGTTGATTTCCTGTTATGAAATGTCTGATATGAAAAATGTTTATTCCAAATACAGGGCAGGCAAAGAACTGGTGGCCATCTAAATAGGTGGAGATTAATGATGGGTCTTTCTTTCTGGCACATTTTTTGTTTTTATTTATTTATCTATTTTCTATTTTTCTTTTTTGGCTGAGCAACTTTGATAATTAGATGTGCTTGTTTAATAGAAGTATGTTTTGGGTAACAAACATACCACTTTTAATTAGTTTAATAAATATCACACTGTCCTGTTGACATTGAATTTGTTGCTGCAGCTCTCCTGCCCTTCATTTAGATTGACACAATAATATCATTATACCTGGAACTCGGAGTGGAAAGCTGCTGTCTAAAGACAAGAGTTGTTTAAATGCCACCCAACATGCTACATGAAATAATCCCCACACTGGATTTAGACACACATGTAAGGGAGAATACACACACCGTCACCTTGTTGACCAAATGCTAAACACTGCAAATGATGTACTGAGCCAACTACAACCATATGGTGCTTTCTGTTTACTGTTGTCTATGCTGCAGTGATGACAAGCCAGAGTATGACCACTGACTTAAGAGAGTGTGAGACGAACGGAGAGATGGTTTGGAGAAAAAGGCGAAACTTGACTGAAGCAAAAGCTGAAACAAGCCAGGAAAAAAAGACACAAGTCATGGCAGTCAAGTGAGTGACTGACTTGTGGACAAACAGCCTCTTAGCTTTGTATTTCTCTATTACACCCCTGCATTGCAGCACTCCCTGCAGGAGCTGAGAGAGGTGCAGTGTTTCCCACATCCCCTTCTGCTGTCTCAGAGGAGACAAGTCATCTCAACCAAAAGCTCCCGGCACAGTTCAGCACAGGCGCTCGCTAGCTGCAGTTGGTCTCCTTCACTGTAGTCGTGTGTTGCTCGACCTCCAAACGCACCACAATACTCAAGGCTGAACTCATCCTATGTGAATAGGATAGTACAGAAATAGGGAAAAGTTTATGAATTCATAGATGTTCCTGAGAAATGATGACTGTGTCCCACAATGCACTGGGATTCCAAGTGAACCAGTTGTACTGTTGGCTACTGTAACTAATTTACTTTTGTTTTCTTTCAAGTGGGGTTTTCTAATTGGGGAGAACTTCTAATGTGAGAGCTAAGCTAATGGCTACCCTGAAAAGGCTACCTGGAGGAGTGAATTTTTTTCATCTAAAACAAGTCTAGTATAATAACAGTTTGAGCGATTGCTGAATACTGAATATGGTGGTAACATCCTTTTTGTTAGCGTCATTGCATGCCAGCGGCTGGGCCATTTGTCCTGCCACTAACCACCTCCAAACTGTGTTTCTGCTCTCAATCAGAGCATTTTGCACACAAGCAGGCACTTTTTGAGTGAGGACAGAGTTTTTTGAGGGTGAGCAGTATGATACACGAGCATGAAATCAATGCAAACCTGCTCACTAATAGAAAAAAAATCTGCTCCTAATTTGAGATGGTAATATACCACCATAGCTTTGCTGCTTAATTTTTTGACGTTATTTGAATTCCAAAGACATTTCATTCAAACAAAATGTGAAATTCTAGTTGTTTTGATTTAAATAAAAGAGTAAAAATGCTATAACACAGTCTCATGGCAGGTATATTCATCACAAAATGTAGTATACAGATTCTCGTTATGGGGGGGGGGTATAGTTTCAATACATTAAAGGAGATGTCATGTGAGGTCTTTGAAATAAATCTTTTTTCTACAGAAAACACTGTAGATGGAGTAGAAAACTAGTCCTACTCCATCTACAGTGTCACAAATGCAGTTCAGGCACAACTAGAACTCATTACGTTTTTTAAAAAAAGGACATTTGTGCTCATCTACAAGAATGCCGTGTTTTTCTTGTGCACATTTCACATTTTATCGTGTCATTATGTAGCTTACTGAGGCATTTAACCTCAATCTTGTGCGTTTTGTATGAAGCCGCTCCTAAATATTTAAACATTGTAGGCTGTGACACCATCGGTAAATGCATTCAGCAGATGAAAACATGGAAGATGAATGTCTCTGGGCACAACTTTGCAGTGCCCTGATGAGAAATGAAAAAAGAGGGACGTGCTCTGTGATGCAGCAGTTTTATATGAGATTTCTGCCCTCCTCTGGCAGAAGCGGTTAATTGCACTGTAACCTGAAATGAGACAGCCGCCTTTAACAGGCGTCTGCCAACTGTCAGCTAAACCTGAGCACACAGAGTGGTATTTCCCCAAGGAGAGTCCTGAAGGAAGGGGTTTTTTGAGTAAGACAAGGGGAAAAGACAGAATGCTGGAATTGAAAAGGGCTCAAATTTGTTCAAAGGTAACAAGATAAAGGGCACTGGGCAGAAATGATACAAGGCCGAACTATGAGGACACACAACTGTATCTACCTTGTATGGTCAGTTCTACATTTCTCAGGCACACATCACATGATGACATTTCATGATGTAACTGTTTTACACTGTGTGCTATGTTGTAAAAGGAGAAGATGTTTTGCAATCTGGTCACTTCTAGTCATCACTGATGAGTCTCCAGAGAGATCAGCAAATAGCAGACAAGTTGGCATAATCTTTCTTTTTTCCAGTTCACTCTGAATCCTTTAACAATGATTCATCTCCCCTGGGGGATTACATCACATTTCTGAGATCAATTGTGAAGATCCAATTAATTCTATGAGTTCTGCACAATACCATTTGTGTAGCTGATGCAATACAGTCAGCAGAGCCTAAAGAGTTTGCCAACCATCCTGCTGCGTACCTTGCTTGTTTTCCTCTCTTATGTGACTGTATTCAGATGCCCCTCACCCCCAAGCTTGTGCTTATTGATCTTTTACAACTGCACTCCAATACTAGACGAAAGTGGTGTGCTGCAATCAGCTGTGTGAGCAGCATCACAAATGAGGTTGGGGGAAAGAAAGATGGATGGAGAGAAAGAGGTTCCGTGCGTGAGTACATTGAGAGAGAGACGGAGTGGAAGTTGGGAGCTGCGTGATGGGAGGGTGGAAAATGGGGGAGATGGTGAGCATTGGAAAGAGGAGGAGGAGGAGGAGGAGGAGGGGGGGGGGGGGGGGGGGGGTTGTGTAGTGCTGCAGTGGAGAGAAGTGAGAGGAGACTGCAGTCTCTGCTTATGGGAGAGATCAGACTATGTTACCACAGCTCTGAGGGACTGTACCCCAAACACTTATTGATGTTGGATGGGCCACCTCACAGGGGGAATACCACATCTGACTGGTGAGTTCTGTTTTAATTACCTTTGTAGATTTACATACAGTTAAGTTGCATGGATTTGTTAAAAATGCACAAGAATATTGCTATCTTCGAGGATCGTCTCTGCATTTTCAAACAAGATGAGCCATCACAAACTGCTCTAGTTCGACTATTTTCGCTGTTGTTGAGGAATACTTGTTAATGAGGACGTCTCAGCCTTTTTTTTCTTTCTGTGGCTGACTGACGCTGGCAAGTGATGGGCTGCAGAAATCAAAGACAAATAAGGACTGTGTGCTAATGGCACAGCGGTAAAAGGTAGAGAAAAAAAGAGGAGGGGAAGGCACGTTTCAGTGTTGTAGCTGCTCCCGGAATGCAAGCAAAAAGCACAAGGTTTAAGTTATGGAAGTTAGAGTGCCGAGTTGTTCCCACACTAGATCAATAATTCAGGTAGTGTAGTGTACCTGCCTACATCCCTTGATCCTTTTCATTTTAGCTGCTGACATGGTTCATGTCAGAGGTTATACTGGAGGAATCCCTGCTATATCTATAAAGAGAATAAAACTTTATTCACAACCATAATCTGTCACAGCTCAGTGGTAGCAGCATGCATTCCCACTGTTCCCATGCCCACTTCTTCGGCTGTGCGATGACGCTGGTGTGGAACCAGGTGCTTATTTGACAGGCTGGTCACCACAGCTATAGACAGGTTGAGGGCAATTCTGGATTGCTGATAGAAACTGTCAGGATTGCTTAGCAACAATGATCTGTGGGCCCACAGCACACAGGCCGTCACTGTACAAAGCGTTTTGCATTTGACCTCAGATTCTAGCTCACATGGTAAGAAAGGATGACACATTTTGGCAATGCAATACTTATTGATCTGTGGCTTGTAAATCAATGAAGATAAAGTCACATCATGATTGTGTTCACCACATGTGGATGGTTCACTTTAATTTTTTTGATAACCTCATACACACTGTGCACTTTACACTAAAGTAGACAGATTCCCTGTGCCATAACCTCTGGTGTTAGCCCCACTCTCAGTTGTTTTTCGTGCTCCTTGTAAGAGTAAACAGAACCAGTCTTTAACTTAGGACACATTCCTTCTGTAGGCACTTTACAAATTGCTGAAATGACGCACACACCCACATCAACACACCACCACTGGTAAACAACTGGTTTAGTCTTTTATGACTCATTGTTTGGTTCATTATTTGAAATGCTATTTTTTCATTAGATTACTTTACTTTTACACATAACTTGCATTACAACAGAAGCTGTGGTAATGAACCTCCTGAATTAAACAGAAAAAATCTGATTATACTGTGTATTCTCTCTGTTCACTTTACAATTGATTAATTCAATAACTTTTTCAGTCAAAATATGTATCTCGTTTGAATTCTTCATCCAAAAAATAAAATAGGAGGAGACATTATGGCTCCAGAATAACTTTAGAATTATTTTTAGGAATGTGTGACACTTATGAGCAGGGCCGCTGACAGGTTTGGCTGGGCCCGGGATGAATGCCCCCCCCCCCAGTCTAAACGAAAGTTACAGGCTACCCCAAAACGTCACGTTTATAACCCATTCGTTACATTCAACTCTATCTAAATGGCAATTTCACACGTTGCCTTGTCTATACTGGCTTATTTTAAACAAAATAAGGTTAAACCAGAGCCGTGTTACACTGGCTGTCATTCAGCTGACCAGGGATGATTCTCAAATCAATTCAGCCTGATTGGCGTGCATGCCTGAAACATTTGGACATATTTGCGGACTAATGCGCATATTCCTTTTTTTTTTTTTTTGGGCCCCCCCCCATTCCTGGGCCCGGGACAAAATACCCGTTTGTCCCCCCCTATCGGCGGGCCTGCTTATGAGGAGGAATCTAAATCATATTGTTCAGTAAGACAATTAGCAATATGTATCATACTGCAGCAAATTTGTTTTTGCTTTGCCCTTTGGGTTAATTTTTAGGAAAATTTTGTTTTCTGTAGGAAATGTTTATGCTTTAATTCTGATTTAATTAAAGGTGAAATGATGCTGCCAGATTTTTGGAGTTATCTGAAGCCCTTGATTTGTTTTGCCACAAAACAACAACCCTCATTTAGAGAGAAGAACATCAGCACCTTCGTGCTCAGCTGGAAATTGAAATGGTATGACGCTGTCACATGCTGACATGCACAGTGAGAATGAATAATATAATGCCCACTGGAGGCTGGAAGGCAAATTGATTTTGTCAGCTGTTGAGATATACTGTAGCAGATAGACCATTGTGAGGAGATGCTTCTTTTTTTTGTTGTCTCTGAATGATTTAGACAGCAGCCTCATTGTTTGTCAGACCTCACGACTTAGTTTACCTCCATCTATCTCTGGCTATCATCTATCATCTATCGCTGACTAAATAATGGATTAGTCCATAGAATGTTGAAATATTGTCCCACATGGTTTCTAAACTCCTAAAGTTTGAAATGAATCATTATTTTGTTTTTAATTTGTTATATAAATATTTTTCCCCATCACAAAAGACAAAAGGTAAAAATGCTTCACATTCTTACTCGTATCTTCTCCCCGTGTATGCGTGGGTTCTCTCCGGGTACCCCAGCTTCCTCCCAGCGTCCAAAAACATGCATGTTAGGTCAATTAGTGTCTCTAAATTGTCTCCAGGATTGTCATTGTCCAGGCCAATGTCTCGCTTGTCTCTATGTGGACCTGTAATGGCATGGTGACCTGTCCAGGGTGGACCCCGCCTCTCGCCCAATGACAGAAAACTTATTCCATTATAAAAGATAAAAAAGTGTAATTAAGTAATTTGTTAACAGTAATAAGATTTTGATCGGCTTATTTAAGCTGGGTTTTACACTTGATTGTAATAAGATGAATAATTTCCAAACTTAACACATTTATTTGGATAAGAGTTATATGTTTATACACCAGAGACAAGGAGAGAGCCTAGTCCAATTCTTTTTTCTAAACTAAGCCACTGGGTATCAATCTTTTTGTTATTCTTCCAACTGAACTACCATCTATCCGTACCGATTAATATGACTTAATGCTTGGTTCACACAGAACTTCTTTATGTTTTTGGATGACTGTGAAGAAGCAGGGTTCTCTCTGGCGTGTCATTGTGTTCAGAGTAAAATAGATAATCACCGCAGCTCCTGCTTTTTCTTATCACACAGTAAATACTCACGTCGACATAAAGGATTCATAATGGTTTCAAACTCTGCAGCCTTAGATTTTCAGTTGAGGATTTGTGCGCACACACATAACTGGTATTCTCACCAACAATGCTCATAGTTGACTGTTGTGACTCCGAGATTATCTGGTTTAACTCCCCTCATGGGTGACAGTTTAGAGCAGCTTTTGAATTCATTGTCTCTCAAGTAAATAATCTTTATATACTAGAGACTCACTAAAAGAGCGACAGTATTTCGAGAATTAACATGGAAAACTGAGGCAACCCAGCACAAGATACATTCTCCTGTTTTCCAGTTTAAACGGTCATGTCAGTTGCCTTTCGTTGATGCCAGACTCAACACACATCTGCATTTCTCAAACAACATTTACACGTGCCTGCACTTTCAAAACGATCCACACTCGGTCTGTGTTGGGAGCGTGGATCAGCTCGGTAAGATGTTTGGAGGATGGATAAGATGAGGATTAGATGAGGACTTCTTGGATTGTATTAGCTATAGTACGTGATGAAGATTCTTAATCCTAACCAAATGCAGACTGAAAACAAAATTATGCCAAAACTTAACCTACCTGCATCTTAAAAATGAAACTGAGAACCTGTAGAACACTTGTACACAAACACACAAGATTAAAAAAAAGGTTCAATCAGACAAGATTCTCTTTATCAAGTCTCACATTCTGACTGTGTTTGTCCAGCACAATCAGCAAATTTAAATTCACGACCTTTGATCGACATAATTGCATATCCAACAAATTTAAAGCCCCTCACTGACACTGGTATTGTTTCCATGGTACCGGCACGTAACTTCTGCACATAACATGCTACAAGTAGAATTAAAAGGTATGGTGATAAAGAGCTTTTGCTTTTCCACATATTTCAGAGATCATCACCAATCAAAGCAGTTCTTCCCTCTTTTTCCCCGTCTCTGATCCAATATTGTCTACAGACCACTTGAGATTGGTCCCACTTTTTTTTTTGTTTTTGTTTTTTCTTGGGTCATTTTCTTTTTTATAAACAAATCTCAAGGTTAATTCCCCTTAGCGTATGGTAAATTTAGGCACCAAAATACATTGTTATAGGTAGGAAAAGATTATTGGGATTAGACTTCATAATGTCCCATTCTCTAAATTGCCTGGCTGTGGGGTTATCATGTGATATTGCATGCATTTTCTTAATGAAGTTGGGGTCAAATTCAAGAAATTTGAGTAGTTTGGGCATAAATTATTTTCAAAATAATGCCTGTGCCCTTTCCTTGATCGAATCAGGTAATTTAAAACCCAGATTTTCATTCATTCATTGATATTCCAAATCCAACACAAGGCCAACACAGAGACGAATGAGACAACTCAAAACCTCGATATTGAGTATGTACATGCAACAAATCCTCATATTTTAGTGGTCAGCAGAAAAAAGAATTACCATATCTTCATAAATCAAAATTAATAACCCCATAACCGTTGGCCAGTTCTCTGATCTTGTAAGAAGTTAACAGTTTCATCACACTGTGATGGACTGGCAACCTGTTCAGGATGTACTCCGCCTCTCGCCCAATGGCAGCTGGGATAGACTCCAGCCCCCCCCCCCCGTGACCCTGAGTTGGATTAAGCAGGTATAGAAAATGAAAGGATGGATGAATGTTTCATCACAGTATGTGTGTTTATCCTCCTGAAATTGTGACTGAACACTCTCCTCACAATGAGAAAACACAGCACAGACTGATATGTCACACTAATGTGTCTAAGTCAATACATTTCACCAACAGTCTTCCATAGGGTTTATTCTCTAGGTAGGACATTCATCCCACTTACCTTTCGACCATTTAAAAAAAAAATTATTTGTTTATATTTTTTCCTTTGTGTCTGATCACTTTGTGTCTCAGGGACCCTGCACCTAGTCTTTGACAATGAAGTTCAACTTGTTCAGAAAGGAGGCCGTGGCGGCTGCTGAGCCGACCGTTGCCACCACTGTGACCATGGCTCCTTCTCCGGCTATGATGTCCACCTCTGCACCGGACATTCCAGCCTCCAACAACACAGAAATCAGCAAAAATGACATGTTTGAGGAGATCAAGAGCAAATTCTTGAATGAAATCGATAAAATCCCTCGTAAGTAACACTGCCGTGAATGAAAGTGTTCTTCGTTGCACAATAAGCGGATACTGAAATGTTCATTTCCAACCTCTCGTTCTGAAACTGACAGTTCCTCCATGGGCTTTGATTGCCATCGCTGTGGTCGCTGCATTGCTCGTCCTCACTTGTTGCTTCTGTATAATAAAAAAATGCTGCTGCAAGAAGAAGAAGAACAAGAAAGGAAAGAAGGGGAAGGATGGCTTCAACATGAAGAACATGCAAGATGGCGAGGTATGACCCTCCTGCTTCCTACATATCAAATGTCAGGATAACATGACGTTTTGGCTGACATCCTGCTTCTTATTTACCACAACAATTCATTATTGACGTTTTTGTCATTTTTGCTCAGATTCTTTGACTTTGGCTAACTACATTTAATCTTTCACCAGCAGCTCTTTTAGCCCAGGCTGTAGAGGACACAAGGAGAGCCCTTTTCCCTCCATTTATTTGATGTCGTTGTGGTCGTTTAAACGTGCAATGTATTCCATTGTGGCCCGTTGTGAAAAATGACACACTTTGTTATGAGGTAGCAAAGAATGATGAGAACCATGAATTGGGGTATTTTTTCTTATTAAGTTATCAGTGCAAAAAGCTGCTGAAATAAATTGGTGTGGCTGTGAAACTTGCTGGAGAGTTTGGAGGCAAAGTATATCATAGGTAAAGTATTAGCTGATGATAAATATGGAGACTCATCAGCTTACATGAACTATTACCCTAATCTCCACTGACTTGAATATAGTAATCAGTTGCTTGTGTCCACACAGTAGATTCACTGACCTCAGCCCAAAGAAAGTGCGTCATTTCTCTTCATAACTGTGGTGGTGGTGTTGACTGCCTCTTTTTTTGTAGCGTGTTTGGTGTCTTGTGAGTTGAATCTCTTCCTCTCTCTGCTCTCCTCCTTTTTTCCGCTTTGTGTCTGTCTTGTATGTGCCTTGACTGTGGTGGACTCCTGCTCTACGGTAGGTGGATAGCTCACGTTGATGCTCTCTGGCCCCCGGGGCGGAGGGGGGGTTTCATGGAATGAAAGTCGTAGCTTCCTTTGCTTTTTTTTTTTTTTTATATTATTATTGTTATTTTTAGTCTCCCCCCATTTTTGTTAATCTTGTTATGATAGCTTGAGAATGTAACAATGGGAAAGCTATGATGTCCTCCATAAACCCAGGAGAGGAGAGTCTAACCATCTAACACATTGTTCTTTGGACAATGTAACTGTAACTCATACCAATATGGAAAGTATTGGATTCAAAGATGATATGCAAGGCACTGTTAACATTATTAATATGCATGTGATAAAGGGCATGGTTGGTTGGTTGGTTGGTTGGGAGACATGGAAACTGTGATGATAAAACTGCATGATGAACAAAATACTCAAAAACAAAAGTTATTTTTGACTGTAATACTCAAGGAGGAGGTAGGATGCAGAGACACTGGATGGCCAGAAAGAAAACGTTTCAAAGTCAAGGTCACTTTGACAAAGAGACTCTTATTCAATTACAGAAATAACTGCAGCAACAAGACTCTGCATTATTCATATAGCTGGCTGTGCCCTTCAATCCTGAACCATCTACTCCGATGATGGTGAGGTGAAAGAGAGGCATTTTTGACCCACATTTATTATGGGGTTAGACAAGGCCTATTATTTAGGGTTATAAAGTTTGTAATTTATACTAAATTGTGAAGGAGTGAGAGTGGAGTTTATCTCTAGCTTGTGTTGGGCTTAATAACCTACAGTCTGTAATTACAACTCAGTTGCCAGAATAAAATGTTGCCATTTTGTATTTATAGAAACCACAGATATGTATAAACTCAGCATTTATCACATTTCCATTTTCCATTTTATTACGCTTGTCCCTCATAAACCAGTAAAGAAGACCAAAGTAGGAGGTTGGATTTGTTCTGTGCATACCATTGTTTTTTTCAGCTAGTCTGGCCTGAAAAAGGCTGTTACAGTTTTGTGCTTCTGTGCTTCTTTTAAAACTTTCACTCTAGAGTCCTTTGTGGGGCTGTCTTCCCTTCTTAGTTTGTGTGTTAAACATGTTTAGTACAGAGAGAAAATAGTCCTGATATATGACTCTATAGCTTTGCGTTGGTACTGTGAAGTCCTGCATTAATCTCACTTTCAGCTTTGTTTGTTGCCTTTACTGTGGTTAAAGCTAGCTAAGTAACTGTGCCAGTGTCACAAATGGGAATGTTGTTAATTTTGTGAGCACCGACTCTCAACCACAGCAACATTAAAACCACCTGCTACCGCAAAATTTGAGACAGATTCTACGGGACCTGTGGAATCCCAATCCTAACCAGTCCTCTAGTTCATGCTTAGCCCGCTAACATCAGTGCTGCTGTGTTTCAGCTTGGCTTTTCACAAAATAAATCTTACTATATAATTATTCATTTGATTATTTCTTAGTAATTTAAATAAGCAACATTAGTTGTTATGCAAATTATGGCAACCAGGTATTTTGGGATGAAGGCAGAGCAGTTAGCTAGCAAGTGACCAGAGGGATATCATTGCTAAATAGATTATAGTTAGCTGTTAAGATATTAATGAGCTCTTGGCCTGCTTATAACATGATAGTGGTAGAGAGGTTGTCTTAAATAGATACTTTAATATGGAATCATTGTCTCTTTTAAAATAGTTTTTTTATGCTATTTGAAAACAAACAACTGAACAGTGCGAAGGTAAGCTACCTCTAGATGCTCAGTATGCACAAGGCTGCATGACAAATGGGTCTGGTTGTTTAGATGGCACGTGAGAAATACCAATAATAATTCATATGCTGTGAACTTTCAGTTAAGTAGTGAGGTTACTGATCATGTACATAATTGTGTCTAATTAACCAACATCCCAGTCATCATGATATTTAACAGCAAAAAAAACGTTCTTGATAAGGTACTGTATGCCACTGTATCCTGGTTTCTATCACAGTACTAAAGGCTGCATATCCAGGTTTCTCAATACCAGTATATGACTACTCAGGTTTCAGAAAGCAGCATGTTTATGTGAGCAACAAATAACCAGGATATCAGTGCACATGTCAACAGTCAATTAATATGTATCTGTGGTTTCTAGAAGCTTAGAATGACTTTGTTTTATTTCTGCAATTTGGCTGGTAATCCAAGTGAAAAGTGTATCATATCTAATATATATCTCTTTGCCCTGAATATTATGTCTCATTTTCCTTTAATAATTTAATATGAATTGACATTTGCTCTTGTGAGCTAGTTCCTTAGGGGTTTATTCCAAATTGATCTCCTTGTTTATCTGGTGAAATCTAAAATTTTACTGTTTGACAAACAAGAACTCTCCCATTTTTCTGATTCCATTTGGAAAGTAGTGACATTTATTACCCCTTTTAGTGGAACTAGCATGCAATGCCTCCACTGACTCTGGCTGTCACAGTACTGCTCAAGCATGTTGAAGGAATTGCCCACTGATCCAAAAACACTGTTTGGTTGAGGAGTACGGCATATTTAAATAATAGACACCTTCCATTTATGTTACCAGCAGAGATTTCTTTCTTTCTTTTTTTTCATATAAATCCCTGGTTTTGATTATCAGGTGTAATACAGGTAAGCAGTAACCGAAACATGTAAACACTCCTGGAGCTCCAGTGTCTGTGGCATGCTGGCTGTTAAATAGGGAGTTCTGCATAATGGTTCCTGAGTATGTCATTTTTAATTCAGTTGGGTTTTTTTTGCGACCTTTACACCACAGAAACACCAGGATGACGAAGATGATGATGAGGAGGGAGAGACCGGACTTACAGAAGAAGAGAAAGAGGAAGAAGAGAAAGAGGAAGAAAAACTGGGGAAGCTGCAGTACTCGATAGATTATGATTTTGAGAACACAAAGGTTTGTTGTTGTCATGATAACTGCACTTTTATTAAACCTTAAGATAAATATTGTTCTGGAGTAATAAAGACCAGTTTTACAGGTGAAAATCAATTTAATTATATTTTTCGTTGAGAATTTGAATGTTGTTTTCTTTGATAGTTATGCCTGAAATTTTTATAGGATTTGCAGAAATTGTTTGAAGAAATGGATTAGGAACACTGTAATATGAAGTTTCAATATGTGGTAGTACAATCAGTTTTCACATGGCAGGATAGAGTAAGATAATTGGTACAGCTACACTTTACCTCCTTCCACACCTCATTCGCAACATAATCGCCATATTTTCTTGTTCTGACTCCCATGTGACGGAGCTAGCCAATCAGAAACTAGGAGTCATGGCAAATGCAACGGATTTTTTCTATTTCAAGCTCAAAAGATTTTTGAGGAAACTTTTGTTTGTATTCTTTGATCAGTGCCTCTAATCTCTAATCAATTAATTGTCTTCTAAAGCCAACCAGTAAGTGACAAAAGTGTTTTTGTAAAATGTTTTCGAGTTATTGATGGAACACATGTTGGTCTCAATCTTACGTCACACAAAGGCCGATGGTTGACCAGGAAGCACTCAGTTGCTCCAGCCACCCCGTTCCATCCTCCTTAAGAAGACCTTGGCTACTTAAACGAATGATTTGAGAACTGCTCAGGTATGGAGACAGTCACATAAATCGTATTTCCCCGACGCTGCTTGTAATTGTGGTATTTTATTTGATGCCATGATGAGCCGTGTTTAGGGGAAAATGACTTATATGACAGTCTCAGTTGGAGACATTTCAACTTTACGACTCTGACTCAAAGAAAACAAAAAAATACAAATGGACAGATATTTTTTGTATCTTAACTCGTCACAATGTGCATTTTCCCAAAAATGTTTAACTTACACCTGATCAATACAGAATTTCTTGACAGGTTCTTTGTAAAATCGCTCACTTTTGAGAGAGAGTGGAAAACAATAAAGGTGCTAAACCCTGAGATGATGAATTTTTCAGCAGCTGTGGCATAGGCAGATAGACAGAAGTGTTAAATATTCAGTGACCTGAATTATTCCAGCAATGTCCTCAGCATCATTTGAAGAAAATGGATGTAACACTAAAACTGTTGGACCGTAATATCTTTAATTCATTCATTTATAAAAAGTAAGCAGTAAACTCCATTAAGCAGAATCTGGAAAAGGTATTCTGCTAATATTACTTAATGTTAAAAAACATGGTTTATGTCACTAAAAATAATAGTTTTATACAAGTTATTATACTATGAGACATTTGACAAACTGCCCGACATTCAGTATGTTTCCAGTAAACCAAGACGTTTGTGGTGATTGATTTCAAGGCTTAAATTGTCAGATCATGTTATATAAGCAGTCTGGCTCAAATGTTGGATTTCTTGTTGATAAAACTCTTCATCTTCAGCACTATCCTGTCCAATCCTCTGTTCACAGCTCACAGTTGGCATCCTTCAAGCTGCAGACCTTATTTCCATGGACTCTGGTGGAACCTCTGATCCTTATGTTAAAGTCTTTCTGTTGCCTGATAAGAAAAAGAAGTATGACACCAAGGTGCACAAGAAAACGCTGAACCCTGTCTTTAATGAGACGTTTGTTTTCAAGGTAAGTTTCAACGTGACTTTTCAAGTCAGGAGCTGAGATAGTTACGGCCTTAAGAAAGTGTGCATGTAGCAGCAAAGAAAGAGGGACATAGATCTGATAATGTAGATTATCGTGTAGATGTTAGTGTTTCTGCATAAAAATAAGATGCAAAAATGATCATCTTAAACCCTTGTGTATCCATCACATTGACTGTTGTGTCAGGTTTGTCTGGATCCACTGGTCTGTTCAGCATACAGGCTGCTCTTTGCTGCTCTCACTAATAAACCCCGCAGAGACTGAAAAAGGGACTCTGGGTCAAGCTTGAAGCTCTCTCCTTCTGCTAATATGCAGTGGCAAAACATGGAACAATGAATTCTAAAAAACGAATCTCTCTTCTGTCTCAGACAGAGGCAAAGACGTATCTAGAGCCACATATACTGTCTCACTGTGAAGATTTATTTCACAAACTTCCTACTATTTGAAATCAAAAGGTTTTTACTTTATAATTATTTTCAACATTTATATGAGGGAAAATGTAATATCTTATTACACATATATTATTGATCATATAATCTAATGTGTGTTCAAAGGCACATTGTTTTGCCATGATCTCAGATACAGGTTTTTATTTTTCAGATCATTTACATTCAGCTTCTTTTCAAATGATTTCCTTTCTAAAGTACTTCTAATAAAGTTTGGATAATCATGTTCAAGCAGTATTGTTTCTGTCAAGCAGCTGCCCTATGAGGAACTTGGCGGCAAGACACTGGTCATGTCTGTGTATGACTATGACCGGTTTTCCAAACATGACGTCATTGGAGAGGTGAAGATCCCCATGAATACCATTGACCTTGGACGGCCGATCGAAGAGTGGCGGGACCTGGAGAGCGCTGATCAAGAGGAGGTGCTGTTCAAAATCAAACAGATTAGAGTCATGCTTTCAGCTTCCAAAGAACAGGGCACTGATATTGTATTGTATTTATATTGTTAACAAATCCCATGAAACAATTATGAAATGGTGCTTTTGATAAGTAATATCCACCTAGAAACGTGTTAGTTTGCCGAAAAATGAGGAAATCTACAATGAGCTGCACCATCACGCATGCTTATACATCCCTTTATTATGTTTGATGTGGCCACTGTAGTCTTGTTCTTGTCCATCTGACATATACCATGATGCTGCAATAAGATAACTCACTTGCTCACCAAATGTGAAATAATTCACAATTACACAACTTTAGAGTCAAAATATCCTTGATCTTAGAGGAAATTCAGCTAATTCAGCAATTTGCAATTGCTAAAAGATGCTGTATTATGTAAGTGCACAGTCATATAAGCAATCAGAATGAATATTTATTTTTTACAGTAGTGCAACACTTATTACTATACATCCAGAAATATATAGTGATGGCACTGTGTGCTCATGAAGTATCAGGTTGAGGAATTTTTTTATGCAAAAATTTTGTGTAGAACAAAGTTATTGTATTTTCTGCTAATACTTATGCTGGAAGTGCTATGCGCTTATGCTCAGAATAATAAAAGAATCTCACAAAACTGTGTAATGGCAACCTATAAAGTGCCAGCGATGTCACATGGTAAAAAACACTTAATGAATTTCAGCCTTGGAGAATGCAAGATAGTCAACAGTTTTGTGCGAAGGTGTCAGAAAACAAGCAGTTGACTGATGAGTATGTCTACTCGTCATCTTTTCTCCTTTCCCTCTGTGCTGGCTGCTGCTCAGCCTGAGAAACTTGGAGACATCTGCATCTCCCTCCGTTATGTCCCCACTGCTGGGAAGCTTACCGTCTGCATCCTGGAGGCAAAGAACCTGAAGAAGATGGACGCCTGCGGCTTATCCGGTAGAAAAAAAGCCTAGATCATTTTTTTAAAAACAAGTTTTAGATTACTGCACATTTATTGGGAGAGAGTATGATTGGGAACATTGATTGTTTAAAATTTTTTAAAGAAACTAATGTTGCTGCTGGTGCAGTGAATACATTTTCCTCAATAAGTCAGCATTTCTTTGCTTGTCAAAGAAAATTAAATAAGAGGTTATTACAGAAAATGGGAAGGAATGGGAAACAAGCAGAACATAACAGTTTATAGGTTGTTGTTTCTTTTGCTAATCGTGTTGATGTCCCTTTTAGATCCATATGTAAAGATCCAACTGCTGCAGGGGGGTAAGCGCCTGAAGAAAAAGAAGACAACAGTGAAGAAAAACACGCTTAATCCATATTATAATGAATCATTCAGCTTTGAAATCCCACTGGAACAGATGCAGGTACAGTATATGTCAAACCAGACATTTTGAACTTAATTGATATGTTTTGATGTCCTACAAATCAATCTCCACTCACATTTTAACAATACTAGGCCGTAAAGTGAAAGTACACCTCCGAATCAAATTGCCAAGTTTGCAAAGAGATGTGGATTTGTTTCTGAAATTTAAGAATGAATTGAATTGCACTTGGCTTGTGGTGTCCACAGTGTTAAAAACATTTCCCAATGCAAAGTGCATTGGACATTGCAGCAGCAGTGTCCCTTTCCTGGCTTGTTCCTCAATAATATCCACAAATGTTGTTTTTTTTGTCATTTTTCATGTGGGAACTGTTTTCTTTCTGTTCAACTAAAGCTAACAGTCATATTACTGTGCAGAGGAAGGTTTGCATACAAGGTTTTTGCAACTGATGGCTAGAATGGATTAAAACAGAAGGGATATCCTCTTCGACTGAGCTGTAATGTAAACTAAAGTTTAAAACGTACCTTAAACACTAAAGGAGGGGACGGTGGTATTAATAAAATTGAAAAAGTTCAATTGTATTATAGAAAGATAATATAATAATAATTAAATAGTGGTTAAGGCCATACACTCAATTAATATTTGACCATTTGGTCATACTGATCATAGTTTGATCTGTGGAAGAAAAGCCTCCAGAAGTCCCAGATTGATGAAAGAAAGGGCTCTGTGACCAGTTACACAAGCTGGGGCACTTGATAAAATCTTTTTGACCGAGTCATCTCCAGATGTCAATATTAGCTCCTATTTCTGGCAACAAAGACATTCAGTTTCAGGTGACATTTGGGGGAATTTTTGGCAAGAACACCATCGATTTTCATCCACAAGCAGGTGCACCAGTCACCTCTGGCACAGGCAGCCCCGGATTAGCTGCAGCAACCAATTTGGTCTCTGCATCTGTGTGCTGCAGCTTTTTGTCTTTGTGCTGTGGTTCAAATACATAATGTTTGGTGTAATAAAAGGGCCAGAATTAAGGCTGTTGAGCAATTTTCAGAGGTTATATACTTGGCAGGTGGCTATATCTCTGACAAAGCCAGCTACTGATCTGTCCAATGATAAGTCGTAATTGGTAAGTGAGCGGCCAGTGGGGACAAATAAGAAGGCATCTAATACAGGCATGCAACAGGATCTTCTATTGTCTCAGCTTGGCATTAGAATGGAGAGGCTTACTGCTGCAAAACTCAAAAGAAGACCAGTCAACTCAGCACCTAATACTTTTAGTTTGGCAAGCTAGCAACCAAAGCGATAGGCCAATTAGTAGATTATCAGCCTTCCCGTGATGGTTCCCATCCTTTAAATGCTAAAAGACAGCCTCGCTATGCTATTACTCTACTTAGCCGAGGGAGTATCCAATCCAGTAGGTCACCATTTTAGAGATGCTAGTCATTAGCCATGCTGAATCCCTGCTGAGACAATATAAGATCTGATTAGTAACAGCGTTAGGTACATGAGCTATCGGCCAAGTTAAATTAGCCTGCTCATTTCCCACCGCTCACTGCTCAGTGACCAGTGCCAACTTATCATTGGTTGGATCAGTAGCTGGCTTCAGCAGGTAAATATCATCCTGCTAAATTTATGTAGCCTCGGCTGAGTGCTCAATAGTCTTAATTTTGGCCCTTTTACTGCACCACAGTTCAGGTAAAAACAGCCAATCAGGATAGATTTTGATAATCTTAGTTTGACTTTGCTAGCTTCTGGAGTTTATACCTAAAATTGCTGATCAGGTTACGAGGATGCTATTACTCAGTCCGTTAAATGCCTAGTTAAGTGTAGCTGTGATTATAGGTCACCTTTGCAATTCAATTGGACTACTGTTCCTGTCACAGTGTAGAAGCACACAATGGGAATAGATATATTGGCCAAAATCTAATTCCATTATGAGAGGTGGCTCTATGTTACCTTTAAGCTTGTTAATACTGGGCTCTTTCTGCTCGACCTCTTACATCATGGACTGAGTGGGGATACATTTTACAGCTTGTTCAGGAGAGCCAAACAGCTGATCACTCTATAGACTGCCTGGCAGTATACGTGACTTGAGATCTGACAGCTTCCCTTTGACTGGACTTGTCGACCAAATCCATTGTTATGTCACATAACACATAGACATGCATGGGTTTGGAAGTGGAGTGCAATGCCCACTGCGTCTCATGTGAAAACCCCTTTTAGCCAGTTTGAGTCCCACTGAATATTTACATGCAGGAGAAATATGACTCCCAGCCCCATGATATGGATGTGTTTGTATTTCAATTAGTAGGACTCAGATCTTGATAAATATTTTAAAAGTCCAGTTTCAGTCAGATTGATAATGATTAATAAATTATTTTTTGATATTAGATAATAGTTCCTACATGGAATTAGTCAAAAAGTTTGTTCTTGAGTAACAAGGCCATGATGGACAGAGACTTACTCTTTCATTTTCACAAATGTTTTATCAGATTCCATTCTGTTTCAGACGCTTTGAGACGTACAAAATTCATAACAAAAACATTTAGATGGATAGAAACATTACATGTCAAAGGAAAAACTCAGAGAAATCGTAATTATTCTCTTGCTTTCTTCCCAGAAAATCTTGGTTGCAGTCACAGTGTTTGACTATGACAAGATAGGCAAGAACGACGCCATCGGAAAGATCTTCGTTGGCAGCAAGGCTACTGGCTTAGGTCTTAAGCACTGGTCCGACATGCTGTCCAACCCACGCCGCCCCATTGCCCAGTGGCATGTCTTGCAGCCTGAGGAGGAAATTGACGGTCAGCTGGCATCCCTGAATGCAAAGAAGTAACACGCTCCGTCAACCAGCTAATGCTCTTACTCAGAAAACGAACCCCCTGTCCCTACTTTGCATGAATTCCATGACTGAACAAATGACTAATTGTCATGAATCCTGCTCAGCAAAAAAGAGACATCTTAGAATATCTTCTCATTCATAGTTAAGTCGAAGGAAACTATTTTTTAGCACAGGATCTCACATGTTAGGGTAAGCTGAGAAGAAAGGTCTTGAGTTATTAAGTGAGCAGCTCGTGAATGATTGACTTTAGGTCATTCTTTCATTTGAAGAAACTTAGAAACTGATTCTTAGGGTGCTGCCACAGGATAAGAGTCTTGGTGAAGACAATGCTGGATAAAAAGCTTTAGTTTAGTTTATAGAGCATGCTTTACTTACCTACCCACTGCTCTGCACTCACCACATCCAGTATTGTATCTTGCTAATAAGTGTGCTATAACCCGCAATAGAAAGTACTTTAGTGTCGAGCATAGAGTCGGTTTACATCTATTAGAGCAAGCAGATTTAACTAAGAGTAAATCAGGTTGAAGTCAATGAATCAGCGATCAATGTTGCAACTTTTTTTCAAGCAAAATCTGTCTTGGTTTTATCATCAGTATATCAGGGATGACACAGTTGTCTGATCTTTGTCGCCTGTTTTGTCTTGCCATGAGGGCACATCTATACATTTATGTTCAACACACATTTCTGCAGACAGATCTAAAGTGGGAGAGGAATACAAGGGTGCCTTTCTGATGTGACACTTTGAAGCGTACAATAGATTTCTTTGTTTGTCTTCAAGAGGTTGTATTTCATTTAAAAGCTGTCAGGGAAAATGTGAATGTGCCATCAGATTTCTGGCTTGAGCGGTGTTGACTACTGGGATGTAAAACCTTACTTATCTACTGAAGAAGTAAGAAGACCAGAAGGATCAGCACTAATGCTCGAAACAGTTTGTTTATTTAGAATTCTGCCATTGGTTCGAAGAACAGTGCCATCTAACTAATTTTATTTTGGATTACATTAAACTGATTGTATGTCTTTTACTAGCATAGTTTTCCCCACACTCTCTGTCAGAGACGACGAGACATTTTTACAGAAAATAAAATCTGAAATTTAAGATGCAGCTTCAATTTTTTTTTAAAGAACGTGAATTCAAGCATAAAATGCAAGTTTGTAGAGTCTAAATATGGCATCTGCTGCAATACATCAAACGTGCAATACAACAAACATATCTTGGACCATCTGCCTGAACCAAGTAGAGCTGCAGAACTGAGCATGGGTCATGCCTTGCAGTATTTCATGTTGAATAGCTCTATCAAAATACAGACTTTGTGATGCTGGAGCCAAAGTGCTGCCACATGGTTTTGTTATAAATTCATCACAGTCATACTGTGTTAGTCTAATGTACAAAGGCTTGAAGGCAAGAAAAGACACAAGGAATTGTTTACTAAAAAGCAGCTGAATACCAGATTGTGTGTTTTAATCATTAGGAAAAATTTTGATAGCAGTGATTTTGTTTTTTTTGGACGTGGTTTGAGGTGGTTTGACAACCCTTTTTTTTTTTTTTTTTTTTTTTTTTTTTTTTTTTTCCCAGAGTGAAAGATTTCAAAGTTCCCAACTGCAAAAACTTTATTTTCAGTATTGAAAATAGTTCACTCTAATTTGTTACTAGAGTTAAACATGAAAAAATAGTTTACCAATGAATTATTCAAAAAAAGTTCTTCACAGCTAAAGGTATGTGTACCCCACTGGATACACAGTTTCTGGAAGTATTTAGAAGGATTGTCAGGTTGCTTATGTGGTTTAAAAAAAAAAAATGTTAATCAGACTACTGTATACAAACATTAAAGCAGTACTTTGCAAAAATTTGTTGAAACATCCAGTTTTTTCATGACAAGTTGTAGAAGTTAAAAGAAATGGAAAATCTATTAGAAAGCAAAATTTGAATCACTTTGTAGTTACTAACAAGATCAAAGATAATTAAGGCAGGATTCACATATAGGAGATGAGTTAACCCTCCACATTTAGAATCTTTGGTCCATTTTATCTGCTGGACCCGATGGATGAGAAGTTGACCTTTCTGCTGTCATGAACAGCACTAGGAAAACAAAGTAACTGACCCATAGTTCAATTAATCAATGAAAAACGTCACCCCATGCAAAGTGTATGAGAATCGAGACAGCCAAAGCCTGAAACATGCACGAGTGATTCCTGCCTCATAGTGTCAAATGGCATCTTATTTAAGTTTAGCTAAGAAAAAACACGTTTCTTACATGAGGTCTACAAAAAAAAGATAGTGATCAGGAGGGTTTAGAGATTCCTTTTAATATGTGAAAGAGAATATCAGATGTGTGTCTTGAAGGCCAACACATTTCAGTCTTCTCACTGAGGGAATTAAAGCCGCATGAATTCAGATCTCTAAAGACTCGGGGGTTTTCACACTTAAACTTCAACTTTCAGAAATGATAACATTTTTAGAGTACAGCATTCGGTTTGTTATGAAATTTGCTGAAGTATTTCTGGCTTCCATATAGTTAGAGGTATCTAAAGGAAGGCGAACAGCAGCACACCCGTTCATCCCCAGTACTTCATCTTTCTATTGTTAAAATAATGCATTGCGCAGATCTGTTAATAGGCTACAGCATGTAATTACAAGATGATGTAAATAGTAGCATGTTTTAAAGAGAAACTCTAATTATATTGTGTATGTGTGTTTGTGTTCTGTGTCATTTTTTATAATAAAATATAGCAAAAAAAACGAGTTTGCACTGACTGCAGAGTGTATGTATTTTTTCTGACTGGGACTGAATGAGTGTCTAAATAATCCATGTTAAGGTTCTCAATGATTGATCTGGACTTGCTTTGTGTGTCACGTAAAAAAATCCACAAACATTTCGAAATACTGCATGACTGTGAGTTTTTTCTGTCATTGTTTCTGTGTTGTCTATACTAAATGCAGTGTTACAATATTCTCAGGCTGCACCAACTAATTACTGTTAATTTCTGGTTGCACTGTATGTGTTTGTCACTAGACAGTTAGACTGTATATATGTCAAACTACTTCTTTTTTTCGGTGTACCGTAAGTGTTTCCTTTATTCATTCCTGCCAGATGATTGTTGAATCTAGATCTGACTTGTCACCCCTTTTCCTTTATACGCCATTAAATTGTACCTTGTCATCTTATTTCAATCCATAACACTTGTTCTCTTTGTACTTGCATATTACATTAGACTGACTTTATTATTATTCACCACGCAATATTTTTACATGAAGTATTACCACACCATATTGCTGTCCTCTTGTAGCTCAGTCTAATAATCAATGTCATCACCACAAATGCAACTTTCTAAATGAACACACTAGCCAACTAATGGATTATAATAGGATGAGCTGATGTTGTGACACTTGTTTATGATCTAAGATACTGACATTTCTGATTTGGGGATTTGTTTCATTCATCTTTTTTTTTTCATACAGCATCGATTTCTATATGATTAATCCTTTTTTGCAACAAATATTGCTTGCGGAAGAACAACCCAAAGCTTTATGACAGTCATCATTTAGATGATAAATTAGTTGTCTCATGTTCAAGGGGCTGAGATGGAGATGCTTTGATGTGGACAGTGTGTCAGTTTAAGATATATTTGTGAAGAGGCATCTCATGACAATATTTTTTTCAATGTGTGTCAGTGCAGCTATTGCTGAGGTTATTTTATATCCCACCAGATTCTGTGCATTTGCGAAAGGACCAACAGATCCCATGTTTGTTTGTTGTACTTCTCTTAATAAATTATATTAGTTTGTTGCTGCAGTGCAGACAACAAAATCCCTGTCTTCCTGGGTCTCACAAGCACAGAGCAGACCCAAACAGCGTGGAATCAACATTCATAATGCAATACTGCCAACCTGCTGCTTCAATAACAGTTCCTCTGCATTCCTGATCTTCTTATGTCAACATAGCCATAATGCAGAACATCCAAAGACCTGATCCTACTCACTCATGTATCCACTTACCAAGCAACATAGACGAGGCAAATGCTTGTCTCTCTTGAGTCTTGTTTTGTCTTGTTGTGGAAGTGTGTTAATAGTTGTGCCTTTTTTGTGAACTGCATGATTAAATTTCTTTACAAAGTTCATGTTTTCCAGCAAAAAAGAAAAAAAAATGCTGACAAAAAGACGAGAAAAAAGATGTGTACATTTAAATAACTCTATGTGGAAATGAAGGGAGCCAGGTCATATCTGTGTGTTGTCGATCTGTTATCATAGAAAATAAAGGCATTTTAAGTAGCTTTGTCCTGTGTGGTGTGTAAATGTGTGCAGAGGGGGCGTTTCCACTTGTGATCAATAGAGGGCAGTGTAGACCACGTCATCTTTTTGAAGGACAAACCAAACTAAGATGCTGCACATAGGTGGATAAGTGCATGTCATATTGTGCAATGATAGTGAACAAAAAATCATTAACAAACAAAGATTACACTAATTCTAGGACTTGTAATATACTAAATCATTCTGACCATTTCTTAACCTGGTGTTAAATCTCCAATGATATCATAAAAAGTCTTAAAATATCCCTTTAATTGAGCTTGAGATGAGAATGGTTGGTCTTTTTCTTAACACTTTCAAACAATTATTTGATCTTTCTCATGCATTTCTAGTTTGTTTTGGAGCTGGTAGCAAAAGAGGCAACAATTTTTCATTCAGTTTGTTTTTCTCTTTTTCCAGTGTAAGCAGAAAAGCCTGCCAGTTGTTATCCGTCAAGGTAAACCTCCTAAATCATAGATGACAAACTGACTTTGCTGAAAAATGTAGCCTATCCATCATCTGTGGTCCCCGGTAGTCCAGGGCTGGCTTTCAGGGTCTTCATGTGAAGTAAACCAAATGTTGCTGATTCCATGGCAATATCCAGAGGCTGTGTTTCTGATCAGGTTACTCTTCTATTTAGACTTACGGTAAGTACCATCCAAGTTTTTCATGTTGGACTTGTAATGGACCTGATTAAATGGGCCCTTAACAGTAATATAATAGTACAAAAGATGTTACTGTTTCCTCTGCTGCCTGCAGAGTATATTCATGAAAACAAAGCGAAGAAAAACACACAAACATAGATTTGCAAATATTTATTTTGTGAATGTACAGAAATAAATGCTGAATGTATTTCTAGCCTAGCAATATGTAATTACTATATATACAGCACATATCATATGCAGTTGTAAAATGTGTCTTCAGATGACTGAACAGCTGATGATGATGCACAGAGGAAGGGCCATCTTTTAAAGACACCTCTATTCTACACAATCACTACAATGGACTTAACTCCCAGAGTTTCTTGAGAACTACTATTTAGATGATTGATTTGTGCTTGGAAAGTACAAAGATAATAGACATAAATATAAATATGGCTCTGTTTCCCTCCTTCCTCTCACCCTCCTGCTTCCTGTCTTATTTGGAGAGTTTCGTGATGACTCGGATTAAAGCTCCATTCTCATCCTTCAGTCTCTGGTTCTCCATCTTCAGCTCTGCTTTAACCTGAGGAGAAAGCACAGAAATACTAAAACATCTTATTTTACAGTAATTTGAAGAGATTATTGTTCCAGGTGGACTATTTTTAATTATAAACCGTGCTAAGCAGTAAAACCACTTAATAGACGTGCTTCCAGGACTTTAAAACAGGATTTTTAATAATGATAATTCTGCACTTCATCTATTTGGATAGAACAAGAGGATTTCCAGCATGAGGAAATTTACAAATAGGTTTTTAATGTTTTAACCTTATTTAGTTTTAGGTTGCCCAAAAGTAAATTAATATTGAGTGAAAGTGAAAACAAAAGTCCCACATAAACAATCCCCTAAAAACTCATTCTTCAAAATTGTACATTTACAATATTTTTCCATGAAAAAAAACCTCATATATCCATAAAATCGTTTAAGGTATGGCTGTGTGTTGCCAGCTTTAAGGATTTGTTGGCAGATTTAGCTCCTGTCAGACCAAATCAGTCACTTTTTTTTTTATTTTCAAAAAAGCAAATAGTGACTTTTAGGATACACCCTACTTAATAATTGGGAAGAAAGTCACCAGTATTTCTCTGCATGGGGAGGATCTAGTTATTTGCTGTGTGTGAGCCGTTTCTTCGTGTGAGAAGTATGTAACAGGCAGGCTCACTCAAGCTAATGCAGCTCCAGCGTCAACAGCAAGGGAGAGCACAAGTGGAGTAGCAGACATCACACAACAGCTGGCAGACATCTATAACTTAGACAAAATGTTCAGGACATTCTGCTGTTTCTAACTTTCTTTTGGAGAGGTCCTTGTACATGTAAATGGAGCTGGAGCTACTCCACAGAAAGTAGTCTAAAATCTATGGTGGTTTTGTCAGATGATGCTGTCTTTATATAATAAAGAGGAGCCCTTGAATTGCTTTGAAATGTACCACTGCTGAGAAATTAGTTTTAATAGGCCCTTTTTTTTTTAGTGGCAATTTCAAACTTTTTTCACCCACTGACAACAGGAGACAAAAAATTATGAATAAGAACAGCTTCAATGGTAATTTGGCTGTCTTAAAATACATTATATGTGAGCAAAGAAAGCAGAAGACAAAACAGATATAAAGGGAAGGAACTAGCACAATGCAAATATGATGTGACTATGTCATCCATATGCTAATTTGCATATGATGTCATCTGGCAATATCAAGCAACTTTTTTTTTTTGAGCAGACTTTAGCGACACTATATTACTAATAATTAGCAACTCAGGTACTTTAACTGACACCTCAGCGAAGGGGAAGTCATTTTTTATTTTAATTTTATTAAAGGATCCCCATTAGCTTGCGCCATAGTAGTTCGCTAGTCTTCCTGGGGTCCTAATTCAAAATACATCACATAATTTCAATTAAAAACCATACAGATATACATGCATTAAAAGTTCAAAAAGTCCTAGTAAAGTAAAATACATTCACAAAACAATTATAGCAAATAGTTCTAACATGCAGTGCTGCCACATTGCTTAAGTCCAGCTTAGAACACTTAATAAAACAATATAAAAATACAGACTATACAACTTGAGCCAACACCTATATTAACCATTCAAAAGATGCGCTCTTAATCTCTTTTTAAAGGATTTTTTGCATTTGTCTTGACGGTTATCCAGTCAAGTCAAGTAGTCAGTTATACAGTCATTGTATTTGTCAATTGAACTTGCAGACCCTTTGACCACATCTAACATTGAAGATGACACTTTAACATTCATAAACACCTGACAATATCCCAGAACATGAAACAGGAGCAAGCAGCTATAGCATTTTTGGTGCCTTTACCAAACAAACCAGCCACTCAAAGCAAAAATTACATTTTACAAGTGTTTTCTATACAGTAGGCTACATTATGACAAGGACGCTAAAAACTATTTGGGTATGCTAAGCTAACGTGACTGAGAGAAGGAAACTGAGCACAAGTACTTTAGTGAGATTTCTGATATCTGATGCCACTGCTTCACATCCACAGAGAGAACTGACTTCACAATACAGAGTAGTCTGAGCTGGATGAATCTGGATGATTTATCATGATAAAACAATCCTGTTTTTATACTCATGCCCACTCAGAATACAACACCCACAGTCTCTCTCTGAAAGTCTATCTTTAACTTCTCGTGTTTGTGAAGACCTTTCATTCACAGAAAAACAAGAATTTTTTTGTTTGTATTATCTTGGGCAGAACACAGCAGACAGTTGTGAGGGTTACAATGAATACTGGTGGCTCACTCGCTGTGAAAGTGCTCACACATTCGACAGCCACCAGAGTGGAAGAGTGACAAATGATGTCAGCTTTAACCATAGTAGACAAAACAGCTTAGACCATGGCACCTAGTCTCACAAACACTTCACATAGTTTGGACTGATTGCTGGGTCCAAAAAGCCTTTATAGTATGGGAGATTGTACCATCCTCTACTTTAAATAGAGTGAATGTAAGAAAGTGGAAGACAATAATAAGGTAACAAAATATGAGGTATTAATGAATCATTACCTTTAACTGTTCTTCCATATCTGATATCCTCTTTTTAAGGCTCCAACTTTCCTATGAAGATCATTTGATAAACATAATTATGATAAATTAATCAAAATACATAAAAGCAACTTGTTACGCCCTTACCTTTTTTTCTGCTTCGAGCACGTTGGAGCCGCAATCACTTGATTTTTCCTTCTGCAGCAATGAAAGATTATCATTAAAAAAAAAAAAAACATAGCGTTCTGTGTTAAATACTGGAGCTGCATTTTATGACATATTTTTTTCACATCAAAGATTCAGGACTTGCACACAACAGTACCTGGGCTTTCTGCAGCTGGTCCTGAATCATGGCGAGTTCCTGTTTACTAGTTTCCAGTCGGGACTTGAGCCTTTGATTGGTGGCCAGTGCCTTTTCATACATCTAAAACAATGTGTAGTTGTTAGGATTTTCTGAAGCAGCATTTTCACAGTGCACAGACAGAGAGAGAAAAAATAAAGATAAAAGCCAAAAGGACATCAAATATTCCATTTACTCATTTTGTTGTCCTCCTGATTGTATCTTAGGGAAGCCACTAATGATTATTTTCTTTCTCAACCATGTAAAAGAAATCAAATTTTTGGGACATATCTAAAGTATGATTTAAAAGATCACAGTCAAAAAGACGCACTTTTGGTTGTTTTATATGATTAATAGAGAGGAAACACAATATATTGAGTTTACGAAGAATTTGTAAAAGCTCTGATGACAGATTTCTCCAAATAAAAATGTTCCAGTACCAAGAGAAGTAGTTGATATGTACTTTGACTTTGACATGTATCAGGTGGGCCAGCAAACACCTTTAGGTGTCATTTTTGGCACGTGTCAGATTCTTCTACGGTGTTTAAAACCACTAAATTCCCTTCACAAAATTGTTGAACTATTTGTTTAGTTTCTTACATGAAACACATTGTTGACTTTATTGAACTGGATTATGATGAGTTGGACTGTATTTCATGGATTTCAATTGAACTGTAAATTGAATTGGAACTTTCTCTGTAAAGTGGCCTGAAATGACTTGCTGATGAATTGTATGCTGTGTAAGTATGCTGAAATTAACTGAACTGAATTGAGTAGTCGGTGAGGTAACAACATTGCCTTCTTACTTCACCTCAGTCAGCATTCAAGGTACATCACCTGCCTTTTTATAGTCACTGTTCATGGTCTCTTCTTCTGCTTTTTTCTTCGCAGACAGTCTGTTCTCCCTTCGTAAAAAGTAGGACTCGGCATGGTTTGTTGATGCGTCGTTGGAGACATCAGACACCCCAGATGAGCCAAGCCTAAAGGCGTAAGAGAGCTTTTCTGTCAAGTCTTCCCACTGTAGTTTAATAAAAGTCATTCATTGTCAGATTTCTGTATTTTTCTGTCACAATGGCCATATATGAAAGGCTTTCCTGGTTTGAGAGTATAAATCAAATTCGAGGAAACTTACCTAGACAGCCTCTCATGCTGAAATAGAGGAGAAATGTTTTAGAACTTGGTGTCATCTGTTTAAAAAAAATGCAATATAAGAGCCACTGTAAGTTTTTGAAAGAATCTTTGGATTATCATAACATTTCAACTTACAGCTTAAACCTTAAAAACAAATAATACTACACATTTAGCAGTGCATAATACTGTAAAAATGCAATTAATATGAGCACAGAACATATTTCATTACATCTACAGTGTCAAATGGAGTGAAATCCTTTTAAGTACATGCCATCTTAATATCTTTGAGTCCCATTTTGAAGAATTCCAAGGCATTTTTAATGTTTCCATTTAAAGGTTTATGGGAGCCTGACATACCAAAGCAAGTTAAAGGAGGAGAGAGGAAATGATCCCTTATATAAACTGACAAGCACAGATAACTAAACACATCCAAAAAAGGTAGTAACTCTGGCAGTGACCCTCTCAATTTTTTCACTATTGCCTGCTAAAGTTGGAAAAGTTACATGGTTTATGTCCTAAGAGACTTTCAAACCAAAGAGCAGAACTTAACAACAGCTTAATGATAACAAATCACACTCCTTTAAAAGGACGAGAAAAAAAACAACTTACGTCACAAAATAATGTAACATGAACACTTTTTCTATTATCCTGAGAGAGAAACGTGACCAGAATAAGAATAATTGTATAGGATTTAATGACATTAAATTCTACACAGTTGCAGACTGATACTGACTGATTACCACCCTGCCTTGCCAATTTTCTGTGGCTGAGGAAAATACAAAAGGTCTGCTCCAGAGTCAGTGTTTTGGCTGTGTGATCTGGGCTACTGTAGAAACAAGGTAACAAAAACACAGCATATCTTATTTCCATGCTGTTCCAAACTTATTAAAGCATAGTTAAGAATACATTTCGTCCAATGAATTGCCATAAATGCTATGCACTGGTCTAAATCTTCTTTGAATGTGTGTTAGAGGAATAGGCCATGTTATTCCAAAGGATGTTCCCCACTTAAATTTTTTTTGCAGAACATTTTTTAACCCAACTGCAGTCCAGAGTTGTTAAACTGAGATTTAGTGACTGTAAAGGCGAATGTGTATCACTTTTATACTCAACAAACCAGTGGCTCTTGGGGCTCTGTACTGAAGCATCTGCATTTTTCCACTCAGTATTTCAAGTTTCTCTTCAAATTTGTCCTCATATGTATAACTTACATATGTGTTTTTGTACCATGAATTACATCAAAATAAAAAACTGTCTTTACTTGTCTTCAATTAAGTGAGAACAAGAGGTTGATATAATCTATATTGCTCTCTGTAGTGACAGGAGAAGAGCAGGTCTGCCATGTTTTGACTTCAGCTCTAAGTCTGGTTCAGCACAGTAAATTAATAAATATTTGCATGGATATTTCTCACATTCTTTCTGATTGGTCTGAAAATTTCACTATTGCTTTGCTGTGTCCTGCATATTATATGTAGTCTCTTTTTACACCCTGACCCTACCAGTTGTGTCTATGTTTTTTTTTGTGTGTGTCTCACGCTTAATTCATGAGACCTGAAGGGTTTAAACCATGCTAGGCTAACAGAACTTTGCAGTAGTTAACAGCAGTCTACCACTTCTGTCCATAAGGAAATAATAATTTGAACTAGAAATTTAGTGCAAACATCCGATTATTTTCAATATATAGTTTTGTCACCAATTACTAGGAAAGAAAATCCAATAACATGTCCATCAGTCTCTGCTGTATCTGATAAGTAAGGCTGCTAAAATGCTAAGCTAACATGATAAATACTACCAAACATTAGTATGTAAGCATGTAAGTACAAAGCCCTTATAAGGCTGTGGACGCTTGTTTCTACAACTCCTTAAAACAATGTAAAAGTAAGTTTTTACATGAGAGATTAGAGAGCAAGTGTTGCCCCATACTGTTCCCTCTTTATCCATTCTCCAAATTTTTAAAATGCCTATATGAAAAACTATGATTCCTTTTGTGATTTTATTGCTTTTATTTCTGCTAAGATTCAGCTTGTTTTATTTTATGGAAGATAATATCTGACTTTGAATTTACCAGAGAAATGTACATTCTCTGGATGACTTATTCTTCCTGACATCACTTCTAACATGGTACACAGAGTTGCAATTTCATGATATTCTATTCTTCTAAACATGGATACCTTATTCACTGAAACCGATTTAAACCTAAGCAAAAAGCAGATTTGTGACCAGTGCTTTAACACATTCATGTCGAACAAGATTAATAGAGACTGTAAGTTGATTCTCATAAAAAAGAAACAGACACTATGTGTAAACACAACACTGTGCCTCCGTTCAGACATTTACAAGATGTCTGGATCTTCACAAGACTCTGATGTCATCTCCTTAAAGGATCTCTCTGGACCCTTGGATATGTTTGGTAAATGGTTATTAATTATATCCTGAAGTGTTGGAAAAAGCTCTGGTTTTGATTGAGCAAGATCAGATATAAACAGATGCTGATGAAAAAGTTACTTTTGGGGATTTTGTCCCATTTTCTCCTCTGTGCTGTCCGTCAGCCTTTCTAGATCCCATGAGGAACTTTTTGTCTGCTGACCAGCGATTCCCAAGTGGAAAATGTGAGCTTCCCGCAGGACAAGCAGAGAGATAAACATCCATAAATACTGTGCGTTCCCACAAGCAAGTCCTCTAAGCTCTCTGTTCCTCATCATCCTGTCTTTCACCCCCCCCCCCCCGTTTTCTCCCCGCTCTTCCTCTCCCTTCCTCTCACATTTTTTGTGTCACTCCATCTTTTTTGCCCAAGTTGATTCATAGTTTATGTAAACAGATAAGACCGTAGCTGCTCATTATACTTTCTTAGAGCCATTTGTAGGTTTTCCTCTTCCTTGTTCATGGACTAACTCCATTACTAAGTATTCAAAAGGTTTAAATATGCGGTGACTGCAATGTTTCTGGTACATTATCAGGCGTACATAGTAATAATCTTAAAGAATAATATAATCTAACTCTGTCAAGTCATAAGTATTACACTATACTGGACAAAATAATGGCATCTTGATATGATTAACGTACTAAATATGTCATAAAAAGTATTGCATCATGTGAGTAATTGTGGATTGATTCATTTTTAATGTGAAATTTTAAGTTTACGTACTCTTTCAATCAGAAAGTATTTCAGTGGAGATCATACCATACATTAAACAAACACACACACGTATAGCTAATAGCGATATTGTGACATGTCACTTTCAGGAGGGAATGGCTTAAATTACGCACTAATCATTTTTTATTTAGGCTAAGTGAACAAATCTGAGTTTAATAAATCTCAGCGTAATTATACACTAAGATTCAAATACACATCTGGGGCTTGTGATTAGTTTTTCTTAAATGACAGTTAAGTCTTAAAGTCAGTGTTTGCATGATGGAAGGCATTTCCTGTAACTAAACAGGCAGTGGAAAGATTAAAGATAATCAGACCTTACCCTCAGGCTCTTAGTGCTGGCACTGGATGAAGCTGGACAAGAGTCAGAAAGTGACTTTCTGATGCGTGGCTGATCTTTGCTGTGAGAAAGTGGAGATGACATTGCTTCGGAGCTGCTGGAGCCTCTGCATGCAGCTGTACTGTGGTCCAAATTAGGTAAAAACTTTTTTTTAAAAAACGTCTTCTTAAAACCGAAAACAGACACAAAGAGGAAAGAGGGGGGTTTAATTGTTATCCACTGAGAGTGAATCCAGGTGGGATTGTCTCTTTAGTTGAAGTACACTACGTATGATCTTCATGTGACAGTAAGACATTGCACATCAGATGAGAGTGAAAGAACAGCACAAGTGTGAGGGCTGTGGAGGAAGTGGTTGGAGTAGGCGGGCTGTAGAGTGTGTGTGAGTGTGTACACAAGGACATGACCGCACGGATTCGGTTCACAGGGACTCTAAAGCCATTCAGAATCATTCAGGGGGGGAAAAAAAACATTAAAAAAAATCAATTGCCAATCACATAACAGAGTGTTTTAGGGTAGTTTCAGATGGAAAGGTGATTATGTAGTGCAGAAGAGAGAGCACTTAATCAAATGGAAGGTGCTGTTATTAGCTTGTGCTGTTAAACTCTTCAGCTATAACAACTGGCAGGAGATACTGCATATCTGACGGTGGGACTTAGAAATACTTGGGCAAAACACAAAAGCATATACATATCTATATAAATAATATAGTCAAAATGTGGTCATATAACCCTGTGTTCAGGGTCTGATCTGTTATTAGTTTTGAATTCACTCATCCTGGAAGTTAAATGCATTGATAGTTTTAAGTAGGACAGATGTGACATTAGTTGTAACACAACTCCGCAATCTAATGGTGGGAATGTTGGAGAGCATTACCAGGACCTGAAAAGTCTTGTTTTATTTATTATTCTTATTTTATGAGCCTCAGAGTGTGGTCAGAGTGTTGTGTCAGCTGCAACCTAATTAAAGCTTAAAATCAGACCAATTATTTAAAATAAATTATATTTTGAGATACTTCGTAAGCACTCATAACAAAATACATTTCAGGACAGAGTTTTCATTATTTCTATTAGCTATATGACCATCATAACCCTTGCTCATTGGTTGTGTGTAAATGGAAATTTTTACCATCTAGTTTGTCTTAAAAATATGATACAATTGTTTAGCTTCATTAACACACTATAATTTGCATTTATTACAACCTGTGCTTGTTGTTGCTTTCTAAACAGCCTCGGTTGTTCCATATATCACAGAAAGGTGACACAAAAATGATAAAGGTAAAAAGCTGATGTGGTAATTATAACACGAGTATCTCTATTCTGTCATTTTTCTACCCAGAATAGATTCAAGAAAACACCACAGATCCTATCATTAGGAAAAACATTTGTTTAGGGCTTTTTCATATCTGTGGATTTGCTTCATCAAAATGAAAGCAACCTGCTGCCACCACCTGCTGGCCAAAAATGGAATTGTTTTTAAATGTCACAAAACTATATAAAAAAACCAAAACATTAAACCCTGCTTCCATACATGAAATCTGAACAGGTGCTGATATTGATTTATTTGCATCAACAAATAAACTCTTTCTGTAATCTTATTCTCTGGTGTATACAATACACTTGTGATGAATCAGGTCCTTTTTTTAGACATGTCATCAATGACAAGACCAATAATCATACTTATTCAATCGCACTTGCCATATCAGAGGTATTCATTCGTACAGTCATTTTTATTTTATGTTATTCAATCAATAAGATCAATAAGATTTCCTTTTGCAAAGTATAAAATGGGTTTCTAGCCAACCAGACTTCTCTGAGACAGACCCAGAATAGTTTATGTAACTTTTCAAATCTGGACAAAGACTGAAGCTTTTGCTTATCAATTCTATGTTGCAGTGAGATAAAACTGATTTGGTAACATGGACCAAGCTTTCATTTGGTGAAATAAAGGGGGAACTGACCTGCAGGAACGCCAATCTCATAAGCCGCTTTCGGACTGTAGGAACCTTTGGCAGTTCTAATAACCTTTTAATCCGCGGGGCCGTTTTCTCCCGTGTTCGGACATACAGGAACTCGGGGCTATCTCCCTTAGTTCCTATAACTATTTAGCTCCTTCTCCTCAGCTGGGTCTTTACATAGTTCCATAGAACGCATCTGACGGAGGTGTGTGGTGGTTGGTAGCTACGCCCCATGTCATGCTATCACGGCTGAAATGTTTCCTCATACCACACAGACACAACCGGCGGGTGTTTAATAAGTTAAACTTACACTGGTCTCATTTGTCTGCAGCGCTCTGCTCTCCTTTCTTCCTTCATGAAATGAAAAAGTATCGTCTCCTGACTCTCTGTGAGCTCTTCCAGCCTCGATATTAGACGCCTGATGTGATCGTCCATGATTAGTATCACCGTCATGCAGACCATGAACACGGTGGGCTCCCCGCTCTCCATGTTAGCTTCTTTGTGGTGTGTTTTCTTCTCTCCTACTTTTACGGGTTTTGTTTTGTTGTTGAATGTGGTGCTAAACGGCTAACGGCTAACACATCACTGACGCAGACGGCTGCGCGCGGCGCATCAGTCCCGATCAGGTCCCGACTCATGTGCGAATGCAGACTGAAACAGAAGGACAGTTATCAGAACGAAATTCGAGTAGGACAGTTCTGATAACTGCGTTCTTAGAACGGTCTGTCCGAAAGCGGCTATAGTCATGAATGTTGAAGAAAATGTGATGCTTTGGGATTATTATGTCTGCCAGTAGGTCAGCCATCCTCAACAAAGTCAAAGTAGACCTTTAGATAAAACAATGATCCTAAACGTAGAGCCAAGGAGGCCAAGTGATAGTTAAAAAATTATTAAGATTCAGGCATAGCTCTGCAAGAGTCCAGGGTTCAATCCCATCCAGAATCTGTTAAGGGAACCAAAGATCGGAGCAAACTCAAAAGGCATGGAGGTAATATGCAAAAAACTTGTAGGCAATTATATTACATACATACACACATTGAAGACAGGACACATGATGTTTGCAGCCATTTGAAGAAGCTGTGCTGCACATAAAAAATGGTTTCTACAGTATATGAAAGTTTAAAATAATCATGTCACATGTCATAATCCTGTGAATTATAGAAAATAAGTGCTGAGCTGCAATAATTTACAGATGGTTAACCTGCTGGAGGATTTGTGTGTCCATGAGGAACTCAATAATTCCTTCTTCATAATGCCAGCCATCCACAAAGTCTTCAGCTTACCCTTTCCTGTAAGATTTATCCAAATCATGACTCACTGTAGACTCTTCTGCTACTTATTGTTCTTCTACTGTGTCTCTTCTGGTTAAATTTCTTCCTCTTCTATATAATCCCATCCACCTCCATTTCCTGTGGCTGTTCCTCCTGTATAGCTCCCTCCTCTTCTTGGTCTTCTCTTTCAGGATCGACAACCTGTTTGGTCTTTTCCTTAACATGCTCTAGATGCGGCTCAGGTCTCTCATGTGCACAGTCCTCATCCTTAGACTTGTGTTTAATTGGCCAACGAGGACGATTTGACAGCTGAGACAGACAGAAAAACTATTATACTCATCATTTATGCATATACAAAGATACTAAATATCAAGCGTTTACATCAAACTGTATTTAGACTTGTGATATATTAAGATATGATGGGCTTGTTTACAATATAACTGAGTTATATGTTTTACCTGGGTATGAACCGTTTGCAGCTGAGCAATGACACTACTGTGGAGGATCTCTGAAGTGAAAAACTGTTCATCAAGGGTCAGCAGGACTGAACTGAACATTTCTTGTAAAGCCTGGACACGCATGGCTTGCTTGGCCTTGACAAGCTTCCTGGAAAATGCATAGGACAGAGGACAGTAGGACAGTAATAAGCTTTTTTGGAAAGTCAGCTACTAAAAGCATGTAGATACAGTGAGTGAATCAAACTGAACTCACTTTAAAGCAATAATTTCCTGGTTGTGTGAATGAACTGCAACATTATGAACGTACAGCGAGTCCTTTAGCTCATTAAGTTCAGAGGCCTTAACCTCTAATTGTGCATTCAGTGCCTCAACTGATGTAATGTGCTGAGCAACTCTCAAGTGTACACTGGCCAAAGCACTGGTTTGCACAGCTACAGTTTCAGACAGCGCCAAGCTGGAGCTCAAACTGGCCACTATGCTCTCCTTCATGACCTCAAACTCCTCGCTCTGGTTTTTGAACATGGAGCGGAGAGCTGTGACAGACTGCGGGACCTGCTTTATCTCATCCAACCGGGTGTCCATCTCAGCTTGGAGCGCTCGAAGCTGGAAGAGGAGGTCTGAGTTCTTCAGTTTTTCTGATGTGGCCAACGCAAACTCAGCTTTCTCCTGAGCTTGCTTGTGAACTTCCTGCAGAGTAAGGAACCTCTCCTCCACGAGTAAAGCTGTATCAGGCTAAAAAATAAAGAGAAAAATATCAAGATAGTTTGTAAAGGAGTTTATTAGAATGAAAACATTTATACCCTGTACTCGAGTTGTGTACGGGTGTCATATTTTCATAGCAATCAAGATGGTGACATTTAAGAATATAGATATATGAAAAAACAGATGCCTGCCATCAGGGGCGATTTTAGTATCTGGTCTTTAGGGGTGCCCAGCCCCCAGTGCTCACAGAGGCACATTATTTGACACTAATTGAGGCAAACTAGTACATATATAAATTTTGGAGCCGTATTAGTTTTGCTTTGAGTAGTTTTTTCCCCTACAACATTCAATTTTGACCTCTTCATTTCAAAAGACTGTGGCTTGAAAGGGATAACAGAGAGCCTGAGACAAATATTGAAGATAACTCAACATTTATTTTGGGAGTAAAGAGTTAAAACAAAAACCAATGCTAGAAAATAAATAAAATGGTCACTAAAATAATGCATCCTTGAGCAAAAAAAAAAAAAAAAAAAAAAACACACTTTGTAATCACCCAAGGCTAATAATATCAAGAATGCCTTTTGAAAATAAATAAAACACACAAAAATAAATAAATAAATAAGGTCTCTTTCTGTGTGGATTAAGAAGGGCCCACTGTCAACCAATCAGAAGAGATGTAGTTGATAAGTGGACTGGTCACAAGCCTCCTTTTGAAGCAGGGTTGCCAGACACACAAGGTTGCCATATTGGCCAGTCGCACCAAAGTATTGCGCAGGGGCAGAGCAAGTTTTTTGCATAATATAATATTTTAAAAATGTGCTGAGCCAGGGGGTGCCGAGCTATCTCACGGTGGTGCCTTGGCACCACTAAAAATACCCTAGCCTCGCCCCTGCCTGCCATGTATTTCTTGTTAATAAAGTCCTTCTGTGCTGGGATGGTGAAGAAAATTAGCAATTTTTTAAATGTTTCCTATGCTGAATTATGCATCTTCTTCATTAAAAGAATACAAAAATGTCGCACATTATACCTTTAACATACTTTTGAATATACAGCATGTATAAAATGTATAACAAATACGTTTTTTTTTTGGTTAGCCTAAGTTTAAGATCTAAAAAATTCTATTTATTTCACTGTAAATGTGCTGTGCAACGATGGTGGATATGATCTATATTTCTCATATTCCAACGTTTAAAGCCACCATGAGTAGCACATTGTTGTCAACGCTTGTCACTGAAATGTGACCACGAACTTGTTTTCTCTTGGGAAGTGCTAAAAATACCAACAGGTGCTTCAATCAGTGTCAAGTCAGCCTTTTAAAAGGGCAATACAATGTCCGCTTTTCAAAATAAATCTCCCTCCGCAACATTTACAGTCAAATTCTCTGACTAATAGGGAATACTGTACGTGAATGAAAAGGAAACTTTTTAAGAGACAAGCCTACTTGTTTAAATCATTGTAAATGATTGAACAATTAAAAAAAAAATAATTCAAATCTGATCCTTTTATTTAAAATGGCCAAACTTCCGGTGTGTAACACTTCTTTATGGCTAACTAGACACGATTTGCCCCTCCACGTTATACCGTAATTTAAGCCCCTCGGACTTGTAAACTACACCACAGTCACATTCAAAAGAACTTCACTGTGCTCAAAGTTAAAGTCAAACATTGTGAGGACACATTTGTATTTCTCCCCTCGCGCACTGACCCAGGTGTGAAAATTAATGAGCTAATTTACCTGCTCGCGCGTCATCTGCACCACCTGCTGCAGGTTTGTGACCCTCTGCTCTGCCGTTGTGAAAGACTCCGACAGTCGGTCGAGGCTGTGCTGCTGTTGTACACAAAACCACGCCACCATAAAGCCTCCAACAGTTAGGGTGATAAAAGCCAAATAAAGTGAATAAGCACCAGAGTTAATCTTTCGTCCAGACTTTTGAACTGGCTTCTCCGGGATGGAGTCGTCTTCTGGCGGCTTGTTTGACTTACGCCTGGCCATGACAGCAGTAGCAGGGAGTAGGAGGACGAGAAGAGCTGAGAATCGCCTGTGACCTGGATTCAGCAAAGTGTGGCTTGTCGTTGGCATTTGCTAAGGTATCATGTTGTCCATTCTGTTTGACCCTCTGACCCATGATATCCTGGTGGCGGTGTTGCAGCATGTTATGTGCAGGGACAGCAGCAGTGGAGGGGCTTCCTTCCACTTCCACAAAGTAAAACCAGCAATAGTTTCACTCAAGTAAAAAGCTTTGGTTGAAAAACTAAAGTTACCAATTTTATGACAAAACAACAAAATTGCACAGAAAATACAGTACATGTTCACATGCACACGTCACACCCACACAATTGTAGGCTTGTAAGAACAGGGATGTTTTGAATGTAGACACAGTAATGGACCTCACATCAGCAGCTAGTTTTTTTTTTTTTTTCTCCCTTAAATCTGGACCACAGTCACTGAAAGCAGCCATGGCAGATTTTGATCCAATTCTGTGTACAACCAAAAGATCTGCATTTGGTGACCTGAGAGACCCTGATCGATTTATACGTAGCTTTAAACATCTAATGAAATTGAATTATGAACTTGTGAAAGCAGGTGGTTAAAATGTTTTATGTTTGTGTAAAGTGCAAGAATGTAGCCGGCAGGTCTGAGTTAGTCTTTTTTTTTAAAACCCATCTGTCTGCACTGTTGAAAAATCAGCAAATGTTCTTACTTTATTGAGAAAATAATAAGGAAAAAATTATATTCTCGGTTTTCCAGAGACCACAGCGATCACTTTAGTAGTCAGACTAAACTGGCAAAAAAAAAAAAAAAAACGTCACCCACAAGCATCTGGCATGTATCTTAATTAGGAACAGGAATAATCAATCATTTCATTTGGAGTAAGCTGCAAGTATTTTTGCCTCAGTAAAACCAGACAAGCTATTTCTTTCATGAAATATTACAAAATGAATGTATCCCACTGTAATGTGTGACGGTTTACTGACGCCAGACTACAAGCAAATATGATCATGTTAAAGACATTTGTTTGAGCTTATTTTGGGCAGATACTGTGTTTGGCAATTGGCTGTGTCGAGTGTGTGTTCAGTCGCATGCCTAAAAACATAATCCTTAAGGTGGGTATGCAAGGTCCCTTTGTTCAAAACACAGCCTTACTGACAGCAGATCCTCACAGTACCAGTGTTAATTTCGTCAGCTTTTTTTTAATTTAGTCTTAGTCACAATGTCGAAAATCAATTTTAGTCATATTTTTATTTTCTGGAAGCAATTTTGTGCATCATCGTCACGGGAAAAAGGAGCGTTAACGAAATATTTTCGTCATCGTCCTGGTTGACGAAATTAACACTGCACAGTACACTAAAAATATTCTCTATAACATTCAACTCGCTAATAAACTTTAGGTATGATTGTTGTGAGCATGGACACAGTAACTTTACTTAGACACAGAATCAAATTTGCCTCATAAATGTTAGCTACAATCGTTATATAGATGGTTGTTTAATTTTTGGTAAGTAAGCTTTCAAGATGATTGAAACCTCAACTGCACTGCGTGTGTTGATTTGGCTGTTGCGATGATTTCTGTATACCTATCATGTTAACATACATTTTGAATTTCCAGTTTTATTTGGACTAACAAACAGATATGCATTCACACAGTTATAAGAATGTAGCCGCCGATAACCCGCCAGACAACCTTTGAATATGCTCTGGGTGATTGGATCTGAATGTGCCTTCCTTAGTATGTTCGCACCTGTTTGTAGCACCGGTCGCTTGTAATCGGATAAGGCAGGATGCATGCTCGCACGCATTCATTCCTAGTATCTCACAAACTGATTTGTAAGTCATTCACAAACTTGCTCTCTCATGTATCAGGCTACATTTATACCTGAAGGAAGAATTGCTTTGTGTTTCTGTTTTGTTTCAGAGCTACTAAGCATTGATTTGAACAGATGCAAAACAAAACAATGAAACATGTTTTTTTGTGTGTGACCACATTATCAGCAGTTGGAAGCATCTTTTTGTTTATTTGTATAGTTTAAACACTTAAGCATCACAGTAGTGTGAAAAGGAGTCATTTCAAATCCATACAAGTTGGTGCAATGAATTCAAAATGCAGTGAGGATTCTGTTGTTTCAGGCTCAGTCCAGCCGCCACAGCTCCACTTCACTCTACAAAGAAAAACATTTTAGCTGCACACTATGGAATCAAATGTTTACATTGGAAACTTTAGGAATTTGAAAACCATTGTGATACCTCTGACACTGAGAGTCATAGCTGACTCTGCCGTCCCCAGTTTGTTCTCTATGATGACTTTGTATTCTCCAGTGTCTTTAGGTCCCACCCGTAGTATGAGCAAGGAGCAGACTCCACACACGTTTGTGACGTGGTAGTTGGTGTTTGTGTTGAGGCTGATATTGTTGCGGTACCATGTCACACGTGGAGTGGGATCACCCTTTACTGCGCAGCTCATGTAGCATTCGTACCCTTGAGGAGCTGTGCGCCTCTTTAGGGGAACAATAAATGATGGGGGAAACTCAAAGTCCAGGGATTTAATCTGCGGCACGTTTACTTTGAACTTCCCTGAAACATAAAGAAATACAGTTAGTTTATTGTCATAAAAAAAAAGGATTACTAAGTCCTAAATTTCAAGAAGTGGCCTGAAAAGTTTCTCTTCATTTTAACATGAAGTCAAAATGGGAATCTGAGACGCAGCAGCCTGTGTGTATTGTCAACAATAACATTGGGCCTCATGCAAGAACATTTTCGTATTTTTATTCTAAATTTCTCTCACTTTTTTCGTAAGAAGGTCTCGTACGAACACGCCACGTCAGATTCAACAAGCGCTTCGGAAAAAGAGTGTAAACGACCTGCGTAAATAATGAATCACACTCGTGCGTATCTAAGTTCACGTGCACGAGGATAATAGATTTGCATACTCCACGCCCTAAATTATACCATATAAGGATGTGCTTCCTCGCTCCTGTGCCAGGAAGTGTTGAGTCATGAGAATGGCATCAAGGCGCTAAAAGAACAACTTTACGGGCTCTGAGATTGAAGTTCTGTTTTCAGAGATCCAAAAAGGAAAATCTGTCATTTTTAGCAGTGTCAGCAGTGGAATTTACGGGACCTGCTAAAGCGAAGAAATGGGAAGCAATTACGAGTGCTGTTAATTGTCACCTGTAGTTCTTAATATCACCGAAATAAAAAATAAATGGTTTGATATGAAAATGGCTTAAAAAAAAAAACGTCTCGCCATGGGCAGGCGATCGATGACTGCAACTAAAGTCGTGCAATCAATTGTTGCCTCATCATGATGGCTCTTTGATGGGACGGTCCATGAGGGGTATCGAGACACACCCACCTGGCCTTCAGCTCAGTGCGCTCCACGACAGCACGGGTGTTTTGATGCGTATGTGTCTCGTGCTCCAATTATGATTGGCAGTCCAGCCACGGGATGAAAGTCCCTCTTAATTTGTACTTGTTGGACAGCAGTTTATGGGAATTTGATGTACCATGGGTGATAAACTGATGAGAGCTTTGATGACCAAGGGGAGCGCACGACTCACAGAGGACTGGGACACCCCCGATCTGTCTCCAATCTCCCTCTGAAAGGTTCCAGTGGCCAAAAATCCAAGGGTGGTGAGAACCTGGGCGTGTGTGGAATTGGGTTTGATCGGCGTGTTTCTCTCTGGAGTTGTGGCTCTAGCAAGCTGCATATTAGCAGCAGCACAGTCCTTGGGAATCTTAATCGCGATGTCAGCCATTTGTCTGTCTCCACACGCTCTCTTCCAAGAGCCTGACGCACTAAGGCATCCAAAAGTAGGAAGACAGCCGCTGGTTACTACTTCCCATTGACCTTGTTATAAACAGATTCAAATGAACCTTCAATTAGTGCATAATTTAAGTCAAACAGAATGTCAGCATCATTATGGGGTATAATGTATATATTTATTTATGTTTTCTTCAAAGTAATTAAATATACAATCCATTAGTCAAGCAAACTTGATTTGAATAACAGCGGACTATTCTACGAAACTCCTACGACAGGTCTGGATCACTCGTAAATTCTGTTCGTACCTGAAAGAAAACGTAAAATACGAAAAGATTGGTGAATGCGCAAATTCTCTTAAATCACTCGTACGCATGACTTAAGAACAAATCTGTGCGTACGAACGGTTCTTGCATGAGGCCCATTATTTGTGGTAGTTTATGTTTTGATCCTAAAAATAAAACAATTTCACGCATTTTGTTATCTAAGGTCATGGTAATTCTCTGCTTGGTCTTTGTCTGGCTTTCTTTAGTTTAACCAGATTGATTATGGATTTTCAGAAAAAGGAGCGCACATTTCCTAAAGCTGCTTTCTGTTACATATATTTTGCAAATTTCCTCTTGGTGGTTCTTAATCTTGAGCCTATGAAAATGAATCTCCCTCTGAAACTGTACTAGCTGCTCTGACATTGTGAATGGTCTGTTTACAGTGTTGGTAATTCTCACTGGCCTCCTCTGAACTTGTACTGTAGAATTTCTATAGTTAATGGACTCACATGGTCCGCTCTGTTCCTGGTCTGTGGGGTTACCCCGTCTGTTTCCATGCACAAGCCCTCTGATTTCTTTTTTAAAAAAATGTGAAAACTCTGTTTCTCTTTAGAGGTTCCCAGTTTTTCAACCTCATATATTTACCTTGATAGAAAATATTTTTCTATGAATAAAATATCAATTTAATCATATACATTTTATATTTTTTGACGCTTATGGAAATTTGCAGTCTCTAGAGGTGTGAGTTTGTTAATGAGTTAATACTTCACTAAAGTCAGTGATTAGTGTCAGTGAAACTTTGAAGGTGAGAACTGAATTTAGCACAAACCTTTTTCCTTTTTAATTGCAAATGCAGGAGACTCAGAAGGTGCTGAAAGGCCCATGTCGTTCTTAGCAAACACCCTGAAGTAATACTCCCGTCCGGGCATAATGTCGACAGCTGTGAACTTATTATTGAAAAGGTTATCTCCCACTGTCCTCCAAGTGCGTTTGAAGGAGTCCCGCTTGGATACCATGTAGTGTAGCCTGTCATCTCTCTTTTCATCTGGTGAGGGAGCCCAGCAGAGAGTCACTGTTCCTGGGATGTTCTGATCCAACTCTATGGGACCCGGAGGATTAGGATCATCTAGAAAAAGATTTAGTGGCAGAAATGTACCGACATCACAGGGTTTGGTTATTGATTTTAAATCTAGGTTTCACCTTTTTAAAATCTGGGTTGGAAATATAAGCCTGTCGGCATATTACAGACTTCTAAGAATGACATTTTAACCCAGTAATGACAGCAGAGTGATGGCTGCAGACAGTTTGCATCAGTGAGTTTGGTTGGTGGAAAAATAGATTTTTAAAATGTTTTTTTTTTTAAACGGTAAAAGGTAGTGTAGTAGCACTTTCCACAATCAAAAATGAAGTGGTACTTATCTGGGGGGGCTCAGTAGGGTTTCAATGCGTGTCCACGAAAAACATCAATCACTGCATGCCGTCATCTTTATGCTTGTTTATTCCAAGGACTCAAGGTTTCATTTAACTCAAAACAAACATTTCATTTTCTCACGATCGAAAAGATTGCTGCGTGAAACTCCCCCGGATTCTCAATGCGGAACTAAATCACTCCCTAACATATATCACCTTTGCCTCTACATGGCTCGCCGTGGCCAAACCCATCTCCCTCCTACTCCGCCCACGAGCGCAGGAAACAAAACCTAGGCAGCAATGCAGTCTATACAGGTAGGAAGGTTCATTTAACATTAAAGTACTGTTCAGAAATATCTGTTTAGTTTGACAAGTTTTAATCATTAAAAAAATACTTAGATGTGGAAATCAACTTTAATTTTAAAATCAGTTGTGTGTGTATAAAAGTAATCTCAACTTTAAGTCTACTCTAGCTTTTTAAGAGCTTTTAGCCGCATTGTGTTGCTATTATTCTCAGGTAATTACAACTGAGCTTGTTCACTAATGAAGAAAGAAATGCAGCTGAAAAAACTAGTAAGGTCACAGAGTTGAGATGAATCTTTTCAAAGTGTCACTTTTGTGTCTTGCCTGTTTATCGTAGCTGTGTTTCTCCACATTACCATTTTTGATGTTTTTTAAATTCATTACCGTCTGAAAATGAGGAATACAGAAACATTTCAATGAATCGTGGCTGGCAATGAAAAATAATGAAATATTGACGTTTTGCTTAAATTTGTTTCAACTTGAATATAGGATGTCTAGGGACAGATAATCTGATTAACAGTCATAATGTACATTTCTATATTGCATATTTAATTACAACTGTATCTAACTGATTTAATCTTAGATTGCAGTGATAAGCCTCAACTTTAACACAGGACCTCTGGGGATGTGTTTGTGATGTGGGAGGCGGAGGGGTGGGACCATGCTGTTGCTTGATCAAATCGAGATCTTGGAAGTTTTACGGCGGGTGTCAACATTTTTAGGCCAAAAAAATTTACACCTGTATTTTCAGAGAGATTGTCAATTATCTGTATATATCAGTATTACGGTGCTAATAATTGTACCATAGAAAACAAACACTATAGAATACACTGTCAACTATTGTCAGCAGATTACGTTGGTTTTCTTCTCTCCCACTGTCTCTGCTCTCATATGCTGTATTTCAGTACACCCGACTTCCTTATGAAACCATTCATATCTAAACTTTTTCTTCTTTTGTTATTAGAAAAACACATTGAGTCAGAAGTAATGAAAATTGCATTGGTTCCTGATTATCGCAGCAGTAATGATCAATCACTCTGAACAGTGGAATTCACCTGTAACTCTGATTTCAACATTGAAGCTTTCCTGTCCAACAAGGTTCTGCACAGTAATGGTGTAGATGCCACTGTCTGACCTCTCAGATGTGGGAATTAACAGTTGAGAACCTTTATCAGAGTTGGTAATAGTTACGCGTTTGAGCACTGGAATACCATCCTTTACCCAGGATATTTCAGGCAGTGGGCATGCCTGAATACAATAAAGAAAATACTAAATTAATGTTTCTCATGATGATGCTGAAATGGTTGCACAATAAAACAAAACCTTCAGTGAACCCTGCAGCTGTGGCACAAAACAACGTACCTCAAAGTTGATGTTGAGACGAACAGTGTTCCCAGACCTCACCACCATAAAGGTCTTCATGTTTTGGCCTTTAAATTTTGGCCTTACTGTGAATCAAATTTAGATTAAAATGTTTAAATTACTTTTTTACAACTTTGGAAACATTATGATAGTTTGATATTATTCCTATCTTTTATGGTTATCTTCTGGTCTCGTGTATGGAGAATCTAATCCTGTGTAAAGCTGATGCAGGAATGAGATGAGGACATTCACTAATTACAGGAATATAGTTCCATTTGCAACCCTTTGTTTATTGTTATTCACTTCGCTCCAGATGCACCAGCTGGCCAATATCGCATGGCTTTCTTCATGGCGCTCTCATACTGGGGTATGTTTATATCCCACAGTCCTTGAAACGAATGACTCACACAGTGGCTTGATGAAATTAACAAATGGCTGCAGTCCATGTCCAAATTCACACACAGTCAGGCTGCTTGTGCAAGTATGTTTTAGAAAGTCTGGCTAAAAATCAATAAAAAAACGTGTCAGTTTGATATTTGAAATTAGTGTTGCAGTTTGTTCTTGTTGTGCTGTCAAACATCCTTTTAGACCGTCAACACTCTACTTTCAAGACCCCCTGTTATTAAACCACATACTGAAAAGCACTCTTGCAGTTTCATTTAACTTTAATTGGCTCAATTCCTTACCTGGAGGTGGCATGGTGATTATATATTTGTCAAAGCCCTGAGGTTCTCCATCGCCTCCATAATTTGTGGCAGTTACTCTCACCCAGTATGTGGCCATTGCCTTGAGGCCAAGCACATTGTAGGAAGTCAGAGTAACTGGGATGGCGTTGCAGCGGGTCCATTCCAGGCACTCCATTGGTCTGATCTCCACATAGTAACCTTGGGCTTCATCTTCTACTCCCTTCACTTCCTTTGGCTTCGTCCAAGCCAGTGAAAATGTAGTGTAACTGGAGGATGTTAATTTGAGGTCTGTCACTTTTCCTGGAGGCTCTGAAATGACAGCAACAAGCATTGTTGTTTTATATTACACAAGGAAATTGAGACAATTGTGCTCGCTTTTAAGGATGATTTGTGCTGTTTTCTGTGAGCAAACAAAACTGAATGAAAATGCAGCAACGTTGTGTGATTGACTCACTCATTGGATCTCTTGCTGTAACTGTTTCACATGGAATACTGGCATCTCCAGCACCAGACAGGTTGATGGCAGATACTCTAAATTGATATGCTGCACCCTCAAAGACATCTTTCACAGCATACTTTGTGTCTGCAGGAAAAGGTGCAGTAGGCATGATATAACTCCATCTCCGTTGAAGTGTGAAGATGCTTTTATTTTCACAATGTGGCACGATCACACTTTAACTGGGTATTCCCTCAGCTTGCTCTATACCTGTAATTGGCCCCTTTTGGTTTACAAGGCTCCAGTAATTTGTGCCTGTCTTGTTCTTTTCCAAATTGTATCCAACTATTTTGGTCCCTCCAGTGTCACATGGAGCACACCATGACAGATTGATGCAGTCTTTAAAGGCACTGACCACTTTGGGTGCTGTTGGTGGTCCAGGATAACCTGTGGGGTGGAGGAATGAAATAGAAAATTGAAAATAAAAATGCTGCTTTGCTACATTTCTCCCTTGTTAGGTTTATCATATCCAAAATGAAAACATATACAGAACTTCACTGCAATCCACTAAACTGCAACATTTCCCAGTTGTCATTGGGCAAGAGGCAGGGTACATCCTGCATGAACCATTCATGCTCAAATTTGATTGGCTCAAAGTGCAGAACCTGAAAGTGTCATCAGTGGTGGGGCCTTGAGAAGCCTTTTTTATTTATTTTTTAAATGGCAATTTGCCATTTTTATGGCCCCAATTAGAAACTTACGTAATACACCAGCTGCTATGTCCTCTGTCTGCAGGTAATCGCTGATCCCCTCTGCATTCTTGGCTCTGATCTGATAGCAGTATCTCCTTCCAGGGTCCACATCTGAATCTTTGTAACTCGGGCTCCCTGGGATTTCTCCCAGATTTGACCATTTATTTCGCCCCAGTTGTTGACGTTCTATGGTGTAGTTTGTGATTGGACATCCACCATTGTCTTTTGGTGGTTTCCATTTGAATTCAACAGATGTTACACCACTTTCCATTATGTCCACAGGGCCCTGTGGTGGGGTTGGTTTGTCTGTGGACAAATGAGAAGAGTTCATAGAATGCTGAAAACAAAAAGCATTTATCTATTTACATGCAATACATCGTGTGAGGTAATATCAGAAGTGACAAACTCTTATTGTCAACCTACCCAGTACAATGAGTTTTGAAACTGCTTCTAGTGTACCGTATTCATTTTTGATTTTGATTTTGACATCTCCACGATCTTTCCTTTGACACTTTGTGAGGCGAAGTTGGCCTTCAGTCTCTGATGTCTCAATCTTCACACTGGTGGCAGGCAAAAGCTCGTCGTCATCCTTGTACCACTGTATTGTCATCGGTGCTCCACCTGAGAATGGCATCTTCCATTCAGCATTTTCACCTGCCTTTATAATGACTGGCTTCGTGAATTTTCCAAAAGCATCAGGGTCGAGTTTAGGTGGGTCTGTAATGTTAGAAAGGAAAAAAAAAAAAAGGTTTTGTTCAAAAGTCTGAGTTGTATCATTGATACATTTTCCAAAGTTTTATTCTAACCTTGAATGTTAAGTGTTGCCTCTGATTTTCGCCCTTCAGCTTCAAAGCGGTACACAGCTGTATCATCTTTTTTACAGCAGTTAATTGTCAAAGTGTGACAGGCTCCATCTTTGATGATCTCAACCCCCTCCCCACCTGTTAGCTTGTCAGATAAAAAACATTCAAGATGCATTTATGTGAAATTACAATTGAATTGTTTGATGAGGGAAAGTATAAAATATTGATCTCTGAGAAATGAACAAATGTGATTAATTACAGAATTTCTCTACACTAGCCTTCCTGGCATAGCGGACTTACCAGCTTCCCATTTTTATACCAGCATCCCTCTGAAGCCTCACTGCTTAGTTTGCAGGATAGCTCTGCTCGATCACCAACATTTGCAACCGTATCTGACAGCCCACAGACAAACTGAACCCCTTTATCTGCAAATGGAAATATTACAATAATCAAAATTGTTTGGCCACATGACGAATTAGATAAAATTAAATTTATATTTTAAAAACAAAGTTGGAGACCAAACGTGTACAAATTTAGGATATAAAGGTCCATCTTCACTACAACGTACTCTCCTCATTACAGCAGGTCTCTCTAGTGGTTAGCATGCAGGCTTGCAGAATATTAATAATGAATTCTGCTTATTGTGACTAATGTGATTTCAAAAAATCCAAAAGCCCCTTAATATTTGAAATTTCTGAGGACTATCCCATCAGAGCTTTCTGGATTTACAACTTGCTTAGAAAGACATTACAGGCATTGTCCTTTGCTTTGAATATACAGTTTTAGTTTAAAACAAATTTTATTTTATACAACCCCAATTTAAAAATAAGAACCTGAAGACTGAGGTCATGTAGAAGTGAGTTTTTTTTTTTGTTTGTTTATTGGACTTTTTATTAAACCCTGAAATGATTCTCCTTTCATTTCTATTATATTTTTCTTTTTCATCAAAATATTGCTACTCTGACTCTGCTTCTCTCAGATGCTCTTTTTATATCCAGTTATGTTACTAACCTGTTGCTAGTTAACCTAGTTAGTTGCAACATGTTCTCCTGCTGTTCTTTTTGGTACCATTTACGGTTTCAGCCTTAATTTTTTTGCCATCAAAATCAGGATTAGTTAATATTTTTCATGAATTAGAAAACACATCAAATGTATCATTACATGTTACTATGTCATGTCAAAAAAATATCAATTTATATTTCCAAATCGTAGCATTCTGCTTTTTATTTATGAGCATCCCAGCTTTTTGTAAACTGGGGTTGCACACATCTCAGTCCATCTATTTCCTTCGTTGGCCATTTCCTTCTCTGTGGTAGAAATCTTTCTAGTGTAACTATAGCCCCTTTCGCACTGCGACCCGCTACCTTAGCGGGTCCAAATTGCACCTTCGACCTGCGTCGAGCAATGTGAACGCTTGGTGTGTTGGTGACCCGTGTCGCCTGAAGCCGAGTTCAGGGGGCGTTGCCTAGTGGCAGAGCGTCACACGAAACACATAAAATGCTGGGCGTGTACAATGACGTAGGCACAAGCCATGTGTCGGAGGTAGGGTTAAATACACCTTGAGGACTCGTTTTTGCAATTGTATATGCAGTTCATGGAGACGTTATTTTACGGGGTGTGGATGGTTACAACGTGGGATGCCGCCGAAGAACATATGCGGAGAATACAAGAGCACTATAGTCCCCGACATGTGGCGGTAAATAACGTCCTCTGCTCGGAGGCTGAGGAGCTCGCGGACCTCCTTGTGTCCCCAGTTGGCCATATTAAAAAATGTCTCGAACTTGATGTAGGCTAAAACAGAGTAAAACTTGTTCTCACCTGTCGCTGTTGTTCTGATCAGCTGTCTATTCTGTCTTTTAAACTCCTCACGTCACGCCACGCCCACGTCCGACCCGCGTCAATTGCGTTCACACCAAACTCGGCTCGGCAAAAAGACTAGGGTCCGACGCGGGTCGAAAGTCGAGTTGACGCGGCAGCCCGGGTCGGCAGTGTGAACGCAACAGCGGACACACTAAATTCGCGGATTAAACGCGGGTTATTCCTCAGTGTGAAAGGGGCTTATGTAAGATGTTCTACAGTACCTTGGAGTTAACCTTTCTATCAAAGTAATTGTTGTAGTTCAGAGAAATTTGAGGACAGATGGAGTAAAACTGTGACTTACTGTATTATTATTCAGTCTCTATAATGCTTTAAAAAGTTTTACCTGTGACAATGTCGGGAACCAAAGGACCAGCTCGTGATCTCTTTTTCTTATTGCCTACATCATCTGTATTTTTATCATCTCCATCCCCCAGGGCGTTCTTATTCATGCCGTCTCCATCTCCTTGGTCTCCATCTTTCCCTTCACCAGCAAGGCTGCTGTCACCAAAACCATCTCTCCCATCTCCTCCATCTCTTCCATCTCTTCCATCTCTTCCGTCTCCTCCATCTCCTCCATCTCCATCTCCTCCATCTCCTCCATCTCCTCCATCTCCTCCATCTCTTCCATCTCTTCCATCTCCTCCATCTTTTCCATCTGTCCCGTCTCCCTGTAAAGCTTTAGCATGTTTTGCTGTGTCCTCTTCGCCTCCCTCGTTTTTAAGCTTTCCCTGCTGTTTAGACCGGGCATCATGATTGTTGGCTTTGGTGTCCTTACGACCACTTGGATCAGCTGAATTACAGTAAACGCACAAAAGTAGGGAAAAATAATCAATAACTTTTAGTTAAAACATATTTTTAAATGACAATTAAAGATTGTCTTATCAGAGTGTCAACAATATTGTGTTTTAATACTAATGAATATATATCAAAATGATAAAGAAAGCTGTCCCACCTTCCACTCTGAGAGAGGCGCTGCTGGAAGTGATGCCAGCAATGGCGTAAAATGCTCCAATATCTACTATTTGACAATTTTTTACTCTCAGTGTGTGAGTTAGTTTGTCTTCGGAGACGGTGATCTCATATTTGTCCCCATGTTCAAGTGATGAGTCTACTTTTGACCAAGTAATTCCGTTAAGGGGCGTTGACAAAACGCACTGAAAGATGGCGTCCTCACTTTCAGTGACCTTAACATCTTTAATCTTGGCCGCAAACTCCACGGCAGGCACTAAGAGGAGGAGAAGGTGAATGTTGTGAACTAAAGAAACTTTTACGAAATCACCATTCATTGATAAATATGCTTTGACTTTTCTTATCAACTTCTGATGTACAAATTCTGTTTTCATCACAAAGGCAGGTTATGCTTTACCTTGAAAGTCAGTTGTAAGAATGTTTGTCTCTTCAACATCAACCTGGTATAATCCTGCATCTTCTGGTCCAGGGTTTTTGATACTGAAAACGTAGTTTGAACCTTCTTTATTAAGGCTGTGCTTTGAGTTTTCATCATCGTATGAAACCGAAGTCCCATCCTTGAGAGAGAAAAGTTAAATTCTTTTAAGATTATTTTTTTTTTTTAAATATTTCTAAAAACATTTTACTCTAGTTATAGATTTGAATTCACCTTGTATACAGTGATGACACTGTTGGGATCCTGGAGTGTCATGTTGAAGCTAAATTCAGCTTTTCCACTTGGTTTCACTTCTATTTGTTTCACATCCTCCAGCTTCTCTACAACCTAAAAAGTAAAGATATAAAGAACTTGTCGTAGAATATTTTATAACTCAAATTCTGAGTCAGTTGTTGTCATTTTTACCTGTCTTTTTGGAGGTTCAAAATACATTATTCAGAGGTTCTATGCAGTTTTTACAAATTCAGACAGTACCTTAGCCTGTTCATCTTTCCTCTCCTTCTCCATCTGCTTTAGTTTCTTTAACAACCAGCGGAAGTCCGTAACACCATAGTCAAAACAGATTTTTTCATAGTCTTTCTTTGGTGCAGAGAGAAGCAGTTCAAAGAGTTTAGGATCAATTTCTCCCTCTTTCTTTGGTGGTATTGGCTTCTTTTTTTTGACAACGGTACTGAAAAGAGAAGAACAGTTTTTTTTTGTTGTTGTTGTTGTTTTTTTGTTTAAACCACATATTAAGACTTTGACTAAAACTTACGTTTTCTTCAGCATTGATCTGAAATCCTGGGTTGCCTGCCCATTTTCTGAAAAAGCAAACAAATAAATGATTGTGGCATCATCACATTTTACACTTTATGTAGGGCTCCATCTAACTCTGCAATTATAAAGACTACAAATTACAGCCTGGGTTATATTATTCTATTACCATGATCGGTTTGATTGGATGTTTGACAGAGCAAAGATGGGGACCTATCAAAGTAATTTGGTAAATTTCATACCTGTCTGGGACTTCTTCTTATGGCTAACTGTACGAACACAAAGACATAAGCAAAAAAAAAAAACACAAGTAATTAGTTGTATAGTAATAATCTGACTAATTCCATCCATATTTACTGTGAAATCTCACCTTCAATAACGTTCAGAGTGGCTGTGGAGACAGCTTTTCCATACTCGTTGGTTGCAAAGCACTTGTAGGTGTCAGCTTGGTCGATAGATACACCGATTACCTGATAAAGCAATACTCTTTTACATAGATGAAATCTGTAGATTCTGAGAAATCTGAGATATTTATTACAAAAACCAATGAGCTGGAGTGCTGTGATGTGCTGTAAAGGTATGCAAAGCCAAACTAACTCTAACTTTAGCTTTTAAAACCTTATCTATATCTTTAAACTATAGACTTGGAGCTGCAACTATTAAATTTTTTTTGTTGGTGAATTAGTTGTTTTATTGATTTAAAATCAATAAAATGACATTGATAGAATGTCAAATTCTATAAAGCCAATGTGATCAAAAACCAAAGATTTCTGAAAACTGATCAGTTGATCATCATGTAATCAGTAATCGCAGCTCAAAGTGAAAGACGGTAGCAGATGTCAGTGTAGGAGAGAGGGTTGCGATAAATTCTGTCATCCATTTGTTTTAGATTAATTTTTTGCCTTTTGTGGCTGTATTGATGGGGGAAAGTGGATAGAGATTTAAAGTATGGAAAGAGAGAGTTGGGCGGTAACATGTAGCACATGGTCCAACCAACCAGAATATAAACCAGGCACTTTCATGTGGTAAACTCTAACAACTCGACTATTGGGTATCCCCACATATTGTGTTTTATGAGATGTGTTTGACAAAAAAATGCATGAAACATTAGTTGCCTGCTTTTTTTCTCACTTCCAGAATGTGTTCTCGAGCCTTTTCATCATATCTGGTCTTGTACTTTTCTGGGTCGTCCACTTCACCTTTATTGCGACCCCATGCGACAGTTGGTGCTGGCTCTCCACTCACCATAGCTTTGAAAAATGCCTTTTTCCCTGAAAAATGAAAATTTAGCCATATGACAATGATAAATGTCAATGGTAGTTTTTCATAATTTTGCTGAGTGTTTGTTTTCCACCTTCTTGAACAGTCACAGCCATGGGTTTCCGGGTAATGTCAGGAGTGGTCTTTCCTGCAGGAAGTTGCTCAACAAACTGGGTTATCATAACCCCAGGAACTCTGGACCTCTTCTTGATGGCCACTGTTAAGATTAGGAAAAGTGTTCAATGGGGCAGAATCATGGGTGTGCTTGTGTTTTTAAGCTTAAACATTAACAGGAAGCCTACAAGAAATGGGAAACGCATCTTCTAAATACACATCTTCTAAATGCTTTGTCTATGACTCGAGTATATATTATTTAAAAACTCAAAACATTCCTGGCCAACACATGAGACTGGATATGGTGAAAGTATTTGTAGAAGTTGAGCTGCAGTGAAGCTGCAAAATGTATCCACCTAACTTAAGGTAAAACATTTGAGTAAAACCATGATAAGAATATCTACTCCAGAATCTTCTTAGAACTGAAGTTTGAATTTAAAGGTGCAGTGTTTCTCTTCCTCAAATAAAAAAGCAATATTGATCACATCTGTGATTTGTGAAATGAACACCACAGTGAGCATTAATGACAACTATAGACAGGCACTACTGGCTTCTACGGTTCTGTTTCTGTTAAACTTTTATTACTTCAGAGTCTCACAAGGGGTCACTCTTTCCTTTCTTTCCTTTTTCTGTTAATAACCATAACAGCAGCTGCAGAATGAAAAACAGTTTACTTGGTTGTATTAATTGAATTCTGTGATACACTTTTCTTTTTTTTTTTTGTCTGTTTTATTTGTATGCTTTAACCAGCAGAAAGTTATTTGTGACACGGATTTATTCTAATGCAGATTCCCCATAAAGCTTGAATTGTAGTACAGACACTGTTTTCTCTTTTTGAGTTTTTTTGCCAGATATAGAAGTCATTAACGAGAGGGAAGAAAAGAGAAGGGTGTTGCAGCTGCCAGCCTTTTGGTTTTCCTCAAATGTTTCTTAACAGAATGCCTCAGTAAGCAACACTGAGCTCAACCAACAGCTGTCGAAATCCCATACGACAACCCACCATCTGTTACCCTTTTTTCTGTACAACCGTCATACCTTGTAATGACTCGGAGTTGCTTCTGTCACCCTGGGGCTTGTACATTTGATATGACTTTTCTGCTGCCTTTTATGGATAGGTCAAACAACTGATTATCATACAGTACTGCTGTGTGCAGAATCAAGCCTGCCAAAATACCTCCGTTCTCCTATGTCTCATCCTTCCCCAATGAGTATCTGATCTAGAGGCATAAAGTCGCATGCAAATACATGTAAGAAGGGAGGTCCTTTATGCTAAAAATGACAGAATAACACCAACACAGATTTCTTGAAAAGCTGTCTACAAACCACATTTTTATTTTCTCTGACATGCAGTAAAGTCAGGGGCTAACTTATTATTAAATTCTGTCCTCAGTGAGTCACTTTTAGATTATCCATTTTGCATAATTGTTTTTCCAGCAGCCTTACTGCAGCTTAAAGGCATCTATTGAATATTCATCAAATAGTATGTGTCATCTCTCAAGGGGTTGGTTTATATTCTTATATCATCTGAATGCAGGCAGGATTCTTGTAACTCTGTTCCTCAAGCATTGATTTTCGCATAATCCAAGTCTGTTAGGATAGCAGGCTGTGGTTTCTCTCTGCATACCAATTGCTCCTTGAAGAATTGATGGCTTTGAGCAGCAGCAAACTTGAGAATATCTTCAGTAAGAAGTTGTTGGCTTTGACGACAGATAACTGTCATAAACCACTCAAAGCAACCCCCTTTTTCCTTAGAATGAGTGTCAGTGTCTTTCAGACACTTGAATGTTGGTGTTTCTTGGAAGCTGAAAATTTGACAGTACAATTTTATTTTTTATTTTTACACAAGGTATATTACTGGAAGACTTTCTTCATTTCAAGGGTTAAAAAGTAGGATTTCAAAAGTCAACTCTTTTCTGGTATTAGATTTTACTGATGAGTAGAGAGAGTACTCATGAGTAGTTTCTGTTAGTTGTTGAAATAAAAAAGTTAAAAAGTCCACCCATCTAATCAGCATTAGACATGCAGTTCATACTACTTCTCTTTTTGCACAGTTTGTAGTAATGACAACTGAAATCATTGTCACAACAAGGTTAAGTGGAATTTTTAATTTACTGAAGTATTCCGATACTTTGCTCTCGCTCTCCAAATTTAAAAAAAAAAGTGAGTATATTGATTAAATTATAAGCAAACAAGAAGATGCAGTTATTTAAAAATCATTGTATAAACTATATATTGTGTAAAGACTAATCATAATTTCTAAACTGAACCTTTCTTTTTTATATCTAGCCATTTTGAATTTTGTTCTCGTATCATACACAAAAAGGTGGAGCAGGGAGTATGTTTACTACCTCTTCCTTTACAGGGTCAGTGTGTAAGATGAAGGGACAATTATTCGCTAAAGTAGCTTTACAAACTGCAATCAAATGAGTATTCTTCAAACATCAAATAACAATAGCTGGAAAAACATGTGAATGACAGTGAGATATGGAGGAGGCCACAGTCTTGTGAGTTTGGATTTTAAAGGGCCATGGACACAAAAATCAATAACTGTAACGATGTGAGTATTGAAACTGCTGGTCAATTACATTCTGGAAACCGTGATACCAAGCATGCACTGAGCGCAGTTTTAATATAGCTCCAGAAGGCATTTTGATGACCTGCTGTAATCTTGTATGTTACTCAGAGACGGAGAGAGCATATGGGATTACAAAGTTTGATGACCTCATGGCCATTGTCAGACAGGGCATCAGTAAAAATAAATAAATAACTGACATATTTGCAGTGTGTCACAGGTAATTAATACTTTTGTGTAATTTTCTGCCTATTATTTTAGATATATTTAACAAATGGTTGTCTATTGACGAGACTGGATGATTTTCGAGGGAAAAGGGTTGTTGGCTTTCGTAAAACAGTAGCTCGGAAAAGGCAAATATAACAACAATGGAGTACAGGATTTAGTTTTTAGCTAAAATGAATCTATGATGTTTTTATTATTATTATCGTTTGTGGTAGTAGTAGTAATATTAGTTTTCTTTTTAATGGACAAATAATTGGCCTCTGTTGTTCTTTACTTGAACACTAACAATAGTTGCATCTGTCTTTTTTTTTTTATAGTTTTCATTATAATTATCATTCTCAGCATTTCTAACTTTTTAAGGTAGAGCAACCATCCAACTTTGAAAAGTAATATGGTTGAGATGCATTTACCACTAAAGACGATTGAAAATGGAGAAAAGTCTTTTGTCTTGATTATCTTGTTTTCGTATCTTTGTAAGACAAATTTGTGTCTGATGGCAGCATATGCTGCTTCCAAACCTGTATCATTCAGTGATAATGAAGCAAGCTATCCACCCCTTTGAGACCAGTGCACTCCCATGCCTTTAGAATGTTCTATTGATTTAAAAAGCCAGATTTCCCCCCTTCTTTTTAGATTGAAGGACACAATGTCCAACATTTCCAAAAAGTTTCAGATTTTGACTCACCAGGCCAAATGGAAAAAGATTTTCTGTCTGCGTCAGTCCAACTGAGATGAACCAGAATGCAGAAAAGTCCATTCATAAGTGTTCCTGAGCTCATACAGCGAACTCTCCTACATAATCTTGTGTTAATACACTGTTACCTTCAAAGGCCTCACAGATCGCGACCATTCAGCTGAGCTTTTCAGTGTTAATATCTCTGGACTGTTTAGATCTGTTAATGCTATTATGTCCCGTATTATGTATCCAAGAAGATGAAGGGCTGTGATTCTTGTCAAATGAGCTTCTGCAAAGAATTGAGTTAGAAGACTAAATACTTCAATTTTCTGAGATTTTTCTGAGATGTCTAAAAGGTGAAAGGTAATCTGAACTTTCTACATAAAAAAAACAAAACAAACATATACAAAATCCAGACTTACCTTGGGGTTTCATTTCTTTTTGGGGAGTTTTCGAACTCATTGCGGCGTTTGATTGTTGATTCTCAATCCAGGTTTTTAATTGTTGTTTGGCTTAAATTAAAAGAAAAATATGTCAGTTATGTTGCAACATCTGCAACAGAGGGTATTAAGTTGTTTTTTTTTTGTCAGTGCATATGTTTGTTCATATGTTTTATCTGTTTTTAAACTACATCAGATGGTTGTAAAATTAATATCTCACGAACACTTCAAGGAATCCTCTTCATTATCGAGTCCAAGTCAATTTGGTTGTCAAAGGTTAAGGTCACTAACCTAATTAACATATTTTAGGCTTTTACTCAAGAATACATAAATTAATCTTGACAAAATTAAACACAAATGTCTAAAAGGATCATATTTAGCCAACTGTCAACTTTTCTAATGCAATCTTATCACGCTGTTACACAGATGCTATATGAAATATACTGTTAGTATAATGAACTTTATAAGATATTACTTCAATATCAAGGTTGTGCTAACACTTATCATCTTGTCTTCATACTTATCCACACAAACCACAGTTGATATAAATGAATGAATATAATTACATATTGCTTTGAAAGCTGTGGCCACAAGAAATTGTGGAACAGAACTATCTCCTTTCTTTTGTAAAGAATGGCCTGGTGTTTCATCCTTTCCTCAGTAATTAGACACCTCATCATGTCTGCCACGTAGATGCATCTGAGTTATTTCATTCAATTGAAAGACTAATTGACCAGAACTGTAAAGCAAACTAAAAAGATATGATATCATTCAATAAATAATGAATGATGATGATGATGATGAAGAAATCATGAAATGGAAAAGGAAACTTTTTGCTTATTTTCAACTGCAGGGCTTGTTGCAGCATTTTTCTTATATTTTGTTACTGACTGATGAAAACATAATATTGTATATCTATCTATCACTATGTATAATATTAACAGAATATTGCACTAAAATGTTAAAACTGAAAAACAACACTAAAGGTAGGCATTATTGAAGGATAAGGCATTGTTTAATTGACCTTTTTTTTTTTTTTTTTTTACATAGATTTTCTCAGTCAAATTGATGATCTAAACACACAGGCTGTGATTATGCACATTTGAGAAGTTGACTAATACCTAATATATATATTTTCATTAAAGATTAAAAGTGAATTTTTCATGAAAGTTTGCTAAAGGCTTTGACTAATGAATTAGTTGACCAATAATCTATCACTTTAGTTATTGTATAAATATTTTCATAGAAGTCATTTTGGATGTAACTTGCGGTCACCGGTATCATCAATGTCACGTGACTCAGCTTGGTATCCTGAGAACCTGGGACACCTAAAAACAGGGTCATGGTAAGCACTGCATTGGAGCTTCTCATGTGTCATCTATGACATCAGCCTGTCAAAGTGGGCATGCCTTGACTCCTGCGTGACTCGTGAAGACAGTTGGAGACATGCTAGGACACTGTAAATTGGGAATGTGAAATCCCACCTAGTGGCTCACTCCTCTCAACTGACTGTGGAGTCAACAGGCTGTGCCAGCAATTTAACTACTGAAGATCCAAACTTAGAAAGGGGCAAACTGTTTTTTTCATCAAACCTTCAACCCGATGTACATGATAAGTCATTGTAAATTTTTCTAATCAAGGGAATTGTTGTTTCTGTTAACTAAAAGCAAAAGACAGACACTGAATTAAAGGTCAAAAACATACTATACTAATAACTTCTGTGGTAAATTAGATGGAGAATTAGCATTTACCCATCCCTAACCCACAGGCAAAACATTTAAATACTAAAATCCATAAGTAAGTAGTAAGTAGTCTGGGGCATCTTTTACTTTAATTATTCTTATATTTATATATATATGTGTGTATATATATATATGTGTGTGTGTGTATATATATATATATATATAAATAAGCTGAAAGGCTTTTAATTAATAAAAATGGGCTTTGTCGAAGATTTATTTCCATAAGCCTTTCTGAATAGTTCTTAAATATTTTAGACATAAGAGGAAGACTAAAGTTCAAAAACAAAAACAAAATCTGTCCTTCAACATCTACAACCCAGCAGAAAAAAAGACATTTTTTGTGTTACACATTCTGTGATCACAGACTCCTGCTCACTAGTGTCTTAGTCACTGGAAGCCAGTTGTGAAGGTCAGTTTCTTTTGTGAAATCAGGATATTTACTGTTAACTGAGGCTGAATGCAGAAGGGCCATGTATTTCTTTTCATGGACTTGTTGTGGATTGAAACAGATTTTACACCTCACTCTATTAATTACAGTACTGCAGCACAAAAGGAGTAACATTTTAGGAGAACCTTACTCCTCTGTTTGTGACAGTACTTAAAATATACAGTCCAATGCGGCAGTTCTCATTGCCCATATTTGTTTTGTCAAGAGCAAATTTCCACAGGTATATAGGAGGTAATGTCATCGAGGTTGTTTTTTGTTTCCTAGTTTATTTCTGCAGCAGCACATTCAATTTCTGACGGTCAATAGATCCATCCAAAGCTTCTATTACTAATGTTTTATGAAATTATGCGTTTAAAGGCTACTGTGTTTATAAATCTTCCGAACCGCTAATATGACCTAAAATTAACTTTTAATTTAACTAGGAGAACTAATCAGATCATACTTTTTGTCAGGCCTATTATGTCTTTTTAAACCAAACGGTGCCTCTCTGTTGTTTCACACTTAAATTTCCCTGCAGTTGCTCAGACTAGGTTGCTTGTCAAAAACCATTCTGCATGAGGTCTTCGATCACACCGCCCATTTAAAATAGTATTGCTTTTTGTCACTTCATTTTGTAGAAATGACTGCGACTTGAAATTCCTGAACAGAATAAAAAGAAATGCATACTTACTTCCAGTTCTGTGTTGGCTATGCTCTTCTCATCCTCCTTTAGCTTCTTCTCTACTCACTGTGCAATATTTCAAATGTGACACGCCTTTTTGTTCAGTGATAAAAGTTTGGAATGCATAGAAACCCTTACATGGTTGTTGATGAAAACCCATTTTACAGCAATGGTATTGAGTGGAGGTTCCTCTTACTCATCTCTATGAAAGCGATCACTTTGCAGATGGTACTCAAAATAAATCATGACCCTCCATTCAATCTGCTATTAGTCATATCAAGTCAACATTTGTCTTCCGTTACAGTTGAGAGTAATAAAAAAACAAAAAAACATATCAGTATCTTGTGTTAATATCAAGAATAAAACATAGAAATTCTGGCGTGATGTCATTAATAACATTACATTGGTGATGGATTTTACTCTTCTTAAAAGTTGAGGCTCTATGATTTATGGATTCAACAGGAAATATAATTTTCCACATATAACAGAACAACCGTCCAACCAAAAGCTTTTGGCTGGCAGCTTCACAAGTTCTTCAGTAATATAACACTTAACTTTGGACTTTACTGGTCAATAAACATTAAGATGAGACATTTTATAAAGTAAGATGACCTCAGTATTGGTTCCAATTGGTCTCCAAATGTATCAACTGAAATTTTCACTGTATGCTCGTGGTGTTTGGTGGCACATATTGGACCCACTGTAGCATCATAAAAAGATGGTTGGTCATGGTGGTTGTGATGCGCTGGACACGGTCTACTGGGCAGGAATTTCAGTTTACATTGTCAGAGGTTAAATACACATTGACATTTCCAGGCAGTTTGAATAGTCACCCCAAGCTTGTTAAAAAATTAACACAGCTGCAATGAAAGCCTGATGGCATCTCTGTTGATGAACACAAATGTCACCTCCGACCTGGTACAGGAAAAGAGGTAAGTGCTCTTATATAATGCGAATAGACATTTGCCCTCAGAAAGTTTAATCACATCAGATAATGTATGCGCTGTGAACTTGGCTTAGCTGAACAGGTCACGACTCGCTATTTTGCTAGTTATGTCTGCTTGTTGTAGATGTTGCATTATGAGCTTAAATGCCCTGGTCAGTTTCTAATGCATGTTATGTCAGTTCTATAGATCTAAACACATGAGAGGTTATGCATCTTCAGTCTCTGAAAGATCTCTCTTTAACAGCCGACTGTAGATATTAAAAGGACCACTTCAAGTTTTACAGCCATGGATCTTCTTGTAGACAGTTTACTGCAGAGCTTATGTGGATATATTTGGAAATGTAAAAGGTTTAAAAAGTGAACTCTTGTTCTAAGTGTTAAATATTGTATGGCAGTATAAGATGCTGTGTGGTGCTGGAAATGCATGCTGAAACATCTATTCCTACAATAATGGTGGCTGATTTTGTAGTGGAAAATGTGAGGTTAGTGGTAAACAAGAACTTCTTGACAAGATAAAAAAACAAAACACGGGTTGTATAAGTTCATAAATTTATTGATATATTAAGTTGTTAGAAGTACATGAAAAATTGACAGATGCATTTCTGTTACAGTCACTTCAGTCGTGCTGCATTTTAATTTCTGATGACTGATAACAACTGTAAATCTGTTTAATTTCAAATATATTACAAATACATTTTAGACACATATCAGAACTTTTGACATGTAGTCTACAAAGTCTACGAAAACATTCCACTTCTGTACTCCACACTCTGAGGAAAAGCTTGAGAAAGGCTTCCTGGTGTTTTAATCTATTGAAAAAGGAAAGAAAATCGTTGTAATAAAACACTTTTAAAAACCACAATTGAAAAAAATGCCAGTGAAGACTTACCTCTAACATTTAATTTAGAGGAGCACTCTGCCTTGCCGAATGAGTTAACAGCAACAACCTTATATTCACCGCTATCCTTGGTTCGGACTCTGAGAATATACATGGAGCACACTCCAAAGGAGTTGGTTAAGTAGTAGTTGCTGTCTGAGTTGATGCAGACATCATTCAGGTACCAGGACACGGAGGGCGTGGGGCATCCTCGCACGGCACACGTCATGTAGACCTGGTAACCTCTGGGTGGTGTGTGGACTTTCAAAGGGACCAAGATGGATGGAGGCCTCTCAAAGGAAACCTCAGATGAAATAACCCCGTTTGAGGTTATTGGAACTTAAAGTAGAAAATTAGAGGAGGGATGCTCAAAGTTAGTACTTATGGTCACATAATGATTTGGACAAAACAAATAAATATAAGCTAACAATATTTCTAAATCATTTGGTCTTTTTTTTCATGATTTCTCTGCTGTCCTTATTTGACAATGTCAGTAGCTTTGTCGTAATATTAGTTTCACTTGGCTCAAGAAGTAAAAATGTTCATGACAAGGCTGCTTTACAACCCATCGCATTTAACAGAAATGACATTGATTGTCTCAAGACACAAGTGACAGCTAGCATAAACCGGAACAGTGGCTGACTACATTGTTGGCTTGGACTGCGCTGATTATATATTTATCGGATATGTTACAACATTATGAAATCGTGTCACTAGTCATTACAATGACTACTTAAACATTTTCAATTGAGCAATTGCATGGCCTGTTGTACTTATGCCATTGAAAAGCCCAGTGCTTAAATGCAAATTAATATGTTTCCTGGGTAGTTGGAACAGATAAAGTTTTATATTACAGACATGCAGTGGGCACTGAAGAGACTTTAGCTGTTGGGAATAGCAAGATGGCAGCCTTTTTATTATCCTGGATCCACAGTCTTCTTCTTTTGGCAAAGGAAAATAACCCTTTTACAATATTGAACAATTTCCATGCGTGTTCTTTGGTGACTTCTATATTTCAATGCCTCATAATCTCTGTTTAGAAAGTTGTCTTTGCCAAATTAACCAAGATTAGCACTACTTTCTGCCCTCTAGTTTTTCCATGTGCCTCTGTGAAACCCATCTAGAAGCTTGGTTGAAAAAAAGTACACAAAACAGTCCAACTCAGAAGATCAACCGTGCTTAATTTCTTTCCAATAGTTCAAACAGCAAGCCCTGGTATGAGTGTGCTAACACTTTTATTCTTATGAAAGGTGTACTAAAAAGCACCTACTGTAATGAAGATGCGGATGTTGTAATGAATTGGGAACACACAAGGAGTTAATTTTGTCTGTAACGCACAGAAGCTGAAATATTTAACCATCATTACTACATCACACTAGTTTTCTTCTGCAGGTCATAGTTTGTGTTCTTCAAACTGATTAAATGTTAGGGACACTAAAATGTAGCTATTTGAGTGGTTAAAATGGAACATACAGCATATGAAGGATTGAAATATTTGACAATACCTTTTAGTTACAACTAATGCATTACACTGTTTGTTTGAATTAATGTCATGGCATAACTGCACATAACCAACCCACCTCTGTTGCTGTTGATGCCCCATGGGGGTGACTGAGATGGATCTGAGGGACCCATATCGTTCTTGGCATAGATTCGGAAATGGTATTGTATCCCAGAAAGGATGTTGTTGGCTGTGTATGTGTTGGTGAAGAGTCGGTCTGCCACAGTTTTCCAGACTCTCACTTTGGAGTCATATTGAGAGACCATGTAGTACATGCGGTCATCGAGCTCCTGGTCTGGAGAGGGAGCCCATGATACCACTACCTTATCATGGACTGTTTGCTCCAGCTCCACTGGACCTGGAGATTTGGGTTCATCTAGGAACACATACGTTAAGATACGGATGAAAATATTATAGAAATGTTCTAGAAAGCAGAGAAAATCTCCTGTTAAGCCTTTGTAAGTTTTGAACACATCGATGACATTGATGAACAGTTTTCATTATTTCCATTTTTAATGTGGCTGCTTTGATTTTTATGCCATCTATTATTGCACATCACACCATAAAAAATGATGCAGTGTCAAAGGATTTAACTTTGGTTTGTGAATATTTATGTTCTTGGTATTTAATTGACTAAATATTATCCAGTCAATATGTCCAATGTTTGGATAATTGAATTAATTCATAACATTGGCACTCACTGGTGTCAAATTAATTAATTCCACAAAACTATTTTACTCTGCTCATAGTGTAAAATCCTGTTACTCATCCTTACCTGTGACTCTAACTTCAATATCGAAGGATGCCTCACCCACAGAATTTTTGGCTTTAATGGTGTAGATGGCTGAATCTGAGCGCTTTGATGAGGGAATAACAAGCTGAGACATTCCCTCTATATTGATGACATTAATCCACGGGGATATTGGCTCATCGTCCTTCAGCCAAGTGATCTGAGGTGGAGGTTCAGCCTGGAGATAATGATATCCGATAAATCGGGGAAAGTGTGAGGCAAGTGCCATCTTTCTATCTTTGACATCTCTGTGATACAATATCTTAACAGTAAGCCATGTTAAGACAGGAGGGTAAAATATGAATGCAGGAACGACTGACGGATTTACAATGTATATCAAAGAAGATTAATTCTGTATGTAAACCTGAGTTTTGGTTCATTCATACCTCGTAGCAAATTTTAACACGAGCAGAGTTTCCTGCCCTGACAACAATGAAGTCCTCTGGGTCCTTAAAACAAGGTCTCACTGGATGGAAGACACACAATCTATGAAATTCACACAGGAACAAACACTGCTTTGCATAGCAATAAATCGTTAGTATTCATTAATGAAATGAATTACTCACTGTTGGGATTCTTTGCACACACCAGTGCAGATGGGGGACTTGGATCTCCAGATCCTGATTCATTGATTGCTGAAACCCTGAACTCATACTCTGCTCCCTCAGTGATATCTTTAACAGCATAGTTGACATCTGAAAATGATATAAATGGAAAGACATTTGAAAGGCTGTAATTATTCTTTAATCTAAATATATTGTAAGGCTTTTGTTTAGGCAAACCTTCAATGGGCTCATTAAGTGCATTAAGGGCGATCCACTGATTTGTGTCCTTCTTTCGTTTCTCCACTTGGTAACCGATGATTGGTACACCTTTGTCATCCTCTGGAGGGGTCCAGATCAAGTTTATACAGCTTTTGGAGGCACTCACTACTTTAGGGGCTCCAGGTGGACCAGACAGTACTAGAAAATGATACGTAGTCTAATCAGTTAATGAACTCAGGATTAATAAGATGTAATTAAAGATATGGAATACATTAAGGGCTTCAACATGTTATTACTGCAGGATATTGCAAACATTTTTTCTTGGAGATAGAGCAGCTGTTACAGAGTGAACAAAAGGTGGAATTTAGGCAGTCTCTAAATCATGCCGCAGATAAGCGATTGGAAGTAATCCCAAAACTCATCCAGAGGCATTTTCATTTATCACAACCTGAGCGATTAACATGGGATTTGCTGAGAAATCCTAAATTAGAATTCATTTTTCTGTGCTCACTCATTATGCCGGCCATAATGCTATCAGCTGTCTCCAGAGAGTCACTGATGCCCTCAGGGTTTTCGGCATAGATGCGGTAGTTATATTTCTTTCCATGAGTCACATTCCTGTCTCTGAAGGAGGTCTTGTCAGCTGAGACGTCCCCAAGTTTCATCCACAGACTCTGTCCTGCCTGCTGTCGTTCTACGATGTAGTTGGTTACAGCAGAGCCACCATCGTCTTTGGGAGGGCTCCATCTAAACTCAATTATTGATGAAGTGGTTTCAACAATCTCCACGGGACCTTCTGGTGGACCTGGTCGATCTGTTAGAAAAATACAGTGTTGAATTGAATATGACACATACTTTATGCAATGCTCAGGAAGGTTTTTTTTTTTTTTTTCATAGCACGTTTGAAAGTGGCGGTGCATGTTGGTTTAAAAGAAAAACTCCTCTGTCTTTCTCACTTTTCTCAATAGATTTCTCTGTTTTCATACCAATAACAATAAGCTGAGATGTGGCCTCCACAGCACCAAATGGGTTTTTCAGTTGAATCTTTATTTCCCCTGCGTCTGTCCGCAGGCAGTCTCTGAGCAGCAGGCGGCTGTGATTTGGCTCCTTCACAATCTTAACTCCTCCTCCATCTTTGATCTCAACACCATCCTTAAACCAGCTGACCACCAGAGACTCCTGAGGTGGAAAGGGCATCTTGAAAGCAGCGTTTTGGCCCACTCTTACTATCACCGGCTTGGAGAACTTGTGAAGGTCATCTTCATCAAATGCAGGCATGTCTGTCAAACACAAAGCACTAGTCAGTTGATATTGTAACTTTTTGTTTTGTTGTGTTATTTATTGTATATTTATTGTATTCAAGAATACATTTTACCTCCAACTGTGACCTTTCCTTGTGTGCTCAGTTCCCCTGATGCAAATTGGTAAACTCCAGAGTTTTCATCTTTACAGCTTTGAATTGTCAAATTGTGAGACGTTCCTTCTTTGGTTATGCTTATAGCAGCACCTGTGTTCAACTGAAAGTCAAATGAAAAAACAGAAGTAAAATTAAAACTTTGCTTTTCTGTAGGCCTAATACATTTAGAAAGTTAAAGGGAAAATGAACAACCTCACATAGTCATTATGTGGAAACAGAACTTTGTACCATGTTATTCTAACCTCTGTGTGGAACCTTTGCATTTGTCTGGTCAAATGGTAAAACTTTTTTTTTTTTTTTTGTGACTTTCAAGGTGAGGTATTTTAGTGGGTGGTTTTATTAAAGCCCACACCACTGTTTTTGATTTAGGCATATGAGGAGGGTCTTATCAACCAGTAACTTAGAAAAAGGAGATGTGTAACTTGCGATAGATGATGCGAGATGGTCAATTTTAAAGGGACAAATCTCAGACTCCAGAAAAAAAACACAACCCGTTCACTTTGTTTGGTGCCCCTGAGGTCTGAAAATGTGTCCTTCAGTGAACTGTTCAGATTTGCTGTGGATTCCTTTGTCACATTCCCAGCTCAGAGCAAACTTATCCAGATTCCAAATATTCTCATCTCCACCTTTGATCTCAACCCGCAGCAGTTCTATAGCTCATTCAGATTAAGAACAAAATGAGGTGATCGTTTTCTGTGAGTAACCTTGTCTAATTTGTTATTTCACGATAAGGACATCAGACTTCTTATTGGTGTTTTCTTTGATTTCTCAAATTAGATTATTCAGTTTGAAGTTGTAAATTCTAAATTCTCATTTGTATGTGAATGCACCACTATACCAGAAAAAAAAAAAAAACTTCCAATGATGATAAAACTTTTCCAGTGTCTACAATACAACAGGTTCACAGCATTGTATATACATTTGCCAAAGCCTTTAAACACACATACACAGTGATAACTGACAGTGATATTCTGGAACTTTCAAGCCTATATGAAAGGAAGGAAGAACAACAGGATTTCTGACTGGACTTTTACCTGCCGATTTGCTGTTATGTTATTTCAACGTTCCCATCTGCAATGTGGTGTTTTAACAACCCGGACTTTTGGAAGCATTAGTGGAGAAAAGATTTTGACTAACAGAAGGATCAGAAACAACTGTATGTGGTTGAACTGCAGACAAAGACCATGTAAATATTTGAGAATAAAATTGCCAATCAAATATTTTTCTTTCTTTTGGTCTGTTAGTGTGGGCTTTTTTTTGTTGTGTTCAAGTGTAAGCTCTTAGGGTTGGTATTATAGTTTTTTTCATATGGTAATTTAATTGCAAAAGAAATTGCTGGAGTTGAGTGACTGCCCTAGTGTTTAATTAACCTTTGCTCTATGCTGTGGCCTTTTTCACACTTCTAAACAGATGAAACACTCATTGTGTCAGTTTTACCACATGCTGTGAGACAGAATTCCTATATGTAGTTCTTTAATTTCATCTATACAACATACAAGGACTGATAGGCAATGGTAAAGTTGTTTTTGGATGCTACTTATGGGCTTTACCTGTTCTCCATCTTTGAACCAGGTGCCATCGCAGTCCGTGTTCATCTTCACATTTAAGTTGGCTGGGTTTCCACGAAGAGCGTAGATGTCAGAGAGTCCTGTTGTAATACCTGACAATATGCAGCATAGAAATAAGGTTATTCTCCATTTTGCATATTGGCATTGTTTTTAGAACTGCCTACATTCTGAATGAAATGAATGAGTAATTGACATGTTTACCTCGGATTGCTGCTCACCGATATGCCATGGCGATAAAAAGTAGCTAAAATGTTCATCAAGAACTCTTGTTTACGTGAAGATAAACTTTACTGAAGCATTTGTCCATGCTGCATAAAGTATGAAACTGAAACTGAATCATGGATTAAAGGACTACTAAATTGCATGGCTCAATGATTAGTGTTTTGATAGAAATGCAGACTTGGCCAAATTACAAAACAAGCCTGTTTACAACAAAGGTATTGGCACAATTACAAGCAGTGATATTAAAAGTTGCAGATGCAGAAGAAACCCAGTGATATCCCAAAACCTTCTAACAAGACCCTTTCAGCTCATTTGCACAGAACATATTAAGGACTATTTTCACATGCTGGTTTTAAAGGAACTCTCAAATGCGTTATTTAACTCATTCCCACGTAGCTTACAGTATGTATTTAATTGACCTGAAGGGTGTCCACGGTAAGTTTATAAAATCAGGTTGTTACAAAAAAATGTTAGAATATTCTTTTTAAATTATAAAGGGAGTTTTTGGATTATTAAGATTTTTATTTTTTTTAGTCTTTTCAGTTCTGTGTTACTATTATAGTTTTTTAGCAAATATCTTTCATTTCACCTTCAGTGTCTGCAAGTGGCTGAAGCTTTTCATCACATTTGGTTTCCTCAGGTGACTGGCCTGACAGCAATAACGGTAAATAATTTAGACTTGCTTCAGCAAGTTACTTTCTTATTCTACTGTTCTTGACTGCTTTATTATTTCGTCTTACCTCTTCCTGTGTCTTCTTCCACTGCTGCTGTCGTTTCTTCTGATGAAAGTCAGTATGACAGTATTTTAGTATTTATGTGGAAATGTGTGGTAATTTTTCAGTGAGAGTTTTTCCCATGAAAAAAACATCACTGCTTATTTGTACAAACTACTATTATGTTGCTTTTCACAATTTGCACATTGGGGACCCATGGTGGCTCTGCCTGTTATTTTTACATGCATGTCTGAAAGAAGTCATGAGGAACATTAATGAAAAAGTGAACAATGTGTAAATGACTGTACGCCATCTCTTTAATAGATGAATGAAGCCAATAATTTAGTGTATCTAAAGTGTGCAACATTCCCTTGGTGTGCGTTTAAAGAACATTTAGATGCACCAGCCCTTAGAATTTTATTTATTTAGTTTTTTTGTTTTAACAGACAAACTGATTTTCAACACTTCTTGCAGTTCATTTTAACACATGCAGTTGTTCTATCAATAAGTTCAGGTTCTTACCAGTGCTTTCCACCACTGGTGGATCTAAAGCCACTGCTGCCGGTTCGGCCACCTTTTCTGTCAACCATTAAATACATTATCAGAATAAATGTCATGAGCAAATGCAAAACAGTGAAACATTTTTAGAATTATTGACTTATGAAATAATGAAGCACACAAAGAAATATTCAGAAAATTGGAGTTTTGATCATTGGCTCTGAGCCAGCACTGGAACTGTTTTAGTGGGAAACTTAACAATACAGAGTCTAACTTTGACCCAGTTTTCTGTTCTGACTGCCAAAGCCCCGCCCACCTAAAATGTTGTGACAGCCATGTGTAATAAATACCAATTAGTTGGCTTAATTCAAGAGAAATGAATAAAAAAAAAAATCAACTTCAACATTTTTGTGAAGTTGAATCAGTTGTATAAATACATGAGCTTCAAGTTTCTCTTACTGTCCTGCTATGTAATGTTTTAATGTTGCTCATCGCCGCTGTGAACAGCATAGGCCGGCATTTACAATTACCGTTTGCAGCTGAATTCTTCAACATTGTTTGCTGCTATGTTTAGATAATATTAAAGTCAGCTGGTGTTTAGATCCAGCTAGAGACACCATGTATAAATCAATGTTGTATTGCTGTTTAAAAATGAATTACACTGGAAACACTAGTTGGCAGAGAGCTTTCACAAAATACCAAGTGTTGTTTAAAACGGCATTGGTGTATATTGCATATTGATGACATTAAGACTATGTTTATACACTTTTATCAGTCTCTTGTCTCCCTGCTGTGTCCCTGCACTGGAGTCCAATAACAATTGGTAGACTTATGCCCTAACTAAAGTCTGTCTGGACTGATATGACGTTTTTATTTGTGAATTTAACACACTGCTCCATAAACTTTATGGTGGGCTTTCTTACTTGGTTCGGGGGCTTTTGTTGATATAATTTCAGCTTTGCTGGGTTGAGGTGCTGGAGGGGACTCGGGTGGAGGTGCAGCTGGTGTAGCTTTAATCTGTTCTTTCCTTTCCTCTCTAACTTTTTCTAATTTTGCTTGTTGCTCTTGGGCAATTTTCTGCAAATCCGTCCCAGATCCTCCTGCCCTTGTTGCTTTCCTTGCTGACTTTTTGCCCTTTTGCGCATCTTTATCAGCTAAATTGGGGGAAAAAAACAACAACTTTAGAGTGAGTGCCAATATTATGACATGAAAATTAATAACAGATAACAGTTTTCTTTTTCTTTTTCAGCCCAAGTTCAATATCATTCAAGTACATCAAATAAGGTTATCTATAAGCCTCTTGGTGGAGAAAATCTTACCTTCCACAACAAGCCATGCATTGCAAGATTTAATTCCTGCGCAGGCTGAATAAATTCCTTTGTCTACAACCATACAGTCTTTGACCACCAGGCGGTGAATGAGCTTGTCTTCTGAAACCTCAATGTCATATTTATCCCCTTGTTCAAGTGGCATATTCTTTCCAAACCACAAAATTTTGGAAAAGGGGTTTGATAAAACGCACTCAAACACAGCATCTTCTCTCTCAGTGGCTTTCACTTCCTGGATTTTCACCAAGAAATCCACCATGGGGACTGAAAAGAAAACGAGTAATCATTTTGTTATATACTTATGGGAGGTGATAAAACATCAAACATGTCTTCTTTCTTTATTCTGACTAGATCCTTCAGATTGCTGTGTGGATGAGCAGTTTTAAAACAACTTACTTTTAAAGTCAGTTGAAAACATAGTGACATCGTCTACATCCACCTGGTACAGTCCAGCATCTTCTGGCATGAGGTCTCTCAAACTGAAAATATACTTTTTTCCAATTTGCTTAAGGGAGTGCTTAAGCTCATCTCCCAGCTCTTTGGTATAAGGAACCATTTCTCCATCCTGTAGGGGATATGCACACAGAATTTATTTTTGGATGGTTGAAAATGTCTTTTCAAAGCAAGTCAGATAACTCACCTATATGAGTAAAAATTGACAACATCATAATAAGACGTATTCCAAATATTTTCAGATGGCAGCATAGCTGTATATGTGGAGGATGTTCCATGCATATTATAAAAAATGGAGGTGTCTGAGAGGAAGAAGTTTACAAGCAGATCAACCCAACTATGTTCATCTGGTCCTCTAACTTAATTGAGAGATACTGATGCATCTCTGCAAGTTTTGGCCAGATTGCATTTAAGTTGGTGTGGCTTTTTCAGGGTCCCTAGAGGATGACTCATTTCTTTAAATGACTCCTTCACCATGCAGTTGTGTTGTACGACTTCCAGCAGAAACAGGTTTTTATTTTTCTGCCTACCTTGTACAAGAATATAGAGCTGCTTTGGTCAATAAGATCCATGTCGAGCTCAAAGGATGCCGTTCCATTGGGATTGACCTTAATGGATTTCAGGTCAGAGATGCTTCTTACAAACTGGGGGGAAAACACACAAGATAATTGTGGAGACGAGAGTGAATTGATGTTTATTCCAGAGTAATTTTGAAGCAATCACCATATACCTGTACAGTTAAACCTCATGAAAACTGCAAACAAATGAACATGCAAATATCGAAATTCACAGACCGCTGCTTGCTCTTCCTCCCTTTCTTTTTTAATTTCCTTGAGTTTCTTGAGCATCCAGCGAAAGTCAGTCACTCCAAATTCTGCACAGACTTGCTCGTAGTCTTTCTTATCAGCGCAAAGTAAAAGCTCCCAAAATTTAGGATCGATCTCTCCTTCCTTTTTCTCAGGCTGAGCAGATTTAGGTCGGACCTTGCTAAGAATTGAAATACCTTTGTCAGTCAAATGGTCTTGTAAATGTATAGGCTGTCATTGCTGTTAAGTCTGCTCAGGCTCACCTTTTCCTTTTCAGAACAGTCTTAAAATCTTCATCTGTGACTGCTTTTTGCTGGGCTTTGTTTTTTTTGTAACCAACTGGAAGTGGAAGACAGGTTACTTGCATCATTAATGGAATTGTGTGGGTAAACGAAATACAGTCAGGACTACTAAGTGAATAATATAGTTGTATGAAGTCGTATATGGCTATAAAGTGTTCTCGATGGACTCTTCTGAAGAATCTGCATGCGGTAATTGAGCATACAACCTCAATTATACACAAGACTGTAATCCTTTTCCTTACATTTATTCTGTATATTCACAACAAGCAAACTGTCCTTACCTTCAATAACATTCAGAACAACTGTGACAATGGCTTGTCCATACTCATTTATGGCAAAGCATTTATAGGTATCTGCTTGTTCTGGCTTGACATTTGGCATCTGGAAAATACAAAACATCCTAAATATTATGGACCCAGTTAATAAACACCAATGACTTTTTTATACAATTTAACATGGTTAATGATAAAGAAATGAAATGCATTTTTTATTGTTGAGTTTTGACCAGAATGAGACCAAACCTTGTTTCAATAGGCTTGATCCAGTTTGCATTTGTACTATTGCTTTTTTGTCATTTATCTACTAGATTTAGCAATATATGAGCTATAAGGGAGTTAAAGCTAACTGAAGCTGATGTTGCAGGTTTTTTTTTTAATTTAGGTGTTCCATCTGTGTTTTTAATTTCCCTGAAAACTTTGAGAAAATGTCTTCAAATTCATCATTGTGACATCATGTTGATTCTAATATTTATTATTATTCTGCTGTAAATCACGGAAACCTGAAAGGAAATTTAATTACATCTGGCACAAATGTCAACATAGATCCAAACCTGGACTGATAAGAATTTTGTGCAGGAGGTAGTTTTATTTATTTTTATTAACCAAAGACAGCTACTACACTGTACTGTTGTTCAATGTACTTCAAAATAACTGTGGATACCATATGTGGAGCACGATCGATACAGGATACTTGAGGCTGATGTCAAGACTGATTATCAAGGAGTAAAAATTCCGCTGTTTCTATATATTTTTTATTTTATTTATCTGAGCTCTCCAGCACCTTTTGATTCCAAGGATGCTTGGTCACAATGAGGTCAGATGCTGCAGCTGCTTGGAGGAAAAGCGCTTTTCAGACAGATCCACCATTTTAAATGGCTGCTCCAAGAGCTTCTGGTTGAAAATCTGAACTTTTTAGACAGATGCTGTTGTCATCTTAACGTGCTTTGAGACCACAAGAATCCTTTCATATTTCTTCAACCTTTAGATACACCACCTCTTTTTTTTTTAGTTCCACACTGCAGGAACTTTGGCTGATTGCAGTTCATACCAGGACTTTTATAGGATCTTTATAAGCTTTGCTACTTTAATAAGATCCTAGGAATAATGTGAAAAGACTTGGTTGTTCAAGATGTGATCTTATGTTGATTGGTCGAACAACACCAGCAGCTCCCGCCTCTAAACAAAACAAAACATATACACTCATTGTAAACATCTTCTTGCACTAAAGGAACAGAGATAACTGTTCTGTGGATGTCATAGCTTTTGAGTTGAGAAGCTCTTCAATTGACTGTATTCAGGGAGGCGTTCTTCGGTTGTTGTGCCTGGCAGAAAACATTTTTGAATAGTAGACTAACGAATAGAATATGGAAATTAAGAGAAATGCTGTTTTATCATTATCATTCAGTGGATAATGCATACTGAATTAAAGTCGATGATTCAGTTGGATTAATATCTCTTAGGAACATGACCTGCAAATTTATTTGATTTACTTTAAATCGGTTTCAGATAGTTTCACTTGATATATGGACCCTTACATGCAACTGTACGTGTTTTTATTTGTTTTAATAGCTATTGTTTACATCATCATGTTACAGCAGCTTTAATTTGATAGTCACTTGCCTCAAATGTATGCTCATTGGAGTTGGGATCGTATTTGGTCTGGTATCTCGATGTATCGGACACATCTCCATTATTTCTGCTCCACGTTACAGTAGGCTTTGGATCTCCAATGACAATGGCCTTAAAGAAAGCAAATTTTCCTGTTTTTAAAAAGAGAAAAAAAAAGGGAAGGTCTGGTCAGTGCAGGTGGGAAACGTGAACTACTTTACTTTCACATGAATATTGATTTGTAAGTGACACAATGCTATTCTGTACAGGGTATTGGTGCATAACTGGTACATGTAGGACACACACCATTTGTCTTATACAGAATGATTAAAGTTTTTCAGTTTTTCTGGCTTCAAATAATTGTGTCTTCAATTGTAGCACTGAAACAACTTTCTACATTTTCCAAATATATTCAAAATTAGTAAGCTGTAAGTGTCACCCTCTTGGATGGTCAAAGCAATTGGCTTGCGGGTGAAATCTGGATGGCTCTTTCCCTCAGGCAGCGTCTCGATGAATTGTGTAATCATCACCCCAGGAACTTTGGATTTTTTCTTGATCCCCACTATCAGCATTGGAAAATTGAATGTCAGTGGGGATACATTTGACACTTTAAAAACAAGGGAAAGGATGAACAACCTAACCACCATATATATTCTTTAAAAGCTGTTGTTTTGTAAACACGACATCACCCCAAATGGACCATGCTGAAAAGTCATTCTAATATCTGAAATATTAGAATGATAATGTTATTCATATTAATGTAATTGAGGTTTTCACTGTCTGTTGCGCCTGTGTTGACGTGGCTGTGTTGCATTCTGTACATTTGCTTATAAATAACACTTCTATTTGAAATCTTTCCCATGAGAATCCATGCCTCAACTTCACTTTGAGAACAGATATGTCGTGATGCACCTACATATCTACGCACTTAAATGTACGGTCACAATGTTTATAGAAATATCCATTCTATATCACTTCTTCATGCCTTCAGGAGCAGGTGGTAGTAAAAGCAGTAGAAAACTGGTGAGGGCTTTTCTGTTGCTCCCTATGCCTACCTTCTAAACCATTGCAATTCTCTCCAGCCGGACCTGATAAGGCACGTTAAAGAGCATATACCCCACATGTTAGCATGTCATTACCATAGCTTTTAAATGACAATTGAATAGGAGAAAACAAAAAGTATAAAAGCAGGAAATTTAATTTATTTGTATAAATCATAGCAAAACAGGTAAGTCTAAAATTTGAGACAGACATGTAATACATACAAGTAATACAAAAACTGGGTGTATTCAAACCTTCTTTCATGAAATCAACTGAAATGTTTTTATTGATTCACAACCAGATGTACTATGAAAGTCTCATTTTCTTTATTCTATCAGACTCTTAATGGGAAATGTTCTTATTTCTTTGTCATCTAAAGCACGTTGTCTGTAGAACGGAAATAATTTTCCATTTTCCTGGGACATATTGCATGTACATCTTTATCCATGAGTTTCTCTAACTAGGCGAGGCAACACCTAAAGATTCTACTTCAAGTTTACCCGGTAATGTAGCGTATCTGTTCTTTTAAAACTGAAATGTGAGACAGATTTCTTTCGGACTGAGAGTATCCATTTATCTCAGTAATCGGTTTTCCCTCTTCGTTCAGATTCCAGATTTAATTGGTTGCTTGTCCCCAGTGTTGTTGGCGTAGCTCGAGAATTTTGCAATAAAATTATAAAAACAAGTGGTGCAAATGTTATATAGTCACACTAGTTTGACGAGCAATATTCTTCTTTTTTTTCTTCTATAGAAAATTAGGTTTTGATGCTTACCTTGGCCACTGGCTGTCCCATCTGTCACTTTTGATCTTTTAAACATCTTGGATGATTTGGTTCCTGGCTCAGTTCAGCAAATTTCCAGTAACTGCAACAGATGGTCGAGAAATTTTGGGCACAGTTGTTGCAGCTCTCATGATCCAATTTGTATTTTATTTTTTTTTGCTTTGTGTTATTTCGGAATAGAATTACAGCAGTAGTTTTCAGGTGTTGTATGACTCCATAGTATCACTGAAACAGATAAATGACTTTGTCTTTCTCCTCATCTGATGGCAGGTGTTGAACAACTTAAAACAACCAGGCTGTTTCCTTTTTTAAATATTAAATGTTATGTTCTTTGCGCACAGAGATGTTTCCAGATTCTATGACTCTCAATGATATTATGTACTATGGATGATGGAATATTCACTCTGAATCTGCACTTTTATGTTGAGGAATTTTATCCCGAAATTGCTCCATCATTTGTAGACATAATCTCTCACAGAGAGATTTGCTCAAGTATCGTCATTGAGTTTTTTTTTATGCCAGTTTAAGTTGCAGTGCGCCTGCATGTTGTTGAAATTTTTGCGCCCTTATCAAATTAACTTTTTTATGATCGGTCGTTGCTACACTGCGTGATCTCTACCAACACATGAGCAAATTTTATTACCGTATTACTGTTACACGGACAAATGTCACTTCACTAAAATAGACTCAACATTAATTGTAATCAATTCTGTGTTGCTGGGGCTTTAATGAATATACTGAAATGTTACTGTGGTTGGTGCATGTAATTGCAGCACAAGATTGTCTCCACATGCACTTGAAGGAAATAACAAATCGCTTCTAATATCTGATAGTTGCTCAGTGGTTTTAGGAGTTGTATCACTACATACCAAACCAGTATTGCTTTTCATCTTTCTTTTTTTTTTTTAAGATTTTGTTGTTTGAAATTATAAGAAACTGACACACACTTTGAAATCAAGTTAAAATTAATTAAAGAAAATATGTAATTCATCAAATTTGTTCAATTATATATGATACCGAAACAATAGCAATGGGTTGCACATCTGTACATTTTATGTAAGTAAGAGGGCTGCTTTGTACAGATAAACCAATAACCTTATTTTTGTTCTGTATTAAACTACTTATGGTGTAAAATCCGAAATACTTCCAAACATTGTTTCTTAGATTATTTAATGTCGTGCTTTTCCCCTTCGGACAGCTTTGCCTCTTGTTTGCACCATTTTCGTGGAATTTTCCAGGTATGCTTTAGGTCGCAGTGATACTAGGTCATCCTCTGTTGGATCACTAAAACTACTTTTATTGGTCTGATGTATCAGTCAACCACATTTAACCCAACAAACAGTATTGCTTGTGAATTTTAAATTTCATCATAGAAGCTGTTGAATCAGAATGTGACCTTATCCATTTGGCATCTGTTTGTTTGATATGAAAAAAATGCCATGTGAGCGAACCAGGACTAACCTTCCGTATTAGTCTGGACCAGAAAACACTTATAGCTGAACTAAATTTCCTGAAATCTCATTTATTTTACAGAATAGCTCAATAGTGCAATATACATTTAAATTACAATGTAGATTAAAATATTACTTTTCCAATGACAGTAACTCTGACAACATTATATTTTTTGATACAGCTACACAGTCATTTTCTTTTATTCCCTGTACTGACTGTTGTCTTAGAAGGTTTATGTCTTTGGTGGAGTGATGCTATAATGTTCCAAATATTGATTGTAAAAAATCCCCATCTTCGTACCTTTTCATAGTTTCACTACCAATTACAACAGTCCATTAATTTATAACAATCCATAAGTGTTTCTTCTTACGTAAATCTTAAGACTCCTGCTGGTTATGCTCTTTATAGTGGGTTTCTGAGAGTAAAGTTGAGATATTGTATGGGAATGTTTACTTCCATTTTGGATCATATCCCTTGTCAAAACACCAGTTGGACAGCTGTGGAGGTATTTATGTTTTATAGGAAGTGTTTGTGCCAGTTTAGTGCATAACAAAATAAATGCTCTGACTTTAATCGTACAGCAGGACAGGGTGTGAGAGCTTACAATTAACACAGAAACCAAGAGCAGCCATCTTTACTTGTTAAGCTATGTACACGTAAAGAAAATAAATTACTGGCTAAAAGACTAACTTACCAACTGGCTAAATAAATCTAAAATTTAGAGCTCTGCTCTGGTGCTAATAAAGTAGACGCACTCAGCCCTAAGGTATACTTCAGACATTTTTGACTACTTATAGCCTCTCCTTTACAGTATTTGCTTAAAGGTAGCGCCACCCAGTTCAGGCAGGTCATAATCTAGGGTTTCAACAGTTCATGGCTACTGGAAGATGAGTAAACTAGATTCTCATATGATAGGTCACATGCCACATAAAACTGTGAACATCCCATCTCAAACATCTTAATATGCCTGTAAATCACTGCTGACATTGTTTACTGTGTGTCCACATGGTGAAACTTACTCAGTATGGCAATCTTTTTCACTCAAGATCCTATATTCTGGTGTTCTAGGGCATAAGAAAGGATTATCAATACTTACGATGATCAATCCTTTTAACATGTTTACTTGGTTTCTGATATCACAACAAGTCTCAGTGTCCACATGTTTGTAAGCATTTGTCTTTATATGCTAACAGAAAAAGTGTAAAACTAAATATGATGAGTAACTCTCATGACCTGCTTGCCATTTAGCTCATATAGTGAGTTTATGAGTACTGGCTGTAAAGATAATTTCTTATTAAGCACTTTATCTAAATTTTTTTTTTTTTTTTTTTTTTTTTGTGTGTATTTATTATTAAAGGGGCTTAATTCAGCCTGCTGCTTTATGCCATCAGCTGCTTCTTTTAACCAGCGCTGGTCACAGCAAGGGGTCTGTATACTCAGCCAGTGCATCATAAAGAGGCGAAGGGCAAGTCAAGAAAGCATGTAGCTATCTGAGGAGCTGATGTTGATATGTGCGAGTGAGATTACTGGGGCTTAATTTAAGTTATTACGTACTTGCAGTTGTATTTTATAGTCTTCAGTCTGCAGAAATAGGACAGTGTTTGAAATAGGAGTGAGCTCCTGAAACACATTTTTAAAATTGTAGCTCAGTAAAAAGCTAACTATTCATTTTTAATAGATATTTGATAGCACATTCAGATTGTTTAATAAATCTGTGTGTGAATAATGACTTTTACTGACATAAACTGATTGCCCAACTTCCAATAAAGATGCGTGTGTGATCTAGCGACCACGGAAAGTTTCTGTCCATTTGAACTGTTCAAATAGGGTGAAATGATGCATTCAAGATATATTTTCATACTCTAAAGTTCAGGGAATGACTCATTTTAATATAAATTTACATGAATGTTATATTAAATACTTACATACAATCAAAAATAAATGCACAAGTGAGTAAATGAAGAAGCTGCATAATTGGCAAACCATTCTGCTGTACTCGAAATAACACGAATGATGTAAAATGTAAATGATTGCAATGTGCACATCAGAGCTCTCTAAGGCAACCCTGCTGCTTTTATCGTTAAATACCCTCCTCAGTTTGCCACATTAACTAAGAGTTATCTTTGAACTATAAGTTCAATGCAAATCAGCCTCAGGATTGATTGTTAAACATTGCATCCATATCTCAATACTTAACACCTGCAAAGAGGGGTTCTGCATGTGTGATGAATGATGGACTCACCACACACTCCTGTGATCCTCTTCAGTGGAGCTGCTCCCCAGTCTGATATGTGAGTGTTGTCCTCACTGGTCTACACGCTATTAAATCCTTACAGGAATGCCAGTGAGTCGACGACAAGCTACCACGTTGTCACACATCACGCTTGCCAAGAAAGGGGATTGCTTTTTTGTATTTGGCATAAATCACAGCCTCTGAAAAGTAAGGGAGAGGAGGGAAACCAAATGACTACAATGCCCAGCCTTTGATAATCATAAATCCTTTTTTTTGTTTCTGTTGACAATGGCATGAACTTTCCAAAGAGATGTTTGAATGAATTGCTTTTCATGCGTAGAAATGTAGTTAAGCCACATTTTTGTTGATGCTATCTGTACATGTTGGATGCTCTGTTTGTTTTTTCTGTTCTACATTTTACCGTTTGAGTTAACATTTTTCATATATTAAATTACTTCTGTTATAGTTTCAGCATTCTGACCTTTTTAAGTTATTATGGCAAATTACTTTTTACTTAGATGTAGAATCTTGATTCAGTTGAGTTGAGCTTTGGATACAGCTTTACTTGGGTGACTGTCCTTGTACCAGTGTAGATGCATGAGAGGGAAACCAAGTTCTAGGCTGAATCATATCTGATGCTGCAATGCTTTGGACTGTGAGGAAAATGCTTAAGACATTCTGCTTCTTCTGACTTTTTATGTATGTGATCAACATTCAAGATACTTGAATGATGATTCCCAAAAAAGCTTCTCTCAGCTTTTTTTAAAAAAGAATTTAGCTGTATTAATATAAACCTAAAATTTACAGTTTTAAAAAAAAAAAAAAGATGAAATTTTGGAGCATATGCAGAAAACACCTTGGCCCATTTGAATTTAGTGACTCAGTCCCCAACCACATTGTCTGGCTGTTTAAGTCCAGTTTTGAGAGCTTTACTTTGGTTGGATTAACTTGTTTAAATGCATTTTAAAAGTCTGGCTTTGGTCTGACTACAACAACAACTTCGATAACAAACATAAGATTGTTAACTTGGCCTTTCAATCCACTGAGCATGAATATGATTCTCTGAGCATCATTTGTCTGCAGCCCAAAATCTGGCATCCATGAAAGATACATTTCTGTACTGAAGGCAGAATAGTTGGCTATTGTAGCTGGCCAGTAAATTAGAATATCATCAAATAGTTTAATTATTTCAGTAATTGTATATTGTATACTTTCCTTCCACACAGACTGATATATTTCAAGTGTTTATTAATTTTAGTTTTGATTATTATAACTGACAGCTAATGAAAACACCAAATTCAGTATCTCAGAAAATTAGAATATTTTGAAAAGGTTCAATATAGAAGACACCTGGTGCCCCACTAATCAGCTGATTAACTCAAAACACCTGCAAAGGCCTTTAAATGGTCTCTCTGTCTTGTTCTGAAGGCTACATAATCATGGGGAAGACTTCTGACTTGACAGTTGTCCAAAAGACGACCATTGACATCTTGCACAAGGAGGGCAAGACACAAAAGGTGATTGCTAAAGAGGCTGGCTGTTCGCAGAGCTCTGTGTCCAAGCACATTCATAGACAAGTGAAGGGATGGAAGAAATGTGGTAGAAAAAGTGTACAAGCTATAGGGATAACCGCACCCTGGAGAGAATTGTTAAACAAAACCCATTCAAGAATGTGGGGGAGATTCACAAAGAGTGGACTGCAGCTGGGGTCAGCGCTTCAAGAATCACCACGAAGAGATGCATGAAAGACATGAAAGGTTTCAGCTGTCGCATTGCTCATGTCAAGCCACTCTTGAACAACAGACAGCGTAAGAAGCGTCTCGCCTGGGCTAAGGACAAAAAGGACTGGACTTCTGCTGAGTGGTCCAAAGTTATGTTCTCTGATGAGAGTAAATTTTGCATTTCCTTTGGAAATCAAGGTCCCAGAGTCTGGAAGAAGAGCGGAGAAGCACAGAATCCACGTTGCATGAAGTGCAGTGTAAAGTTTCCATCGTCAGTGATGGTGTGGGGTGCCATGTCATCTGCCGGTGTTGGCCCACTCTGTTTTCTGAGGTCCAAGGTCAATGCAGCCGTCTACCAGGAAGTTTTAGAGCACTTCATGCTTCCTGCTGCTGACCAACTTTATGGAGATGCAGATTTCACTTTCCAACAGGACTTGGCACCTGCACACAGTGCCAAAACCACCATGGTATCCCTGTCCTTGATTGGCCAGCAAACTCGCCTGACATTAACCCCATAGAAAATCTATGGGGTATTGTGAAGAGGAAGATGCAATACGCTAGACCCAACAATGCAGAGGAGCTGAAGGCGACTATCAGAGCAACCTGGGCTCTCATAACACCTGAGCAGTGCCACAGACTGATCGACTCCATGCCACGCCGCATTAATGCAGTAATTGAGGCAAAAGGAGCCCCGACTAAGTATTGAGTGCTGTACATGCTCATACTTTTCATGTTCATACTTTTCAGTTGGCCAACATTTCTAAAAATCCTTTTTATTTCATTGGCCTTAAGTAATATTCTAATTTTTTGAGATACCGAATTTGGAGTTTTCATTAGTTGTCACTTATAAATATCAAAATTAAAAGAAATAAACATTTCAGATACATCAGTCAGTGTGCAATGCATGGATATAATGTACAATTTTCACTTTTTGAATGCAATTACTGGAATAATTCAACTTTTTGATGATATTCTAATTTACTGGCCAGCACCGGTAATTGGGTCTTTCAAGGCGAATGCATCATAGTAGGCCTATTTGTAACATAGTGTTCAAGGCCCTGATTTTAGAAGAAACAAAAAATCCTTAACAAAAATTCAATGAAAATTGTTTTACAGCTTCATGATTTGGTGCAACTGAAGTGTCAGGTTTTTTTTTTATTTTCACGTTTTAAGCAACTTTCAGCTAATATGTATAGAATATCTTGCTTTACAGATTTACTTTCAATTTTATACCAGTAGGTTTGTTTAAAGCTGTAAGTATGGAAATATCTGAAATCATTAGATAGTATCTGAAAGTATTACATGCAGTTGTACTTAAGGTAGATTAACATGTACATCTCTTTATCTGGATGGCCAGCCGGAAGAGTTCACAGAAAGTAACTGATGTCTTTTGCAGATATTGACTCTAGCTGGGACAACAACAAAAACGTTATTGCAAACAAATGATTACAGCCCAACCCACCAGTAGATAACTGGAAATGGATCAAACACGTTCATGAGATGGAAAAATTGACTCTCATGTTGAGATTACATTTATTGTATGTTTTTATGTCTTCTTCTATGCAAGCAGCCAACCAACTTTGAGTGTATTTCCCTTCAAATCCCTCGTGAAACAGGGTTTTCACTTTTAACCACCAGCCACTCATTGTGTCCTTGCAATGAGTAATAACAGTGATACTCAGTTTGAGCATGATTGTGTGGGGCTATTTCAAGCCGTGCAATAAAAACTGTTGTATGGCACAGGAACTATGGGTGCTCTCCGGCATGGGAAGATGGTATGAGAAGCTCCATGTTTCTAACGACATTTTGTCAGAGGTCAGTGAAGACAGAAGCTTTGAATTCTGTGACAAAACAAGCCAACATTACACCTACAATAACTGTGTGAACTCGGGCAACACCATACTTTTGTTAGCTTTTCGTTCATTTTTAGCTTAACTTTCATTGGAAATTTTATCAGAGGTAGTAGTCAGAGGGATTTTGTTTGTTTAAGTAGGGGAAATAAAAGCAGAGCATATTAAACCCTTACTTAAATTAGTTTTTTCTTGTTATTTTGCTGCATGAAATTGTTAAATACGATTGGCATGTGGTCACAGACTTCTAAATGTCAAAGCATGTTACAGTAAACTTTGGCTAAAGAGCTAGGTCAATTAGAACAGGATACTGTGTGGCCACTGATAGTAAAAGTGTGTTCTGGGGCCTCACACAGGAAGATGCCTAGTTGCTTGAAAGGTAGCACGTGGTCATGCACATGAAATGTCATCGTTTATGACTTTCCATGCCCGACCTTCACTCTGATGTGAAAGCATGCAAACACATGTTCACATTAGAAGAGACATTTGAAGCCATGTGGCAGTTGGCAAAGCAGGAGCAGTGCTCATGGATTTACAAAGCAAAGGCACAATGAATGACTCGCATTACCGCTGTGGTGACCTGAATATGACTCTAGCGAACAGACCACCTTGTATGTCTAGATATAAATGTAGGAAATTTTGTGACATCACTGGATAAGAAGCTAAAGGGTATATATTGGAATAAAAGCTTTGGGTCTTGATGCATGTACTAAAGTTCTGGAAGAGCTTTGATTTATATATTTGTTTATTTAATATGTTTTTATAGATTTATAGGGGATTTAATAGTATTCTAATACACCAAGAAATACAGGAGGTGTTTTCAGTGTATTGTTGCCTTGGAGCAAAGATTTAGGGTCATGTTACCATTGTTATTTTGGGATGGTGTGGTACAGTTTTGTTAAGATATTTATTGTTTCCAGAGGATCGATCTGGCCTCTATTTTTTATTTTTTTTTCTTCCAGACAGTCTTAAATATGCTGTTGTTCACCCATAGCTGAAGAAACCTAATTTGGTCTCCAAAAAAAGAAAGTCATCTCTGCATAGTTTATATAATTCAATGAACGATAACAATGGTTTTAAATGTTTTTAGAGCACTTTGTTGTACAGAGACATGACTTGTAAGGGGATCAATGACCTAACATAAGCGCAGATAGAACAGACAGTGTGATTTTTTATTTTTATTTTTATTTATTTATTTTTTTTGTTATTTTAGTTTTATGTAACGCATTGGACACTATAGATCACAACAACCTCTTGATTCATTTAGGGTCCGGGGTTGGAATTAAGGACACAAGTCTAATGGCGCTTTTCCACTAGCTCGCTTCGGCTCGGCTCTGCTCGGCTCGGCGCGCTATCGCGTGTTTCCACTAGCACGCCGTACCTGCAACCGGGACGATTTTCCGTATCACCTCAGCCCTGGTTCCAAGCGGGCCGAAGCGGTACTAAAACGTGACGTCAGCCAACTGCCTTCCACTGATTGGGCGATGAGTGTCGTCACTGGAAGCGTCATAACGCGGATAATAAAAGCTAGCGTTAGCAACCGTTAGCTTACCTCCAAACGTTGTCTTTTTGAAGCTCGTAACAAAACTCTCCGGTACTTTTCAATACTGTTTTGTCTGGCGGCCAGGAGTCTTCTCTGGCTCTCTTCTCTTGCCTTCAGTGCGACAAAAAGCCACAGGGTGAGCAGCAACACGCGCAGCAACACGTGCAGCCGTGTTACGATGACCCCGCCCATGTCGAGGAGGCACGAAGTATACTCGTTTGTTATGGAAACACAACCAAACCGAACCGTGGCGAGCCGTGCCGAGCTAGTGGAAAAGCGCCATTAGTTTTATATGCTGACGTGTCTCTAATGGAACTTTTTTTCTGTCACTCTGAAAAACTTTACCTCCTCAATGGCTTAGCTGACTTCTGGCATACCACAGGACTCGATCTTTGACTCCTTTCTGTTCTGTATTTATATGCTACTACTTGGCCTTATTCAAGACCTTAATGCAGACATCCCAAGTCTCCCGGAAGTTCCGGGAGTCTCCCTGATATTGATAGTTAATCACGGATACCCGCGAGTCGGATAAAATATCCCGGATTTTTTTTTTTTCAATGCGAGTGAGAGCGTGCAAGCAACACAATAACTCGTGCACCATGCGCGTTTGGACTGCGCAGGCACGAGAGAGAGAGGGGTGTGGGGAGAGGTGTGAAACCTGTGCGTATCTGTCCAAAGCGATGCTCTTTTCAACCAGCGCTCAAGGCGACTGCTTGTCAGAGGGCGCGCTGATTGGTTTAGTCAGCAAAATAAGCCAATAACGTTCGGTGTGGGAGGGCTTCGATTTACTCTCTGACAATCACCTAAGTTACCCCTCAAAACTGTGCATCCTGCCAAATGGCAGAGGGTGAATCCTCGAGTAAAAAACGAAAATATAAGATTCATTTTACAGCAGAACATACTAAAGTATATCCATGTGTAGTGAAGGTGAAGAATGATGACACCATGGCGAGGTGCACTGTATGCATTAGTGACTTCAGTATTGCCCACGGCGGACTTAATGACTGTAAAACATGTGGAGGTAGGCTGAACGCGCCAACATCTGCATCTTATTTCTGTTGGTTAAATTGCTTTGAGAAGCAAAATGCTTTATTGTTGTGGCCCCAGCCAGCTAGCCAGACTACCTTCGTCAACGCCAAAATGAGGCTGGAACTCGGCTCACAGGACGCAGCAGGGGGTAAGAAAATGTTCATAAATGATGTTGCTAATGTGGGATGTCATACAGCTTCATGTCAAGAGGCGAACTATCCCTTTTATATAAAAAAAATGGTTGTAAAGAGATGTTTATCGCAATTTCTTTTCGCTTCTCAACGATTTTTGTATAGTAATGACAACAATAATGATGATAATTTGAATAATCACAACAATGATCATAATTAAAATTAAAAACAATAATAATCCTCCATTATAAAGTTGAGTTAAAATGTTTTCTAATAACATTAGGCCAGCATTTAAATTCATTCAATAATTTGATTATGACCATCTTATATGGAATTTACAAACACTTAGTTGTATAATATATACAGTATATTAAGTAATATTATTTTGCAAATTACTTTATTTGCATAAACATTGTTATTCTAATGCTGATATAAATAAAAACACTGCAGTGTCAAAGTATATGCTTATAGAGGTGTTTGGTGTAGATTTGAACATGGCATAGAGAGCAGTCAGCTCTATCCTGCTCAATAACTGAAGAAAAAAGCAGCTAAAAGCTTTATTATAGTCAGAAAATGTCCAAAGCAGTTGCTTCATAGAACTTCAGTTGTTCAATGAATAAATGCTTTTGGGGGTTTGCATATTATTAAAAGTGAAAATTCCCTAGTAACGGTAAAAGCGTCCTTGAATTTGATCCCATCCTTACAAATGCTTTCAAACTTTTTTTAAACTATCAGCAGCATTTTCTTTTATTTTTATTTTTCATAATTGATTTTTCCATCCCACTTTGTTCAAACACAATAATTCACACACAAAATAAATAAACACAGATGACAACAAGTTTCTAAGTGGCAAATGCTTCCCCATTTATTTAAATGGAACTGACACCTTGTGGATTCAGGTCCACTGCATCATGCTAATCTGAGGGAATAAGACAAGAGAAATGTTAAAACTCATTTTTACACTAACAGAATATATGTACAAAACTGATTTTTATTTTTTACATTTACCTTTAACAACAAGTTTGGTTGAGCACTCCACTCTTCCCATAGGGCTTTCTGCAACAACAGTGTAATCCCCACTGTCCTTGGGCCCAACCTTGAGTATCAACATGGAGCAGACCCCACATGTGTTGGTGATGAAGTAATTAGTGTTGGTGTTGAGGCTGACGTTATTTCTGTACCAGGTAACATGAGGTCTAGGGTTTCCTGTCACAGCACAACTCATGTAGCATTCGTAGCTCTCTGGACTTTTGTGCATTTTTAACGGAACAGAGAATGTAGGAGGCGTCTCAAAACTGTAGCTCTTGGAGTCGGGAAGCTTCAAAGAAAACTTCTCTGAAAGAATACAAGAAGAAGGGTTGTCAGACATAAGGATGGATATCCTTTTAAAGGCTAAATTCAGTTTACTGCTCTGTTAAAGAACTTTCAGTCAATTCAGGATATGCAGTAGAATTTTAAATTGATTTAAATGAATATACTGAAAGACAAACATAAAGCTAATTTGCAGCAATAAATTAACCTATCTAGTTACACATGTAAAAACTCATAGTTTCGAGGCTCACTGAGCCATTACTTATTCCTATAGCCTATGGCTTTTTTTGGCCATTACAGCTCCCCAGAGTCTGAAATGAATTGTTTGAATCATAATTTGCTCATTTAGTCAGACCAATGGCTCACAACCTAAAGTTACAGTTAAGCCAGGATGTATTCATACCTATGCCAAATGTTGATTAGCAGTGAAATTTCTCTGTCATGAATATGTTTGTTCTGGCTGTTTACTGGCATAAACTAGGTGATAACTCATTGTGCTAGAGACTTAAATGACATGTTTAAACTACCCCCCTTCTTTTTTTTTTTCCAGTTAGTCTCCCAATAAAATCTCTTTTAAAATACATTGACCTTATTATTCAATATACATTTAAACTAAAATGTCCTCATGCTAATGCATGAGTACATTACATATCTTCTGGTAATCACACAGAAAGCCTTTATTTTCAGTCATGGGAATCAATGTTATGGTTAATAAACCTTTGTCTTGCACTTGTATCCTCGACTGTCACAGAGACGATCTAGACAATAATTTAGAGACTTGAGCAGGGATTTAACAGAAAAAAAGAGTATTAATATATATACTGAAATGATCTCTGATAACTATTGATAGCCAGGATAACTGGTGACTAAATTTTCTTTGATATTTGAATCGGCTAATTGTTTATAGCTCTGGGCTCATGTAACGGGATGCTTTAAAGTTTTTTTTGTACCTGTCAATTTTTTTTTAATATATATTTGAGCAAATAGACATGACTCCAAATGTTTTTATAGTTTCATTTTAACAAAACAATCAAACAAATAAAAAACAATCCTCAAGGTTTAAAGAGTTGTCGACACTCTTCAGGGTGGAAAGGTTACAAAATCTTCTCTAAAGAGTTTGAACACAACTCACCCAAATCATGTAAAACTTGTGTCAAAACAAGGGAGATTTTAGGTCATTAATACCTGCCTCAGAAGTGGGAAGCTAGCAAATAGAAGTCTAAAAGCAAAACCTAGAACAGTCTGCGAAGTCATTTATAAAGCTGTGGGGATTGCTAAGCAACTAAAGGTATTTTCTGATGGTAATGTCACTGGTCATCCTAAAAAAACGGAACACTGTCTGGTTTATTGGAACATGTGACACTGGACAAACAAGACCCAAACAGAACTTCTCTGTTTAAATGAGGAGTTTCTGTGTATGGAAGAAGGAAAATAGTGCATTCCTTCACGACAAAGTCTGGGAATAAAACTGGAGAAATTTTAAGGTAAACATCAGGAAATCTGTGTGTAAACTTAATCTCAAGACTAAGTATGTTATGGAGCAAGACGGCAGGTCACAGCTCTGACAGTTGAAGTTGAAGTTTCTCTTTACAGGGGAACGAACTTGATGGATCTAATTAGTAGTTACATTTTTAGTAATTGCTGCATATAAGAGTAATGTAATGAAGGCTAAGGTTCTCATAATTGTGCAACTGACGCATATATGTAAGATGGTATAATTCTCCTTAATAGATAAATAAGTATAACGTTCTGTCCAGTTTGTTTAATTGGTCCTCTAATTCTCTGACATCAAGCACCACTATACATATTAATTTAGGTCTCGGCTGATACCTTCTTAAACTGCTCTGGGGCTACACGTGTTAATTTGAATCACTGTTTCTGAAACTTGCCTTTCTTCTTGTTCACTTCCCAGGTTGGTGACTCAGTGGCTTCAGACATACCCATGTCATTCTTGGCGTAGATCCGAAACTTATACTGCCTTCCTGGCATGATGTTTGCGGCAGTGTACTTGTTATTGAAGAGATGGTCAGCCACCGTGTGCCAAGTGCGTTTAACCGAATCCCGCTTGGTGACCATGTAGTGCAGCCTGTCATCTTTCTTCTCGTCTGGAGATGGAGTCCATGAGACTGTCACTGTTCCTGGCACATTCTCGTCCAGTTCCACTGGGCCTGGAGGCTTCGGGTCATCTACAGACAGGTAGGAAAAACTTTATCAGTGTGTTGTTTACATGAATGTTGACTACATGGGGAGTGCTTACAGATTTCTACTTGACCTTGAAGCATACCTGGATTACTGAAATTGCTACAAATGCTCAAGGATCTGACAGTTGACTGTCTTTAAAATTCAAAACAAAGCGAGTTGAACATTTTACATCATCAAACCCCCCCCCCCCCTCAAAAAAACTGAGCATATGGTAAAAGACTTCACTTTAACTTGAGGAGTCAACTGAAAATCTCAACTTTTCCATTTGATCATTGTACCTGTGACTCTTATCTCAGCACTGGAGGTCTCCTGACCAACAAGGTTCTTGACAATTATAGTGTAGACCCCGGTGTCATGGCGCTCTGATGAGGGGATTATTAACTGTGATGATGTGTCTGTGTTGCTCACTGTTACAGGTTTGCTCACAGGCAAGCCATCCTTTAGCCATTTTATATCTGGGACTGGAGAGGCCTGTCAACAGTGGACATACAAAGTTAAGATGTAGGTTTATGAGTTATTTTGTCAAGCAACACAAAATTGTCTGATCTTTATGCATAAGGTTGGCTGTGAGAATAAGTGCTAACGTGGCACAATCAGTATTTAACCAAATTAGAAAACAGATTTTAGTGCTTTAGTTCGGATCCAGTGCCGGAGATGCTGGTTGAAAGGTTTTCCCGCTTGTTCCCTGAATAAGATGTTATAAGTAACAGAATAAGCATTGGAGCACTCAACCCTGCATGTAAACCAAACGCATGCAAAGTTAACAGTTGGCCATTAGCGGCTTGCCCAAAGTCAAATGATAAACCGTGACTGTATTTCTCTTAAACATTCAAACACTGCAGCGTGCAACACATGCTGAAAGGAGGAGACAACTGTTGAGACTGACCATTAATGACAGCAGCCTTTCCTCAGGTTAGTAATGAAACCTTATAATTGTAAGTTATGTTGTCTAAACTTTCAGGCATGTAAACTACCTTTCAAGTGTTGAGCCAGCCCTCGTTTCTTTATATTTTCTTGTGATCTTTTAAATTTCTCTTGAGCAGTAGTTCTCCTGGATAAGGTTAAGTTTTTCACTGAACGTTGGCTGCTTTTTCATTCATTTTCAGTCCTAGTACCCGACCTTGCAGGTAAATTCTTTTTATTTATTTATTTTTATTAACATTGACTTATAAACCATGAATCATTCAAGCTTAAAAAAATACCATCAAAGAGGGTTTTCTATTGTGTGTGACAAGCAGTTTGTTTGTAGTTGTATTTTCCTGAGGATTGAAAGTGGAGTTTGTATGCAACCAATCCAAAATATATTTTCACATTATCATAACTTTAAGTGTTATTCATAGTTGATGATTTTAGTTAGGTTTGGATTAACATGTATATATAACAACAATTATAAATTATAATATGTAATTTCTGGCAGGTTCTAGCAGGTATTTATCTCAGCGATTTTATTTAAAAAAAAAAAGAAAAAAAGGTCATTAATGTAATCAACTGTTTTACACATTTATGCAACAGACACTGTCATCTTTTTAAAAGTATCGTCTATGCAAAGATTACCCAACCTTATTTATATAAGACGTTATATTTGACACCTCAGTTGAATGTTGTTAATGCTCAAATGTTTTAGTATTAGTGCGGTACTGAACCTTAAAGTTGATGTTGATACGGGTAGAGTTCCCAGCTTTCACTACCACAAAGGTCTTCATTTTTTTGTCGGTGAATTGAGGTCTCACTGTGATGATAAAAGAATAGTTCTAGTCAGGCATAATCAGAAAGGAGTTATGAAATGAAGAAGTGCATAACTTCCAAAGACTCACCTGGAGGAGGCATTGCAATGATGTAGTTGTCTAACTCTTGAGGTTCACCATTTCCACCCTCATTTGTGGCTACAACTCTGACCCAGTACATGGCCATAGACTTCAAACCCACAATAGTAAAGGAGTTCATAATGATGGGATTGGAGTTACAACGACCCCATTCAGGACTTTCTGCTGGTCTAAGCTCCACAAAGTAACCTTTGGCCTCATCTTGGACCCCTTCCTCCTCTATAGGTTTAGTCCAGCCCAGTGACAAATTGGTATATGTAGAGTCTGTCACCTTCAGGTCAATAACTTTACCAGGAGGTTCTAAGAACGTGAACAATATGGCAGTTATACATCAAGGTATGAACATCGAATATTAATAATACAACTTTATCAACTTAATACTCACTTTTCGGATCTCTTGCAATCACAAATTCGGAAGGTGTACTTGGCTCTCCGGCACCAGACATGTTTATAGCTGAAACTCTGAATTCATACTCAATACCTTCAACAACATCCTTCACTGCATACTGTTTTCCTGTTGGCATGATAACACGTCACTTGGCAATGTCTCCTGTGTTCAAACATTAAACATATTTGTTAAATATGGCAAGATTAGAATGGCCAAACCTTTAATGGGCTCATCAGGCGGGTTGATCATGCCCCACAGATTACTGCCTTTCTTGCGTTTTTCCACGTTGTATCCCAGAATATTTGTTCCTCCAGTATTAGCAGGTGGAGTCCAAGCGAGATTGATACAGTCTTTGAAAGCGCTGACAATTTTTGGTGTAGATGGAGCTCCAGGGTACGCTAAAAGAGACACCACATATAAAATACTGTCGCATATAAAGTCTTTCTCAATGCTGTATTTCGGACCTCTAAGAGGACTCACCCTTTGTCCCTGCCTGGATGTCGTCAGTCTCCATCATGTCACTGACACCTTGATCAGTTTCAGCCCTGATGTGGTAGCAGTATTTTCTGCCATGATCCACATCAATGTCCCGATATTTAGGCTCTGGGCCAATCTTACCCAGCTTCTTCCAGCTGTTGCGTCCAATTTGCTGACGCTCCAGTATGTAGTCGGTGATAGGTGAACCTCCATTGTTTTTGGGAGGCCTCCACTTGAACTCGATGCAAGAGGCTGAACTTTCAATGATGTCTGCAGGTCCAAGGGGTACTGTTGGTTTATCTGTGGTAAAAGCAAAAAAAAAACAAAAAAACAAAAGACTGTGATTATCCTCTTTTTTTTAAATCATTTAATTTAATACACTGACTTGTTTAGATTAACACGTGCAGCCTTGAAAATGCTTTGGACAAACCTTACCTAGTATAACAAGTTCTGTGATGGCCTCAATTGTTCCACATTCATTTTTAATCTTAATCTTGATTTCTCCACTTATTCTACGTTGGCACTTGGTTAAAAGCAGACGGGTGTGTGTGGACGACTTCTCAATCTTGATATTTGTATCCTCCACCAGCTCTTCACCGTCATTGTACCACTGGATTTTCATGGGTTCACGGCCAACAAATGAAAGCTTGAATGCTGCATCTTTTCCAGTTTTGATCCTAATGGGTTTCTTGAACTCGTCAAGGTCTTCAAGGTTGATTCTTGGGGGATCTAGTAGGGGAGTAAATTATAAAATAATTCTAAAAACAATACTTTCAAACTGAGATAATGAGAATATTTTCTGTCACTTTTTTAACTTGGCTGAACTTTTTCTTTGCTTGAGTTGGCAACCTCGAATCAAATCTTATTACATTACCTTCAACATTTAAAACGCCTTCGGTTTTACGCCCGTCAGCTTCACATCTGTACTTTCCAGTATCATCTTCTTTGCAGTTTTTGATTATGAGTTTGCGATTAAACCCATCTTTGATGATACAGACGTCATCTGTGGCTGTTATCTGAAATGCATGCAGCCAAATGTAAATAAACCTCAGAGAGTAACAGGTGAAACTGTATTTCTAAAGTCATGTTTTTCACCTCTTGTCCATCTTTGTACCAAACTGCATCACAGTCCTCACTGCTAAGCTTGCAGACCAGCTCTGCATCAGTACCAATAATCGCAGTAACGTCTGAGAGCCCGCCGGTGAAGTAAACCCCGGGGTCTTAAGGAAATACAACCTTGTGAATATTCAGTGTGTACAACATTATTCAGAGTGAAATCTCAGTGTTCTGATGCATCTTACCAATAACAGTATCAGGGACAAGTGGGCCTGCCCTCTCTCTCTTCCTTTTCTCTTGAGTGGGCTCATCTTCTTCAGCATCAGCCTTTTCTTCTGTTGCTGGTGCAGATTCTCCTGGTTGAGACACTTCTTTGACCTCCGTATCTATATCATCTTCTTCCATATCTTCTTCATCTTCCTCCTCCCCTTGCTCATCTACAGCTGAAGACTCTGTTTTATCTGCATCTCCTGCCCCTTCACCTTTTGAGTCTACCTTAACTTTAGCCTTTTTCTTTGGTTTGGCTTTGGCTTTGGTTTTGGCTGCTGGGTCTACTTTTCCACTATCTTCAGCAGCAGCAGCAGCTGCTGCTGCTGCCGCCGCCGCCGCTGCTGCCGCCTCCTCCTCCGCTCTGGCTTTTGCCTTTGCAATCAGCTCATCTCTTTCTTTTTGTAACTTAGCCTGTTGCTCCTGGGCAATCTTCAGAAGGTCATCTCCACCACCACCTGCTCGAGTTGTCTTGCGGGCTTTCTTTTTTCCTTTTGAATTTGGATCTTTGTCAACTAATAAAGAAGACAGTGGCAGGAAAATGTTAACTGGTCTATAGACTTTTTGAATTTTTAAAGTGAAATTCTAGTAATCATGTATTTGGACCATATTATCACTTGTCTTTAAAAGATTAAGAGGCCAGAAAAATACTTGCAAACAAGCCCATATTAGAGTAGAACAATTTCACTGACAGCCAAGAAGCAATAATCGATGCAAATGTAGAAATGCCTCTATTTGTTGTATTGTATATTTATTACGAAGGTCTGATTATTTTATGGAAAGGGTTTCTACTGAAGTCTAAATCAAGGACAAGTCATGCAGAGAAATCTTGTAGGAGGTAGTTGTTGAAGGAATGGTAGAGTGTAAATGAGGTTTGGAATAAATAGAGCTGGAGTTGGAGTACAGAAAAATTGTCTTGTGTTTGCACTTTTCTGATCTGTGGCAGTGAAATGTTGTGATACTCTTTGCAAATGTTCAGACTACCTTTCAGTGAATCTGACATGCTGAAGTTAAACTACAAAGGGTTCAAATAGAAATACAGGATTGTTTCCTGTGGATGAATGCATTTTAAAAAGCAAAACAAATCTGTTGCAAGTCAAGTGAGTGAAAAAAACTTAGTCTAAGGGTCATCCTTCCATGGTTGCGTGGTGTTCTGACTTCTTCTCTTTCCTCTGTATATACTGGCTCAAATAAATAGTGATGGGCATCAAATTCAAATGCCTCATCTAAATATTTCAATTATTTAATGTTTAAAGATTACACAGGCACTGAAAGGGATGATGCAACTGATAAATAAAGAAGTGAAACTTGAACAAAAAGGTCTCTTTCTTAATGTGCCAGGTGCTGATACTAATTTGAGCCTGTTCTTTCCAAATAAAAACTGTATATTTTTCTCACTCAGTGTCTGACCAAATTCAGTGATTTTTGTGTCAATGTATATAATTTACACTTACATCCAAATAATTCCATTTTAAAAAGAGCTGGAGTTGGAGTACAGAAAAATTGTCTTGTGTTTGCACAAGACAATAATGGATTATTACCGATAATAAACTTGTTTTAAATTGTGTAAATACTATTTAAAGTGGTAAAGCTTTACCTTCTACTATAAGCCAGGCGTTGCAGGATTTAAGTCCAGCTGTAGCTGCATAAATTCCTTTGTCAAGTGGCTTGCAGTCCTTCACCACCAAAGTGTGAATCAGCATGTCCTCTGATACAGTAATATCATATTTGTCTCCTTGCTCCAGTGGGGCATTCTTCCCATTCCAGCTGATCTTTGTCATTGGATGTGAGAGCAAACACTGAAACACAGCATCTTCTCTTTCCTCTGCTGTCACGTCCTGAATCTTAACCAAGAAGTCTGCAACAGGAACTGGAAAAGCATGAAATTACGATTAAACATGCAATAATAATGTTTCCCTTCACTGAGAAAGTCATACAGGACTAGTCTTACAACTTGTCAACTGAATGGCATTGTGTACAAGTTAAGTAGTGCCATGTATCATCTTACTTTTTAATTCAGTTGAAAAGATCTTAACTCCATCAACTTCCACTTGGTACAGTCCTGCATCCTCTGGATTAACACCATTTATGCAAAACATAAACTTCCTTCCCACTTGCTTCAATCCATGTTTTACCTCTGTGTCGGCCTCAAAAGGAATCATTACTCCATCCTGTTTAAACATAGGTAGCCATTAAAGTCGATATGAAGGTTACAAGAATACATCACATTCATTGCTTTCATGCAATTAATTCAGAGACTAAATCAAGTTTCAAGGTAAAACATCTCACCTTGAATATAAAGATTTTGCTTGTAGGGTCCTTGAGTGCCATCTCAAGTTCGAACTCTGCACCACCATTAGCTTTCAGTTCAATAGGCCTTAGGTTACTGAGTTTTTCAACAACCTGTTTTAAATGGAAACAGGGACAAAATACTGATATTGTACATAATGTGTATATTTTTTTCTGTGTGATATCAGCTTTACAGAGTCACATAAAGATGAAACAAACCTTCTCTTGTGCCTCCTCCCTCTCCATCTTCTTCTCATTAAGTTTTTTCAACATCCAACGGAAATCAGTAATTGCATATTGCGCACAGATGTTCTCGTATTCTTTCTTGTCTGCACTCAACAGGAGTTCCCAAAATTTTTCATCGATTTCAAGCTTTGTCTCTTCTTTTGGCTCAAGATCCGCCCTCCAAAAAGGAAACAAATATTATCCAACATGGCTAGTAAATCATGTATAAACAAAATAAAATGGATACAATGATTAAATGGATAATAGAAGATTTCTGGATAGACGGATGGATGTCAAAACAGAAATTGTAAAGAAAATGCATAATCATGAGCTTCTTCTTTGGTAAACTTACGTGCTTTTTAATTTCATTTTGAAATCTTCAGATAACTCCCGGACAGCTAAAACACAAGCAGCGCCATGGTTACCTCAGACTATTAAACGATTATCAGTTCATTTTTCTAAAATAAATGTAGAATTTGTACCTGTTCTTGATTGTTGCATGGCTTTGCTCTTTTTATAGCCAACTACCAGGAGAAAATAGAGTGAAGTTACATTTGAAGTAGGCTTTTAATAATTTTTGAGTTAATGTCTGGTGGAATAAATGTAATTATCTCACCTTCAATGACATTCAGAGTTGCAGTTACTACTGCTTTTCCATACTCATTTCTGGCAAAACACTTGTAGGTGTCAGCTTGATCCGAAGATACATCAGGTATCTTATCAATCAAAACAGTTTTTTTAAGTCATCTCTAAACCACAATGTATTGGTCAGTCCGATGTAGATTTTATTTTATATTCAGTTATTATTAGATTGTCTCTGATTTGAACCTGAAGTTGGTGTTCGCCAGAACTTGACTCGAATACCACTTTGTACCTCTCTTCATTTATTTCACCATCATTTCTCACCCAGGTCACATCTGGTGTTGGGTTACCAGTTACTATTGCTCTGAAGATGACCTGTTTTCCTGCAGAAATGGCAACAAAAATATAAAGCTTATTTATTTTACAGGATGTCAGTATCATACTAAATTGAATTATGATTAGAAAAGAGATTACATTACCTTCTTGTAATGTGACAGAGATGGGTTTCCGAGTGAAATCAGGGGTGGTCATGCCATCAGGTAATTCCTCCACATATTGAGTGATCATAACTCCAGGAACCCTGGAGCGCTTTTTGATTTTCACTGTCATTCAATGAAATGCATGTTGTTATACAAATCAGGAAGAATTTGGGAATAAACAAATATGTCAATATCAATAAACAAAATAGCTCTGATGCAGTTTAATTTATTCAACTTAGTTTTGCTCATTTATTGAAACTTGTCTGTAACATAGATTTATTGGCTATATAGATACACATATAATGTGTGTGTGGTGACTTACCCTGCCCGGGAGCAGTTGGCTGCTCATCCTTTGCTTTGGGAATTTTAACCATCTTGACACCAGTTTGCCTGTTGCAAAAATATTGCAATGCTTTAAAAACTCTTAATATTTAAGTAAAACATTGTATACACACTTGTATACACTTTCAATTTGTCTTCACTTTGATTTCTGGATTAGCATGTCCTCGGCTAACACTGCAGGTAACTAACTAACTAACAAACACTGCCTATCATGTTAGCACCATTTGCCTCATTGTAAAACCTGCTATTAGTAACGGTTAAGGTTAAATGAATGCCTTCTCAGGCATTACATTTAGATGAAATCATGAGAGACAGAGCCTGACTGGCTCAGAGCCAGAGGCTGGTGGTACTACCCCCAGTTCACGTCTACCTCCAGCTTCTCCTTTCACCAGAGCAGGGAAGAGTTAAATTACCCAGGCCATGATAGACGTTTGTAAGGGTTTGTAAGGTCATGACTCGTGTTACTTCTAAACTAAACAAAGTTGATGCTTATCGACCGGTTTGATGTCCTTTTTCTCCAAATGAGAATCGATAAGGGAACCGATAAAGAACCGAATCGTTAAGCAGAATTGAAAATGGAATTGGAATCGTAAAAATCTCATCAATTCCCATCCCTACTTATCAGTCTAAACAGATCATTCGATCAGAGTGTTGTGATGAAGGTTTTCCAAGAGGTGACCAAGAAAATTCCTCCCGGTCTTACAAGTCATTTCTGTGTTTCAGAAGGTGTGGATCTACACTGGGTGTCAGCTATTGTTGTGGAAACTGTTTAAGGCAGACGGGAAACATTTTCAGGAAATGTGAATCCATAGAGAGACATTAAAGATGTAGTGGGAGATATTTTTCTCACACCGATTACAAAAAATGGACAAAAAATGTGAACTTTGTGTTGTTGTTTCTTTGAGAAGTTGGTCTTATAAAAGAATTATCCCATATCAATCTATGAGTTTATCATTTGATCTGTATACACTTTTGTGGAAGTAGATTATGAAGATATTTATTTGACTACTGATGACAAAAATAATAATAATAATTGATAGTTTCAGAACCACTCTGATTTAATAATATAACTTTAGAAAAAGCGAGACTTATAACCTTACACACGCTAATACTCCAGTAGTGTTGTTTATTTGAAAATTGTACTTACTTCCTCAAAGAACTCTAAGCTGTAAAGACCAGAAGACCTCATGACAAAAACTGATATGACCAGAGTTACATCTGCAGTCAGCTTTTTATCGTGTGAAATATGACCTAAAACCTGCAGTACCAGGATGGTCACTTTTAGGAATCAACAGGTATTTCGTGACCAAATATTATCTCCATTATTTATTCAGAATTTCTGCTACAGGCAAATCATCCATCATTCTTGATTACAAATTAAAATATTCAAACACTATACAGCAAATAGCAAAAAGAATTAGCTACTTATTGTATTGCAATTTAATAATGTTCATTCACATAATCTCTTGAAACTAAAACATACGTTTTAGTTTCAAGAGCATAGCATTAAAGTACCACGCTGTGGTCTTAATGAGAAATATATTCAGACAAAAATGTGATACTTTAGCAAATGAAAGTATCTAATTAACTTGGAGGGTAGAATACTAAAAGGATTAATATCATATGTAAATAAAACTTCTCAGGTGATTAAAAACAGTTTGATTCTTTCGTTAGGTAAGCAGTCTTTGTTTACTTTTCGATCTCATTAGTCTAATGATTGACACTTTTTGGTCCCTAATTATACTTAATAGCTACTTAACATATTTCTGTTCAATCTAATTAAGATAAATCAAGCAGACTTCTGTCAGTCAATGAAGTACCTGCGTGTTTTACAGTTTTGTTCACGTGGTGAGTTCCTGCCAAGCTAAATTTGTCTGAGAGAAAATAGCTTTGCCAAGGGTGTTAGGAGTGAGCTGATTTATGAATGCCAGGTCTGTCTTAAATTTCTGAGCTCCCACTAATAACTGAGCATGCACTTTTACTTTTTTATGCAATGAAATACTGAACATTAATTTCTAGTTTTGCAAACATGGCATGACGCTCTGAAGGAAAGTGTACAATGTATTTATCAATTAGAGCACATAAATTGGTGTATGTGAAGGGCTTTTTTTAATTGGTTTGTTACAAAAAAAAATTTCAACAACATGACATTAGTGACACCATCTGTGTTACTCTACAGCTAATTTTATACTTGGGTATTCTATAATCGGATTGAAGATTCAGAGTTCACCCAAACAGATGCAAACAATGTTAATATAGTTGTATTTTATTGGTACTTCATTCTCGGAGATACTGAATTGTTGGTTAACATGTATTCTGATTTACAACCATGAAACACTGTTAAGTTGTAGAAACATGCAGCGTACTGTCAAAAATGTGGCGCGTAGAGATTTAACGTTGTAAAAATAATGATAATCGAAACCCATGCTATCAAGTACAAATCTTGCGCAGTACTTCTTAAATGTACTTACTATTTTTCAAGTGAACTGCTGTGCTCTGCTGTCTGTTGCCAGCCAGGTTCCAGCTGATTCTTGAGTGTGGACTCTTCGTTTTAAGAGGCCATAAAGACTTGCAAGGACACTCAGAGCAACTTAACCCAGTGCTTTTTTACTGCGGCACTTGGGGATAGGTTTACTGACATGCTCCCTAGCCCAAAAATTCTTTAGGTTCTTGAAAAGGGGACACCCAAGGAAATGCTGCAGTGAGGCTCTCTAATCCCACCCTCAAAACTGGAATTACAGTTTTAGGATTGCAGATGGATGCTTTCAGCTGATTTGAGCGCTCACCTGAGCTGCTTTAGTATCGGCTTAATTGCACATGTAGGCTGCTTGAAATTCGTCCCAGCATTTAACAAGAGGTAAGTGTCAATTAAGTTATTAGTTTTTGAATCTTTGTTGTTTTCTAAAGATGAAAAATCTTTTTTGCTTTGGATTTTAAATGCAAAAAATAATTTAGCATAGATGAAATTTAGAAAGATTATACAAAAAGTTTGAAAATTGCTTTGGATAGTTGTGATGAAAACTAAGTCTGCCTTTAATATAAGACACCAAATGAACCACAGGTATTTCTAATGTCTTTTAAGACTGAACCTGATACTGAGAAGTGTCCGGTTCAGGGTGCACTTGTCAATCATGCTTTTGGTCAGGGCGCAAGTGTTGACCATTTCTTCCTTGGTGACACTAAACATGGAATGATGGCTGACCTAAAAAAAACGGGCTCAGAACCGTAATACAAGAAGACTGGGCATAAATTATTCATATAAACTTTTGTGAAATTCAACAAGGCACATGAATTTTGATACTTGTTGGCTATGTAAAGACTTCACCTAGGACTCATATCTGTATATTTTTTTCATCAATTCTTGTACTTTTCAGTACAGATCAGCTTAAAAGAAATCACTTCAAATTGCTGTTCTGAATATTTATTTACACCAAACCTGCACACATTTGCGTACGCATGACAAACTGTAACAATCATCAGTATCGTATAAATTTCAAGTCAGAAGGTTCTAGAAGGTTCTTCAGAGAGAGCCAGGATTCAATAAGGCGATTCTGATGAAATATCGATATCATGTAATCAGAAGTGACAAAAAGCACCATGCATGCACACACATGTGAGTATTTCAACAACAAGGTTGCAACATCAATTATCAACTCCCAGTAATGCTTGTAGAACAAACTGTCAAATTCTGAAATGGTTCTGGTACTTTGCTCTTCATCCCAAGTGGGGCCCCTTTAGGGCATTTTCCTACAGGGATAACATTGCAAAGAGCCTATTGGATGCTTAAGTGGGAGGGGGTAAAGCTTGTCAGTCCTAGGGGGCCCCCCTCACAGCCTGGGGAGTCTGGCATGTCTGCTTACAACCTGCTGATGTGATTGAATTATGGCAAGAAAGAGAATCATGTATCCAACTCTTGATCTATATGTTTCTTTGCAATTGTCCATTCTAGTGTTATCCTGCTTACAAAAGAACAGACAGACAAAAGGCAGCGGAAACAAAACCATCTTGGCAGAGGTACTAGAAGTAATAATTGTGACCAAACAATTAGCATCTACATTTTATATAATCTGTATATAAACACAAGCGGAACATTTCAATAGCTTTACATGAAAAACTTTAAAGCAATAATGGGTAACAATGACTGATCTCGAGTGGTCATGTTGTCTCCACGCACAAGCATCACTCCTTAGCTCTTCATCAGCGATTTCCATCTGTTTATTCTTGTTTTCGGCCTTCACCTTTCCTGAATCGTTATCGCTCTTCATGTTTTTGCTTCTTTGCTTTTTATTACACTAATTAATAAACATGATGTTCCTTTTCTCAAATAAAAACCCTCAAACTTACAAAACTTCTTACAGAAAACCTCAACAACCACTAAAGCACCAACTTCCTCCTTCTTCTTCCTTGCCCTCTTAACAGTATTCTATTTCTACATGCCATTCAGGCTCTAACATGGCCATTCTCCTGTATAAAAGAACCTGCTGCAAAGTAAGTATCAATAGCGACAACAAACTGGCTTATGCTACCGTTTTCTGCAGGTTAATTTAGTCTGGAAAGAAAGATAAAGACAGTTATTAGAATTTTTTTTCAAATCATCACTGTATAATATGAATGCTTGTGGAAAATCTGGTAAAATTGAGGTCCATTCTGTTAAAGTCTTACCTCTGACTGTGAGTTTAGTGGAACACTCTGCTCTTCCCAAAGAGCTTTCTGCAACAACCTTGTACTCCCCGGTGTCTTTAGGGCCAACCCTCAATATGAGCAGAGAACAGACTCCACAGGTGTTGGAGATGAAGTAGTTAGTGTTGGTGTTCAGGCTGATGTTGTTGCGGAGCCATGTCACATGAGGTGTGGGATCACCTTTTATAGCACAACTCATGTAGCATTCATAACCTTGAGGAGCGGTGTGCATTTTCAGTGGGACTAGGAATTTGGGAGGACACTTTAGATCACAGACCTTTGACACTGGCATATTCACAGTGAATTTCTCTGTAAGAAAGCAAAAAGAAAAAGCAGTGCATGAATATTACATGGTGTTCTATGTTGTCTCATTCATACCACAAAGCAAGACAATACTCATATTCTGAGGTATCAACTTCCCACAGATAAACCATAAAATTAAGTTTAGATATATTTAACTGGAAGATTTAAGATACCTTTGAAGCTATGATATAAATTAGATCAAATCTAAACTCAACATATCAACCAACAGATTATCAAGATGATTTCCTCACGTCAGAGCTGAATGTGGACATTAGAGGGATAAGTGATTCTTCAGATTTTTGTCTCAGTGGTTACAATAAAGTTTGCGATTGCCCCCCCCCCCCCCCCCCATGTTTTTCTTTATGTATTTGTTTGTTTATTCGACCATTTTATATAATATTTTCTGGTGATTTTCTTTATATTTTTTTTATCATTATTAATATATTTTCTCTGGTCTATTGTGGTTTTTTTTGTTGTTTTTTTTTAATCCAGCCATGAGCGGCAAAAACATCTTCTAAATAAGAAAGCCATAAACACAAGGAACGTATGTATAATTACCATAATATCTTTTATCTTTAAATGTATTGCAGTATTCTTGCAAAGTAGAGGCTTAGATCTGAGTTTTCCCTTTCACTCCGTGGTACACACACACCATTTATTCATAAAACTGATCCTCTTGTATTGTTTAAACAGAAATACTGACGAAGCTAATCACCGCAGAAACTTCAGTCAAGGTGGCCTGTTACTCTTCAAATTAGTCGGCCACATAAAGATTAGAAACTGGTCATAATCCAAGCCACCAACCCCCTCTGGTGGCTACTTTCTGGCAAAAAAGTTGAGGAAAAAAAAAAAAACTTCTTATGGCCACAATGAGAAGGAAAGGAAGGCCATTTTTCATTTGCTCATTTGTAAAACGGTTACTTGGGAAAGTATCCAGATAAAATTCTGTTGTTCTTTTAATCCTGCAGTTAATCTAGCAAAAAAAGGAAAATTATCTTGAAGAAAAAAACAAGTTATTTTTACCATACCAAGTAAAAAAAAAAAAGAAAATCAAGAACCCTGCCGCATTCACATTTTTCTGTTGTTGCTGCTTACAAGTGGAACATGTCCTGTGTGGATGTATCAGACTTAATGTGTAGCTCAGCTTCCAACATGACATAGGAAATAGCTATCCTGTAATTTTTCAAAAGAAAAGAACAGTGAAAAGCCAATTGTGCCTGACTGATGAGTTTCTGTCAGCTGTAAAGAGCTTTCTTCCTTAAAAGTACATAAAACTACACATCCTCTGAACAATGTAAATAAAATGTGCAAGACATAGCAAGGGGGGCTGTTCATTCTTTGCTCAGCAGGTAATTCATGCACATTACACAAAAATATGACTTGGAAATTAATATACAAGTAATTTTAAACACCGGTACAGTATGTAATTAAATACCATATTTTTCAGTTAAATCCGCTAAAGCAGTTTTTTTTTTTTTTGGAGATGAATTGAAAATATTGATAAGGACACAAGCCATTTTAAATTAGTTTAGTAGCCTTAGTGCTTATTTGTTTGAAGAACTATTAAGTTTCTCTACTCCATTTGCTTAAGGCTACGTTATAATGAAAAATGCGAGCGTTTCCTCTTGCACTCTTAGACACACCTGGAAGTCATGAGCATTTCTAAGTACCTTTTTTGGTGGAAATCAGCCACCTTGGTGATTCGGAGGGTTCGGAGGAGCCCATGTCATTCTTTGCATAGACTCTGAACTGGTATTCTCGGCCCGGCATTATGTTGCAGGCTGTAAATTTATTGTTGAAGATTCGATCCGCGATAGGGTGCCAGCTTCTTTTGATTGAATCACGCTTAGTCACCATGTAGTGTAGCCGGTCGTCACGCTTTTCATCTGGAGACGGGGTCCATGAAATGGTGACCGTACCAGGCACGTTTTCATCCATCTCCACTGGACCTGGCGGCTTCGGCTCATCTGGAATTCAAACACAGGTTATTTTTTTCCCCTCTTCTTTTTTAACCTACAGTACATGAAGTGGCAGTCACGTATTAAAACAGTCATACGTACCTGTGACTCTAATCTCAATGCTGAATGTTTCTTGGCCAACAATGTTCTTGACAATGATGGTATAAATTCCAGTATCTGAGCGCTCAGCTGAAGGAATCAGAAGCTGGGACATACCCTCAGCGTTGCTGATGGTTACTTTTTTAGACACTGGTACTCCATCTTTCAACCAGGTTACGTCCGGCCATGGAGAGGCCTACAAAGAAAATGAAAAATATGATTTCAGATTTATGAAGATAATATAAGATGACTATAGATACTGTCATGGATGGAATTATTTGAAATACTTCTTAAATTACCTGAAAGTTGATGTTGAATCGTGCAGAGTTTCCTGCTCTCACTATCATAAAACTCTTGATTTTGATATCTGTGAATCGTGGCCTCACTATATAAACAGCAAGGCAAAGATTGGTCATTGGCATTTTTTTTTTTTAAATGAATTAAAAAAAAAGCAGAAAAATTGATCAAATATATCATTTTTATTTCGTATTGTTTTGCTGCAGACACTAATTTTATGGAACACAGAATAGAAATTGATATTGAAGCAAAAGAAAAAGTTGAGCAATTGACCTTTACAATTTTGTTTTTGGTTGAATCTTTTTTTCATTTTCTTTAGAAGTGATTAGTTTTATCCTAGCTCAAACAAAAATGGATAAATTTAACTTGCTATTGATCATCCAACTATTATTTGGTCTACGTGTTCGGTGATTCACTATTTCAATATTATTATCATCCTTTGTTTAGAATTTTTAGATCTCTGTATTCTCTGTAACTAAATACCTCTTCCAGCGTGCAAACATGTTAACTAAATGCCTCTTTATATAATCATTTTAAGGTGATATGTACCCTTAATTAAGGTGTGCATAATTGTTAGATAAGTTCATTACCTCAACTTAAATTGGCCAAAAAAGTGTTTCAACGAGCACTAAAAAGTCAAAATATCAGCTGAATATCTGCAATCCTTGAAATGGCTGTGACCACTGAACAATTTAACATTTTTCTGCCTAAAGTTGACAGGATCTGAAGAAAAAAATACATGAAAAGGAACCTTTATCCTCATTTGTCACCATTGCTCCTGAACTTCTACCTGCCTGGAGTGTAGGTATAAGAGTCACAAGATGAAGCATCAAAATTTGGTTAAATGAGAACAGATTTTTCAAAGGTTTTGTGGAGATTAGAAGTGACTGGATATGGACCCGCAGGGACGTCTGCCATTAAGAATGAGCTCGTTTGACCTTTTCAGGCTGAAAATTGTGTGAAATTTAACTCTAAACTTCCTTCAAGTTTCTGAAAGATTTTTTTTACTCAAACGGTGGTACAGGACATCCATGTCATTCAGGAAAGCTGTGGTCTTTATGCAGGAACATGCTACATCACACGCCCTGAAGCAATCGAACACTCGGCTTACCAGCAAAGTACTTAAGGACAATGAGCTGGTCCCCATTATGTTTGGAGAACTTGTTGAGAATATTGTCGAGAACTTGTGGTTCCATCTCAGTCATGAGATTTACAATGATGGAAAACAAAATTCCTCTTTTAACAAAATTTCAGAAATTGTGGTTGTCACTTCACCAAAGGTGGATTATAAATAGGTACAGAAACTGACGAGTCTTTAAAAGGAAGACTCATGGCAGATATCGAAAAGGATGGTGGCTACATTGCTCAGGGAACATTGTGCAAAAGACGAGAAATGTAATCTGTGATTGTGTTTCATTTATTATTCTATACGTGTGTTAAATACTGAGAATAAACTAGTCAGTTGAGGGAAACTATTTTTATAGTTTAGTTGTGCAATAATTGTACACACTAACAGTTGTCTAATTATTGTGCAGCTTTATGTATTCAGGCTCAGAGCTTAAAAACCTACTGAATTAACCAAAATTCACTTTTCTTAGAATTACTTCTTAGAGTCCCTGTAATCACTAATGAATGTAGCAATTAGATTTAAGTGTAAATGCACTTACCAGGAGGAGGCATAGCGAGAATGTAATTGTCCAGCTCCTGAGGCTCTCCCGCTCCTCCATCATTGGTAGCAACGACTCTCACCCAGTACATGGCCATTGACTTCATGCCCTTTACTGTATATGAAGTCATGGTTATTGCATTAGTATTGCATCGATCCCATTCTGTATTTTCTGCAGGCCTTATCTCTACATAATATCCCTTGGCTTCATCTTCAACCCCCTCAATGTCCTTGGGTTTGGTCCAAGACAGGGACAGGGTTGTGTAGGTGGAATCTGTCACTTTCAAGTCAGGGACTTTACCAGGAGGCTCTGTAACATGTAACTCTGTGTCAGTTGTTATTATGTCACACTAATACTTGATGCAGTCTCCTAATGACAGCACTGTCACAATATTTAAAATATCCACCTACTTTTAGGGTCTCTGGCAAACACAAACTCAGATGGTGTGCTATATTCACTGGCTCCCGAGTTATTGATTGCAGCCAAACGGAATTCATATTCCATCCCCTCAACCACATCCTTAACATCATAGCTTTTACCTGTACAGGAAACATGTGAAATCTTAGTGAAGTATTGGATCCTCAACACACAAGCTCTCAGAACATGAACAAATGGAAATTATACATGAATAATTGAGTAACCTTTGATCATATCATCTGGTGGGTTGACTTGGCCCCAGAGGTTGCTGCCCTTCTTGCGTTTCTCAAGGTTGTATCCCAGAATATTGGTTCCTCCGGTGTTGGCAGGAGGGGACCAGGCAAGACTGATGCAGTTCTTGAAGGCACTGACTACTTTTGGTGTTGATGGAGGTCCAGGATATGCTGTATATATAAAATAGGTATTTGCAATAAGTTCTTTGTTATAAAATCAGTGATGTGGATTTCTTTTAATACTGTCAAAGGATTAATTATTAGTTTGGATTGATACCACTTCTTGACCTTATGTAGAAAATTTCCTTTAAACTGGAATTTGATGACATTCTGTATGGATTTTCATCAATTAAAACTCTGAAGCCTAGTCAATGAATCTGGTTGTCACAAGGGTATATCTGATGCCAGATGCATAAAAAGTTGATGATGAAAGTTGTCTTTGTGCTGTCTGCATTGTACCATATTTCCTCTTTAAGTCTGAAGAAATTAAGAAAATTCAGGGACTATATCTATTGTACACAGTCGTGTGTTGGGTTAATATACGGAGATGGTGATCACGAAAGATAATGAATTGTATCTTTATCTTTCACGGAGTCGTATGCAACTCGTATGCAGAGGGATGTTGTAAAACTAGGTATAATTGGTTTCTGTTAGTGGATTTACTGCAGAGCTCCACACTGATATGATTGCACTTTGCAGCCATTTTTTCAGACAGTGTGACTAAATTTCCATCTTGGATTAATGCCCCTTGTTCTACTTATTTTTTTTTTAGAAAAAGGAAAAGAAGAAAAAACATTATCAGGCAGGAATGAGGCACGTATACACATCATGAGTGAGTGATGAGCAACTAAGAGTTCAGAGCTGACTTGAGGCTGGTGTCATCTCCACAGCTGAGGTAAAGGAAGAAATGCCGTGCAAGCTGATGACCTGTCACTCTCACCCCCCCATGGAGCTATTGGCTAATTTTTCAAAACAAAAGATCACTGAGACCCTCCAGTTTTGCTGCAGCCTGAAATATCTGATGGGAATGTGATGATAAATGTTGTTGAAAGAGGCAAAAATATTTTCCTCTTAGCCTTTTAAACTCTTACACAGTTTAAAAGGCTAAGATGCTGCAATTAAATTAATGGCAGGTTTTTCATGCAGTACTTTCTGTTTGGCCCAACTAGTTGGCTGACTGGACCATAAACTATCACGACATGATGCAAATTATCCAGCTATGGATGCACTGATGGAGCTGCTGCATGTCAACCCGCAGCGTTTTAATGAAGGAATGTAATCTACTGATTCAGCATGAAGCCTGGGGTAGTTGGGGATCGAACCAGCAGTCTTCCAAATGTAAGGCAACCTCCTAACCTCATGAACTAAAGATACCCCAGTTTTAAATTGAAGTTGCCAGCCCCTGGTATCGAATATATAAATCCTCAAGCTGAAAAAAAGTGAAAGTTAAAGGAATAGTTCGCCTCTTTTGACATATGACATCCCATACTAGCAAAATTATTTATGAACATTTTCTTATTGACTTTCTTACGTAAGTCAATGTTCATAAATGATATTGCTAATATGGGATGTCATACAGCTTCATGTCAAAAGAGGCGAACTATCCCTTTAACTAGGTGACTACTCCTAGGTTTTTTTTTTTTAATTTAATGTAAAATTAGCTGTTTGGTATTTCTTAGAATTATCTGTTACTAGAGCTTCTTCAGAAATACACTTTACTATGAAACACTTAAGGTTAAGTTTGTCTTAAGAAGTGCTCCTAAATGTTGTGCTGGTGCCACAAGTTCTACTTCTGGAATAAAGTTAGTCTGGAGCCTTGTACTCATGGTTTCAATCCCAGTTTGTCTTTTTCATGTTGATGGCCCGACCATCACTAAAACAGTGGAATTTGCAAGATGCATACACTGTTTTGATACTTTAGATGAGAGCTTACCTTTTGTCCCAGCTTGAATGTCCTCTGTTTCCATCAGCTCACTGATGCCCATTTCAGTCTCCACTCTGATGCGATAGCAGTACCTCCTGCCGTGGTCCACATCACTGTCCCTGTATTTGGCTTCAGGACCAATTGGTCCCAGCTTCTTCCAGGTGTTCCGGCCAACTTGTTGTCGTTCCAGGATATAGTCTTGTATCTTGCAGCCACCACTGTCTTTTGGGGGCCTCCATTTGAAGTCGATAACAGAGGAAGAGGCTTCAACAGTCTCCAAGGGTCCCATTGGAGGAGTGGGTTTATCTGTCAAATGATGTGAGATACATTTTTACTTTATAGGTATATGCCAAGCCTAGCATCCTCAAAATTTACCTGATACATACCCAGTACAATAAGCTGGCTGTACGCCTCTATGCTGCCAAACTCATTTTTGAGTTTAATCTTGACTTCACCACTGTCTTTGCGCTGCAGCTTGAGCAGAAGCAAACGACTACCCCCTTCAGAATGCTCAATCTTGATATTGCTTTCATCTGAAAGCTCCTCACCATCAAGGTACCACTGGATTTTTATAGGTTCCCGTCCAACAAAAGGCATTTTGTAAACAGCTTTGTGTCCCTTCTTTACAGTTACAGGATTTTTAAATGCTTCCAGCTCCTCAGCCTCAAATCGGGGTGGATCTGAAATCAATGTTAGAGCAGATTTTTCAGGTACTGTCATGCTTTCTAGTTGAACTAGATTGAGTTATTTCTAATTTGAATAATGAAAACTGTTTATTAAAGAAGAAAATTTGTGAGGCAAATTTTTTTACCCTCAACAACAATCTCAGACTCCGTCTTCCGTCCATCTGCTTCAAATTTATATTTTCCAGCATATTCCTCTGTAACCTTGTGAATTTTCAGCCTGTTGAAACATCCATCTTTTGTAATGGTTAGACCCTCATTTGATTGAATCTGGAGAAAAACAAAAAAGACCTCATTAGGCTTTGTCCAGATACATTTCCTGGATATTGACAGCGTTCAGACTCTGGCCTTACCTCAACTCCATCTTTGTACCAGATTCCCTGACAGTCTTCACTGCTCACTTTACACTCCAGCTCTGCTGCTTCTCCAATGATGGCTTTGCAGTCATTAAGGCCAGCGTGAAAATGAACACCGGGGTCTGAGAAGTTACCAACAACCAGCAAGTTAGGGACTGTACATGCCCCACACTTACCATCTACGCACAAATAGTTTTCTTCAGTTGTTTTATGTTATTGTAGTTGTGAACGCACAACCACAAAAATGAGCACATTCTTATATGGAAGATTGCATGTATCCCACCCAATTGTGTAAACACTTACCTCACATTTGAATCATCAATAATTTGGATCTTGTGCATCTACATTTTTGTTGATTTATAATCCACTCATAGAAGTAATGTGTGATGTCAAGAAAATATATTTAAAGAGAATATAAGTCAAGTTTGGAAGGAGTAGAAGAAGAAGAGAGCATTTTGCATTTATTTACACCTCTTCAACACATCTTCTTTGGCAATTTGTCTTGTTTGGAAGTCACCCTCTTCAGCTTAACAGTTGGCGCAGCTCTTAAAGTCTTCTGTGGCATTCATTTGCTTCTATTCACTTATGGTTGACAGAAAGACAGGCTGTTAAGATATGAAATCTCTCTCTCAGTACTGACAGTTCCTTGGTCATTTGAAAAATGTATTTTTTTGGCTGATGTGAATTCAGTCTTCAGTGAAACGAGAAAAAGCACAGTCATCCTCCAAGGTCGGCACAAGTCGTCGTCCTTCTTCCGGTTATGTAAGAGTGCATCTACACACTACAAGACAAGCGTTTCAGTTGTTGTGCCAGGAGCACAATCACTTCTACTTCTCCTCATTTGAATCATGTACCTCAACGCACCGACTCATCCTGAAGTAAGATTTAAAACAGCAAGCAAGAATGTTAACACTGATGCACACAGAGCACAGATGCATCCACACAGCTCAAATACTCAGTCTCTGAACAAATACATACAAAAGACACAGGCAGACACAAAGAAACGGTAAGATTTCTGTTGATATTCAACCTGTAGGTCAAAGAAATACAGTTAAATAACAAATGCTATTTTGTTATCTACAAACATGAATGATGATTATAGTGTACAAAGAAAACCAATGCATCAGATGTCAGGCACTCTTAAGGGTTAAATTCACGCTCTGATCACTCTGAAAGGCCATTTAACCCGCAAGAGATCAAATGAAGCCTTCTCCCAGTGGTCACACACCTTTTCTGTTAACTCTCAAATCACTGGAAAAGTCATCTACTCTGAATGACTTTTTGCAGTGATGAAGCCTCCCATGCAGCATTTAATGCAGCACCCGGAAATCTTACCACTAACTGTCTCCTCGATCAATGGGCCTTGTCGTGCACGGCCTGAACGTTTGCCAGCTGCAGCAGATTCACTCCCATCTGCCCCCTCACCATTTTCAGGAGATTCATCACTGCCTGCTGCTGGCCTGGTGCCAGTTGCACCCTTGGCATCACCTCCTTCTCTGTTTTTTGCTTTTCAGTTTTAGGGGATATCATCGTGAATACCATCAATCCAATGTTTCTCATTTGCTGTTGGATATGCCTTACAAATAAGATTAATAAGAAACAGTAACAGTAACGATTGAAATGTCAATAATGAGCTTGAACAAAGATCAAGAGCAGTAACAGAAATAACATGTATAAATCTGAATGCAGAAGAAATGGGTAGTGGAAAAGATGATACCCAACTCATTCTTGAATATCTTATTTGGACGCATTCAAGTGGATCTGTTGGTTTGTCACCTTTTCCATTTTCAGACTTGTACATGAATGAAGCAAAGAATTTATAACAACATCAAGACAAACATATCCACAAACATGACAGCACATGCATTATGCACAAAACAAAAATATAGACAAATATCTATATTTATGCAAAAGATTTCAAAGAAGAGAATGTGGAGGTATGCATCGCACATACATGCTAATTGTTTCTCAGAAAAAGCACAAAAACAAATACAAAGAAATAAACATGAAAGCTCAATTTTGCTCAAAATTGAGCTCACATTTAAGAAAATCATACTTGCATCAGATATATACTACTTCTGTTTTGGCACGTGACATCTGTCTCACTCTCAACTCCCAACATTGAACATTGTTATTCAGTTCACTTAAATTTCCCCTAATTAATGATTTTATCATTACATTTGGTAACTTCTTAGGCCACTTTCTTGACTCTATTACCCTATAATGCCTGACCCAAGAAACAATGGACAGAAAATTACTTTTTTAAATCTACAGTCTTTATTTGGCCTTTCAACAAATCGTTAAAAAATAATAATAATAATTTGCATATATGTTTTTGCATATATTTTTCTTGTATCAATTTTGATACACACATTTTCTGCATGTTTTTACTATAAACTAAAATGCAAAAATATATTAGATGCTTCAATAGAGTAAGTTCTTATTTTTAAATATTAGTAAATGTGTAAAAGAAAACCTTACTATAAAGTCTTCAAAATAAGAGTATGCACAACCAGCTGGGAACTAATGGGATTCAGCCATTTTGGATTGTACTGCTTAATATGTCAGAATTATTGTTGTGCAAACGGTATCCACCAGGGGGCAGACGACAATTATCAGATTGGGGTTATTGGGATTATACAATGGGGTTTTGAGCCGTTTTTATCGTATGGTCATGCAGTTGGTTTCAAATATTATACTCACGGCAGTATAGGGTTAAAAAGCACCAAATTACATATCTTGTGTCTTTTTTATTTTTTTAGACAAATTAACACCAGAGGGGAGTGTTATATATTTATGGTTCGTGTCCTTAAGGGTGTACTACAAAAAAATGTTCAACACAGCCAGGTTTTCCATGTGTTAGCTGCCACAGCTAAACCCACCACTTAGAGGTAACTGGGACCAAGTCAGGGACATTAAAGGGGGCAATTTGTGCATCATTTGACACTTAATTCAAAAGAGGTAAATGTATGAATGGAGAGATTAGAAAATTATAAAGATAATTATCATTAAAAGAATAAAGATAAGATAAATAAATGCTGCCAGAAAATTCTACATTGTACATATTGGTAAGTTAATATCTGCCTTAATTACCATTTCTGACAGCTGTACATAAACTTTAGAAGTTTATAAGAGGTATATCCAGCTTTGACACTGTCCCTTTATAATATAGAAATCAAGTAGTCGTTGATCAAATTAAAGCAACATTTTATTGATTAGATATGTAAGCCTAGACTAAATCATCGTATCTGTTTTTGATTGTATTTTGGACAAGATATGAAATATATATAACCCATTTTGTATCACCAACTGAAAGAGTGGTTACCTTGGTAACAAAGCACAACCTACGTTCTGTTTTTTTCTAACCGTGAAGCTTCTGTGATGGCAGAATGTCTGGCTCAACAGTTTTGAGTATTTAATGTATTCATTCAGCTGAGAGTTGACATTGCAGAGTCTGATTAAAAGGGATGATTTGTAGTTAAGAATAAAATTCATGGACCAAATATTTCATACATTTACTGTTTAAAATATGTCTGAATTAACATTGCTTTGTGGTTGAATTAAAAACATTTGATCTACATCTCAATGTGGTCCACTGAATGAGTAATGAATAATTTTCTGTTATCTGACAATCGTGATCTTGCACTTCAAGTTTGTTACCATGTTAGACATAAACTTAATACTTCTACCTGATGGTATTTAAATGTTCCGATTGCTGTATGGAATAACATCAGGACAACAATCAGTGAAAGACTGTCACTTCTTTAAGAAGATTTGATGAGAAACTCTGAACCTAAACCACTCTGGAGCAGGTTCTGAGGTCAGTCCAAGTAACTATGGTGATGAAGTCTTTTTGAAATAGAGCCACTTTTGTTAAACTGAAAGTTCAGATTTTCAGCTAAACAGCTGGCTAAGCTGTAAATCTCACTGTAGCACGCCCCTCTGGACACAGTGTGTAAGTGAAAAAAGACATTCTGTTGCTCCCTGCCACAACCATCTATTATAGGTTAACATATTTGTTTTTGATTATAGCTTTAAATAAGGAGGATAAGTATTTTCTCTTTGCTAAAATTCCACTTGTGTGGGACACATCCTGGATGATTAAGTTCTGTCACAGATGTTTGAGTAGACCGTTGTGATATCCACTCACACCACAGGGACATTTTTGCTAACAGTTGGCACAGCAGAGCAGTGATGAGCTTTGTAAATGATTTGTTATGTAATTTAGTTCATGTTAAACACACATGTTCACTTTACTTTCTCCATAAAGCGCTCAAAGATTGGTGCTGTATAAATCAACTGGGCAGAGCTGAAATTAATTGTCAGTCCAGCAGCATATTCAGGAAGTGTTTGCAGCTTCCCTACTGTTGTGATACCAAAGTCATTGTCATTCTCAATGACTTTCATGGTCAGTATACTGTCTGCAGCATGCGACCTTTGACATCTCTTACCAACAACGGGTCCTTCAACCTCCACATTGTCCTTTTTTGGACGTTTTCCCTTTTTCCGAGATTTTTCGACCTGTAGATTTGTGGTTTCCTCATCATTGCTATCCCCTATTAGTAATGATAAATTGCAGTTTTATGTAGAATTGACTTTTACTGAAACTTCAAATACTTTGGTTAATCAGTTCTGTTATTGAAAATCTTTGAGTATTTTAAAAGTTTTGAAATCATTTGTAAAGGAGTTCTTCCTCTGTTGATTAAAAGTGCTGCTTAAAGTATTGCCAAGCAACAAAGAGTCAAATAAGAAACATGTAGAGTATCATAAAGTGTAGACAAGAGAAATGAAGAGCAGCTTTGAAAAAACATTTATGAATTTGAAATATTGTGTAAAATAAACATGTAACGAAATATGTAAAAATTTACCACAATATCAGGTCATTTCTTACCTATGACTGTATCTGGAACCAGTGGACCAGCTTTCTCTCGTTTCTTGCGTCTTCCTGCTTTTCCATCTCCCTCTTCTCCATCTTCTCCTTCCTCTGCCTCAACTCCCTCTGTTCCTTCCCCCCCTTCTCCTCCTTTTCCTCTTCTCCCTCCTCTTCCCTTTCCTCCCGCTTTCCCCTCCCCTCCTTCTCCCTCTTCATCAGAATCTTCAAATGAATCATCATACTCCTCTTCATCATCAAAGTCTGCACCTGCTCCACCAACGCCTCCAGCTCCACCAACGCCTCCAGCTCCACCAACACCTCCTGCTCCACCAACACCTCCTGCTCCACCAACGCCTCCTGCTCCACCAACGCCTCCAGCTCCACCAACACCTCCTGCTCCACTAACGCCTCCTGCTCCACCAACGCCTCCAGCTACACCAACGTCTCCTACTCCACCAACACCTCCTGCTCCACCAACGCCTCCAGCTCCACCAACTCCTCCAGCTCCACCAACGTCTCCTACTCCACCAACGCCTCCTGCTCCACCTGTAGCTCCATCTACTCCTTCCACTGCACCACTACCACCTGCACCTCCACCCATGCCACCACCTGCACCTCCACCAGCACCATCAGCAGCACGAGATGCTTTTTTCTTAGTCTTCCTCTCAGCTCCATCCTTCCCGGCCTTCTTTGACTTTGACCCAACTTTGGCTCTGTCCTTATCTGCAGCTTTGGCCTCAGCCTCTGCCTTTTTTGCTGCTTGATCCTCCATTCGAGCAGCTACTTCCGCAACTTCTCTATCCGCTTGAGCTTTCTTTGCATGTTCCAATTTTTCTTCCAATTCTTTCTGATATTTTTCTTGCTGTTCCTTAGCTATTCTCAAAAGTTCTTCATCATCGACGGTTCCAGCCATGGTAGTTTTCCGTGCTGTCTTTGTCTTTTTGTCAGCACCTTTGTTAGCTATGAGGGATAATATGGTTAATGCCTTTAGAATGTAAAACTTCAAATGTGTGCGATATTTAGAGTCGAGGTAAAGTGTGCAAAACCATACTATATTTTGGCATGCATTAATCATTGTGTCGTGTTGTACCAATAGATTATTATAAACAGAAAGAAAAAAAAACTTTTCTCACCTTCAATCACAAGCCAGGCATTGCATGATTTGATTCCTGCTACAGCAGCATAGATACCACCATCCAGAGGCAGACAGTCCCGCAAAATTAACTTGTGGATAAGGAAATCCTCGGATACAGTTATCTCATGTTTATCACTATTTGACAGCAAAGCAGATTTGCCATACCATTTGATCTCACTCATTGGTGCAGTTAGAACACATGTAAAGACGGCATCCTCTCGTTCCTCTGCCTTGACCTCATGTATTTTGACAGCAAAGTCAACCTCAGGCACTGTGAAAAGTTTTAAAAAGATGAGACACATGATGAAAAATCTTTTCTATCCCAACCATTTTCTAAATTGTTCATTTTGGCCAGGGTCACATGCAGCTGCCAGTCTTATTGTGTGCATTTAATTCTATGTAAAACTAATTCAGACATCAAAATAAAAATGAAAGCCTTTATGGTGATTTAAAATATATAAAGTTTGAAATTATACAGATCCATCATTATGGTCATGGCCGCACTTGGCTCTTGATAATTTCCTTAGACTGCAATAATTGTAAAGCAAGCATTTTTTTCTTGGAAAGAAATCGTGCAAGATTAATTGCATATTGTAGTTAAGATAAATCAGACAGTCCATTTTTGTTTTGACATTCATTTCCATTGTGACCATATGTAACCGTCCTACAAAAAGCTGAATTACTTACATAACATATCTGAAAAGTAAGACTTACCTTTAAAATCTGTGGAGAATACATTGACTCCCTCAACGTCCACTGAGTAGAGTCCAGCATCATCTTTTCCTAGGTTTTTAATTGTGAAAATGTATTTTTTGCCAACTTGTTTCAAGCTATGCTTGATCCCATCCTGGTCTTCTTTGGAGAATGGAACCATGACACCATTCTGACAGATTTAGGGACATTTTAATTATTAACACTACAGAAAAGTAAGTAAATACATAAATAAGTAAGGAAGGAAGTGAATAAATAAATAGGTTAATGGGTTAATTGATAGAAAAAAAAAAGTAAATACATAAATAAATGAGTACATAAGTAAATAAATGAATAAGTAGTTTTAGCCTTACCTTGTACAGATACATTTTGCTGGATGGATCCTTAAGATCCATGTCCAACTCAATTGTTGCACAATCGTCATCTTTCACCTCAATATGTTTCAGTGTGCCGATGTGTGAGATAAACTGTTGTAAAAAATTAGATACACATAGAATTAGAATAATGTTTGAGTACCTACATAGAAACTAGAGGAAGGAACAGATCATCACAAGGACATCCTAAAGTATGATTTTAGAGAGGTCTTAACTAATGGAAACAAGAATCAGTAGGCCACACCTGCGCAATCTCCTCCTCTCGTTCTTTTTTCATTTCATTAAGTTTCTTCAGCATTTTACGGAAGTCAGTGATGTTGTACTCGGCACAGAGCCTCTCGTAGTCTTTCTTATCAGCACTGAGAAGGATTTCCCAGATCATTTCTTCTGTTTGCATTGGCTTTTCCTCACGTGTTCCATCTGGATTACTGCAGAATAAGAAACTGTTTGAAGCTCCACTGAAATAATTGCTGTTACATTGGCAGTGTTACTGGAGTCACTGGGATATTAGAACTTTTTATTTTCAACAGACAGTAGGTTACGTTTACAGTGTTTTTCCTCACCGTTTTTTAAGTTTTTTTCTGATTTCTGCTGCATCTGAGGAACCATAACAAAAAAGAAAAACATCAATCGGTAACAAAATATTTGTTTACATCTTCTTTAACAGTAGTAATACATAAAACTAGTTCTTTTAACTTTATGCTTTGCACACAAAATATCCAATCTCCAAAAAAATCTTTAAGATATAGAGTATGAAGAATAAGTGTTCTGACCAGAAAAAGCTCAAATAACTTATGTATCTAATCAAATGCAAAAAAGGCTCACAGCAACAGCTGGATTCTGGAAGCTGACGTTCGTATTTTTCTGATACATTCAAAAAGGAGTTGTGGACTAAGTGGACTTGTGGACTTGTTAAGTGTCAGTGCAAACTGGCATATGCTGATGTGACACATGCAACATGGCCAGCAGATTTGATCAAATAATTCAAATGAATTACTTAAATAAGACAATGGCAATTTATAGATAAAAGCTAACTGAGCTACATTATCATTCTGAGTTTTTGATGGATTTATTATAAACCATCACCTTTTTCCATCTTTACATTCAGCTGATTACCAATTCCATGATATGATAAATGTATTGTTAATTACTGTTCACTGTTTGCATTTAACACAAGGAAACAAATGGGCAGCTTAGAATACTTTACCAAAAGTTTTGGTGTCTAATTAAATGTGAACCTTACCTTCTACTTGTACCTTTTCAAATTCCTTGGCTTTAGAGAATCCAACTGTGAATAAGCACAACTTTAGGTCATTTTTTGTCATGTTTTTGGCTCAACTCAACATAAACATACGCCTGTTATCATCCACATTTGAGAAAGACAGTGATGCAGAGAATGATGCAACTCCTACCCGCAATAACATTGAGGACGACGGTGCAAACGGCTCTCCCATATTCATTTAATGCAAAACACTTGTAGGTGTCAGCATCCTCTGGAGCCACCTTCGGGAACTAATTAAACACAGTAATTGCAATTTCATTGTCTTTATTCTTCTGTTGTTATTGTCTTAATATTGCTCATTAAAACTTAGAGGTAGTTGCACATTGCCCCACTTTGTATTTTGAGCTTACCTCAAGGGTATGTTCATGCGATGCCTCATTATATTTTTGCTCACACAACCCAGGGCATAAAGGTATTTCACCATTTGCTCTGCTCCATGTTACAGTAGGCATTGGGTCGCCCATCACAATGGCTTTAAAGACAGCAAATTTACCTGTGACAAAGTAAATACATGCTAGAAATTACAAATGAAGTCCAGGTGTATTTATCCACTGAATCCATCATACAGAATGATGAAAACCTACCCTCTTGAATAGTAAGAGCAATGGGTTTTCGGGTGAAATCTGGAGTTGTCTTTTCTTCTGGAAGTTCCTCAATAAACTGCGTTATCATGACACCAGGCACTTTTGACTTCTTCTTGAAGCCTAATCAAATAAAAACCAATTAAAAATGGGACAAACTTGACAAACTTAATTCAGAATGAATGCTAACAGACATAATATAGAGTGAATAAAAGTTAGGGTGCAATTAAGCTATGGAGAAATAAATTTAGATACTATGATATGACACTTAAACAGAAAACATCTATTGATTCATTTCTTATGAGCCACTTATGTAAATCATTCTTAAATAAATATTTATTAAGAATAAATTCAAATTTACTTAAAAATGAATGCAAATCTAAAACCCAGCTGTCGAGAAAACACTTGTACGTGTGAATTTCAAACATATGAGTGAAGGATTTATTTGAAGAAGGAGCATATTTTTTATATGTGAAAATGCCACCATGCCAGATCCAAATCGTGACCACTCTATGTAATAACAGCTACAATTTCTTGTGTCAAATAGGAATGTATGTAAAGTTATGTATCCGATTTATGTTCTTCTCTCAGCCAACCCAGTGAAGTTGTATTTGTTTAGTTGGGACTGTTTGACCCCGCTGGTAGTTTCTTGAACTTTCTGTCACAGTTTATAGAATTCCAGCTGCTATTTTTGCAAGAATAAAAGCACAAGTCAGTTAATTTACCATCCCAACTGCACGGCTCCTCTTGTGCACATGCTTTGCTCTGACCCTTAACCCTCACAACTCGTTTAACTCGGAGGACTCATAATGGGAAATGTTTTCTGTGAGAACTGCAGCAAGATAGACAAACACTTTTTGTTTTGTTTTGTTTACACAGACTTTTATGTAGCCAACTGGGTAAAAACTGAAGCTGTTTTTAAGACACTGAACATCATTGATGGAAGTTTTTGGATTAGGGGGTGTAGTTAAATCCTGATTTAAAGTTTTTAAGTCCGCTTCTTCGCCAACAGACAATTGTTATTACAATAATAAGATACTATTATTAATATTAGAAATTTTATGTTGAATTAACATAAATTGGAACTTTGGACCAGTCGTATTTAGGATAGTTCATCTGTGTTTTGTTTTTTTATCTGAGTTAAATAACTTAAAGGGATAGTTCGCCTCTTTTGACATGAAGCTGTATGACATCCCATATTAGCAATATCATTTATGAACATTTTCTTACCCCCTGCTGCGTCCTGTGAGCCGAGTTCCAGCCTCGTTTTGGCGTTGACGAAGGTAGTCTGGCTAGTTGGCTGGGGTCGCAAAAATAAAGCGTCTTGCTTCTCAAAACAATATGCGTTCAAAAGAGTAATACATTTGCATCACAAAATCGTTAGCCAGAAAAAGTCAGACCTCATAATCGCTTGGCACTATTTCTCTCTACCTTCGTATCACTATGGGCTGTGTAAACTGTGCAGACCGAGCAGTCCCCTGCTTCCGAGCATTAAACACCGTAACAGGTGCAGCTGTCGATATGAAGGGAGGCAAAAATAGCGTCAAGCGATTGTGAGGTCTGACTTTTTCTGGATAACGATTTTGTGATGCAAATGTATTACTCTATTGAACGCATATTGTTTTGAGAAGCAAGACGCTTTATTTTTGTGACCCCAGCCAACTAGCCGGACTACCTTCGTCAACGCCAAAACGAGGCCGGAACTCGGCTCACAGGACGCAGCAGGGGGTAAGTCAATGTTCATAAATGATATTGCTAATGTAGGATGTCATACAGCTTCATGTCAAAAGAGGCGAACTATCCTTTTAAGTGTATTACAAAAAAAAGTTTCTTAAATTTCATGGTCTCCTTTGTTCTATTCTTGGCAAAGTTCAGTTTCACTTTGTGAGAACCCTGAAAAGAAAAAGAAAAAATGGCCTAAATAGTTGATTTATGGGGTGAAACAATGAATATGAAATGGTTCACTGAAGTGTAATCAGCCCCAAAGTGCCAAGACTACATATAGCTCACATGTTTAGTTATTGAGAATTAGTATCTATTAATTGGTCAGTGGTTCATATTCTAGTGCTTTGGACCCAGAATCCCCTAGAGTAGCGAAAATAGACCAACCGTCAGCAACCTTGAGGACAGCAACACTGAGTGCTGATCACTGAGGTATGTCTGGTCCTGGAATCCCTGGTCTTTATTTATTTTCACATAGAATGAAAAACCTATAGCAGGCAGAATATTAATCGTATAGTTTGTAGTATTTGAATATGTGAGAGCAGGGCCTCAGCATTTTCCCAGTCTAAAGCATTTTGCAGGTGAATAGTTTGCAGCAGGAGCCACTGAACAGTTCTGCTGTATTTAGCAGAATTGTGATAACATTGTGCTGTTTTTTTTTCTCCTGTTAACAAGCTGAACGTTGACCATGTGGAATTGCATGGAAGATGCAGACATAATTAAGAGCAAAAGATGTTTGCATCGAAATATTGGTCAGCATTGAAATTCAAGTAGAATGCATGTTCAAGCCCAGGCATTGACTTCATGGGTCAGTCAGCCAACACATTATATTTGGCATAAATTCTGTGCAAAAAGATTTAAGAGACTCATCATTCTGGGACTTACATGTGTGATTTAAAATTACTGTGAAATGTATAAATGTTATTTATGGGTCATATTAGAGCTGCATTTCAGAAAATTTTAGGCCATAGCTGTAAGAAGAGTAAGCCTGCTATCACTAAAGCACAGGAGGTTTTTCATTCTGTTATCGGGTGAAAATGCCTGTAGCTGAAAATAATTGAACTGCTCCTATCATATTTCTAATGCAGTTGCCCTGATTGACTATCTTCTGTTTGAGGTGTCTACTAAACAAAATAGTTTCGAAAGACAACTTTTTAAGCTTTACTCACGTGGTCCAGTAAGAATGTTAATTTTTTATTTTTTGTAATTATTTTGTTTGTGCATCACATTAAATAAACTCGCAGCAAAAATTGTTGCCATAGTAGGCATCACTGTATTTACAAAGCAGTGTTTAGTATTAAGTAGGTATTCAGAAATAGCATCTTCTCCACAGTATGGTTTCTTGTGCACTGTATATAGCAAAAGGAATGCATGAACTGCTGCTTTGAAGGGACTTTATGTATTTTCTGTCTTTGTAACATGATACTTAGAAAAATCTAAATATTATTTACATTCTGCATTTGACTGTTTTTTCTATTTATTTTATCTCTTCATTAAATTTGTAATTTTATTATCAGTGCAGCCTTAGCCACTTTCCTGTCTCGGCTGGTAGAAATCTGCAGCATCTCAACTGTTCAGTATGCAGCTGGAAAACAGATAAAGTAATAAGATCTAAAAACCTCAGATGCCTTTATGTCACAGCTGAGTTTGAATCTGTCCTTGAGGAACATTCCAGAAAGCAGGTTGAGTTATATCTGAGTTTCTTAACCCTTAAAAAAAAAAAAAAAACCCTGCTGCTGTGAAGTTGCCTGAAGTGTCTTCATTTTTTCCCCCTACAGTTCAAGTCAAAGTTCACAATATGCAACAAGACTGTTATTTTGCAGTTTTGTCTGGGGAAAATTGTCAGAATTCTAGTTGGTCATTCATTTTATTTGTTCTTCTGCTTTTTGTTTTATATTTTCATTCAAGCAAACTGCCTCAACAGTAATGTTCACAGGACATACATCACTCTCCTGCATCACGGATGCATCCAGTATTCTAAAATAAATGCACATGCTTCTCATTTTTATGACTCAGACATCAAATCAACTGTCATGTTTTTAGTTTCCCTGCAATGAAAACATGCATTACTGAAATCAATGTTGGAAAAATGTTAAAGTTTTAGACATAACTGATCCATTTCAGACTGGCCATGTACATACATTCTTTCATTTTATTAAAAGAATAGTTGTTTGATGGTGATTCCTGCAGGTTGAAAGGATACAAAGAGTTAAGAGGAGTTTTTAAACTAGATGTGAAATATACAAGGTATGATATAAAGTACCCAGCTCAGGAAATTGACATCTGCTCAGTTATTTATGGGCGTACAAAGGTGAATAAAACATGTTAATTCCTCGATTCTTACACAGGATCTTTGTTGGAGCAGCTGTGTTTTTAAAGTTTAATGTTCTTTAACATTTCTGCCTTCACTGGGTTAGCTAGCTTGAAAAGACTCTGCTCTTTATTTGCATGTCAACATAGTTGATCGTATCAAAGCTTTTTCAGTGTTCGAGTTAAAATAACCTGTTATTGTTGTGAAGTTATTTTAAATGTCATCTTCGAGTAGAAGATGAGAGGATGACCAACTCCCACCCTTCTGCTTCAGCCAACAGCAGAGGTAACCTCTAAAGTTATCAGGGCATGTCAATGGCATCAATGGCATCTATACAGACTGACGTGGGACTTCTGATGTCTTTGTACCAATAACAAGAGACTTTTTTTCATTTTATTGTTATCACAAGAAAATTAGCTTTATATTCTGAAATGATGACAGATATTAATCAGTTATCAAGACAAAATAGGCTTTATCTTGACAGATTGGGAAAATTAACTTGTTATCTGGATAAAGCATGTGGAGTAATTTCAGGCATGGCTATTCTCACCTTAATATTTTAACTCCACTGGTGATTGCATTTATCTTTTTTCTTTTCAGCATGTCTGCACTTAATTCTTTGTTTCTACTCTGAACTGAACTCTGATCAGTTGCTTTAAAATCTGAACTATTTTCCATCTCAGAATTCAGGAGATTGTTTGTCAGGGCTGCAACAGACCCCTACTCTATAGGGACTTAGTCACAGAATATCATTTTTGGTTTCCGATGAAGATATCACTTAAATGACCTTGTTTTATTTTATGTCTTTGTTGAAACATAAGGACAAATTCTGAAGTTTTAAAAGTGTACTTTTGCAGCCTTCATGCTGCAATCATGTCCTTCTAGACATTTCACAGTTCACGTATTGAGACTGAGCTTTCACAGCAGCTTGTCAAGCTTGTCAATATGCTTTTAGACTTATTTGTAAAAAGTGGCATATTCCCTTTAAATTACAATGTAAAGTAGATACATGACAATCAGACGCATTTCCTTCTAGCAACAGGAGGTAGTTGTTGTTCAAACAGTGTGGAGGGTTCATGAAAATGTCACAATGAAATGCATCTGTTGTGACACTGAAAGTTAAATCATCCTTTTTGGATGACACCTTTCAAGAAATGATGAAGAGCTCATCATACATGCAACTCATCCAACATGGAGTCATGCAGATACAGAAGGTGAATCGTTTTTGTGATTCGGTTTCTTTTTTCTTGCATACCTTTGCTGTCGGGGTGAGCTCCCTCAGAACCGTCGATTTAACACACAACGTGACAGTGGGAGAGGGCACAGGACAGGTAAATATTAATCCTGACAAAAGCACCATGGCAGGTTGGAACTTCGACAGGATTATGAACACATAATATACACAGAACACCACATATACAGTACGGGACCCCGGAATGGGAAACACAAACACAGACACAACTTTGGCACGCCAAAATATTCAGACACGACACAACAGATTTTTTTAGTAGGGGACAACATTGGATACAACCAGTTAGCAATGTGGTGTTGCAGCAGCATGGAAATAGTTGTGCTCTGCAACTGTTGTTTAGACTCAACACAAAGCTTTCTTACGCAGTTTCTCACGGCAGACATCTCAGGATGACTTGATGACTTGAGGCAGGGCTTGAGAGAATTTGAAGAAATACTTGGGAGGGAAAGCAATTTGCAGGATGTTAATTAAGAATTAGCCTTAAATTTGTCTTCTATCAAACAAGAATATAATTAATTTTCAATTCTGTTCACTTGTGACAGCGTTGTGTGTTGCATTGACCCTTTTGTTACCATCAGATGCACACCAGCAGTGTTTCGAAACTTCTGTAGTTATTCCTTGTCTGTGTATCAGGAAAAGTTGTTTTCCCCAACATGATGTTCAATAAATAGCTTGTTTGGAGTCCTGTCTTCTGGCACTTCTGATTCCCCAGTTCATATTTTTGGCCAACATCCTTGTGATTCCATCCAAGAGAGGTACAAGCTTCACAGCCAGCATTCAAACCAAATGAAACTCATGGCTGCTGTCATGGATTGAGGAGAAGTGCCTCTTTCTCTCTCCACACTCAGAAGAAAAGGTTTTTGCTATTGAGATTTCTGACATCATAAACTATAGTGCAGGGATTTGAAAAAATATATATTTTTTAAATCATTGTTATTTAAACTCCTTTTGATGGTCTCTGTGGTGCTGATCTTCATGTAATTCCGCTCCATACTGCTTTATTCTGATGCCTTTGGTTCCATATCTTCATGTTTTTGTGACAGTGTAAACAAAAATAACATCTTGTCATCTTTGTCATGGTAGTTTTATGAGGTCATTCTACATCTTGTGGATTTGTGTTTCTTTGATGCAACATTGCATGAATCTTCATTTTTTTTTATAGAGTATAGTTGTAAATTGTAGCTCAGATGGATCCTGTTGATAATCATTTTTGAGAGAAAGAGAATACAGGTCGAGACAGCTGGAATACCGACCTCTGTCTGATTTCTGCACTTACCCGCCTGCCCTGTGGCAGTTTGATCGGTCACCTTTGTCTTCTTCCACATCTTTATTTCCTCTTGAGCTCTGCAGATTCAGAGGGCTCTGCCCAAAAGAGACAGAAGATGAAACATAAAAACCGTTAGCACTTCATACATTCATGACTGACATTCTCCCCAGAGTTTGAAGTTCCACGATGTAACTTTTGGATTGGCTTCTACTTGTTCATTCTCTTTTTAAAAGTTTAAACAGATGCCACTCAAATGTTTTCATGTAGTTATTTAAAACTACTGGAGGAATTACAGCAGCTCTGAATTACTCAGACAGCTTTTTTTTTTGTCACTCTGCTTCTCTTCACCTCTGCAGTTACTCTGACTGGTCAGTAAGAGGCAGCAGGCAGTGTTATTTAAAGTAGCTGTTGGTCTTAACATGATCTGAATTCCTGTCCTACGAATCCTTTCCAGGCATCTGTTAATCAAGCACAGATAAACAGGAGCAAGAGTTCTGCTTAGTTTTGAAATAGTGCACACAGGGCGACTTCTTTGGCCTCCCAGCACATCTGTTGCCAGTCATTTTTAGTTCAGTTTTAAAAGTTAAAAAAGCACTTTGAAGAAGTTTAGGCACTAAAGTAAAGAGGGGACACTTTCTAACTCAGTGCAAGAACTTTTGATTTAGTGCACAAAATAGATACAACTTCAGTCATGTCTGTCATGAGCAGAGCTCTCAAGTCTCACACATTGAGCGTGACAGTCACGAACTCCCACCACACATTGTATTTCTCACGCTGAAAAAAAATTTGAATATAAATTTCTCTGGCGTCTCCCTAAGTCTGACCAGAGCAGTTATTAATAACAACGACACTAATAATAATATTATTAATGAAAGACCCCCATTCCTACGACCCGTCCAACCGGCCCACCCAACGGGGGAATTGAGGGATCTCACTCTTGCCTGCATTCAAAACTTTAATTTAACTGTGGTGCTTGGGAGGTATGTTTTTATTGGCAGTGTTGTCTCGTTGTGTTCAGTCTCTTCTGACAGGTCATGATTAGAATAAATGGACAATGGCAGTAGGTAGGACACAAGGTGTAAATCCAAACTGACTCGATGCTGAGATCAGACTCTGTAAAAGTTATCCTTCATGTTGAAAGAATGTTACCCAACCTGCTGAAGGTTGGTCTCATTACCTTCACTCTATTTTTGTGGTTGGTGTCTCACTGCAGATTCACTTTGTATGATGGATGAATCAAAAATCTAAATATCTAATTTTTTTATACTACTGGATAAAGTTTTTTTTTACCACTGTTATCACAATGTTTTTTTTTTTTTAGCTATATGCCTATTAGTGTTTCACATTTTTGTTTGAGAACTTTTAACGAAAAAAGGGAATGAAGGTACAGATAGAAAATTTTAGAGACGGGGGGGGGGGGCATTACACAATGATCAGACCTTTGTGGTCATGTTCTGTCTGTGTAACCATAAGGCTACCTTGAGTCCCAACCACAGTTACATGTTATTGAGGTTGTGTTGTTCTGTGATGGACTGGCAAACTGTACAGGGGGTGCTGCTCCTCTTATCCAGTGACAGCCCCCTTAGTATGGATGGATGGATGATAGATGGTGGTGGTGTTGTACTGGATTTTACATTAGAATAAGTTGTAAATACTTTTCCCCTCTCATCCTTGTAAAAGGGTAGAAACAAAAAGTAATGTAGTACACGACTGCTTTTGAAATGAATTGGTGTACATTTGATTTATGGCAGGGCATTTGTATTAATTTTCATTAGATTTTATTTCAATAACTAATGTTCCAAAAGGGTCACTTAGACTTGTGATGACAGCTAACTGACTCGTGTGACGCTTAAGTGTTACATGACTCACAGCGCTGCACAGTGATAAAACAGTTATATGTTCTTCTGTATGCCATTACTATTTTTTGTTCTTGTAAAACTTGACCTAAAGACTCTCATGTTAAAAGGTCTTAACCTCCTCATTGGACAGGGATTTAATGTAGGTGTGGTTTCACTGGAGCAATTAGTAATATTGTCATTTAACGTTGTAGCTGAACATGGGTTTTGAGAAGATATGAGGTAAGTCTTGCTTCAGTACTCCGTCAGTCCAGATAAACATTATGCCTTTTTTTTGCCTTTAATTTACATGACAAATCTAATACAATATTTCTGTTTACTGATTTTTCATTGTCCCAATTGTGGTACCATAAAATGGCAAATACATGTTTTCTTTGTGCTTTTGGATATTTCAGTTACTTTGTAGATCATGGTTGATTTCCAGTTTTCTAATGAAAAGAAAACCCATCACATGTTTGGTTTGATTTTATTATGTAAAGCACTTTGTGCTGCTTTTTAGAATGAAAAGTGCTATATAAATAAAGTTTGATTTGATTTGATGTTTGCATTTGTGAATGTTTCTTTAGGTATTGGCCATGTAATTATTGGAAGTTTTATATAAACACTTGTTGCAGTCTGGCTTTCAAACATCTCATGTACGTTGCTTCAAAGTATCCAACCTTAAAGTAAATGTTTTCTAAACCCTGAGAGTATGGAACCTCTTTGTAACAGTTTTGTTGATTGTTACTTCACTTCATACTGAATTTTTACAGTGTGTTTTTCTGATGTTTCCCCTAAAAATGAAAGCTGCTATCTTGGAAGGTGTTTTATTTTTAAGCAGCAATATTGTATATTGAGCAATATTGGCTCTTGCTGCATTTGAAAATAGATTACACAACGGTAAAAGAAAAACTGTCTGCACTTCTTGGCAGGAGGTTCTATGCATTAAAGTCCTTCCAGTGAATAACTTTGCTGCCTTAGGTCAATACATGTAGAGTGTAATGATTGACTGTGGCTCTCGTGTGTTTTAATGAATTGTGACTTCTGAAGGAGGCGACATTGTGGACAAAATAGTTGTCAATACACCCAGAACATCTTCTTCAGCCACTCAGGCATTTCAAAGATTTGAGCTGCCGGGGTGGTTTTAGTAGTGTTGCTTAAAAAGGAAAAAGATGCTTTTACAAATAACCAGTATAAAGGCAGGAAATATGATATTTGAGAAGTCGGTTCACCAGCACAGGGAAAAAATATCAAAGTCTGGACTTTGTTTTGCTATTTTTCCTTATATACTTTACTGTTTAACACCATATGAAGCTCAGAAATATGTAAGGGATACCACTGACATAAGATATATGATGGGTTAATGTTTCTTTTATGTAATGAAATCTCGTAAGTGTGCAGTACTGCATCCTTTGACACTGCATTCCCCTTTTCATACCAACTTGAAATACAGTCTTTCAAAGAGAAGTTGGTAGAGAAGACCCTGAAGGTACTGCATAACACACAACCAGAAGACACAACCAGAATAAACCAAATGTCTAAGTAGTACGTGACATGTTTCAGTGAATCCTCTGTCCACTGCAGATGAGTGCACCACTGACCACCACTGAAATGGTATCTGGTAGCTTCTCAAATGTCCTGCATTTTCCGCACGTCACTGATTGCAGCTGAGCATACAAGACCGAAGGCAGCTTCAGCACCGTAAATCACACAAAACTGGGCCTGATGACAAGGTCTTTTGGTGTCAAATGAGCTCTTATGGTGCTACATGATCTTCCAAAGTAGATTTGCTCATGTGTTCAATTTCTGTAAGAGGGCTGACAAGTTGGTGCATTTATCTTTCAAAACAGGAAGAAGTAAGAAATGTTTAGCCTTAAAGCATCACATGTGCATTTTGTCTTCTCTCTTTGTTTCCTTGAAATCTGTCATTTACATTAAAGACAGTCATGGAAAAACACACATTAGTATGTGCACAAGTTAAATGAGTGGACAGATAGGAAAGCATCAACTGCTGCTCTGCCGAGTTCTTGCTTGCAAAAAAAATTGATCTGCTGCCAAACAACAACTCCCTCTCTCCTTGCAGGTCCTTGAATCTCAGGTTACATATTGATTTGATACCTCCATCTAAAGTTAGTCATCACCTGACAACCTCACAGCTCTGACCATACTGCTATGATCCAGCGTCCCAGATTTAAAACTGAAATTCAAACTGAGAACCCTACATGCCTTGTAAAGGCGATTTTATGCACCAATACCAAATCTGTGTCCTACATGCAACTAAATCCTGTGCAACATTTAACCTATACATTATACATTCTGACATATTCTGTAATTGGAGGAACTGAGATGGGATAGCACGTAAAAATTCTATCTTCTGTAATTAACAATATTGCTTCTATCATACAGCAAACTCAGGTCTCTGGAGAGGAAAATCCAAGCCTGTGAGTGCTGTAATCACATGTTTTTTTTTACTTCATCTCTGTGCACCTGTTAACAAAGAACTGTATTCTCTCTGATTGGATTTCTCTTCATGACGTTAGCAGGTGAGAACAGAAAATACTTTGATGTAATCAACCTTTCATCTCCTCTCTGCTCAGTATATTTTCTCATCCAGCCTTCATTTTGAGGGCCACCTACCTGCTCTCAGTCCTCAGTGCTCTCAGCTCTCTTCCCTGTCAGACAGCAGTCTGGTCACACTATGCCTTCCCTTAATTTTTTCAATGTAATAGATCCTTCCAGCAGCGTGCAAGTCAGTGCTTGATGCTCCTCTACCGCTCAGACCCAATGACTGCCAAAAGCTTTTTCGTATTGGTGATGACATTGGAGGTTGAGTGGGCGGTGGAGCAGGGGAGGTGACTATGACGGGTGGGTCAGAGAGCAGGTTAAATACTTCTTAAAAGATCATTTGTTCTCATAAACTGGATGAATTGACACAAAGGAGGATGACGTTATGTTCTTTACAGTCTTAGATACAGGCTTGAACGAGTTCAGAAGTTCAGGACTAGAGCAGCAATGACCTCCTGGACAAGATTACATGCGCTATAAATGTTATTGAAGTGTAACGTAATGATACTTGAAATGGATCTTAATGAAAATAAAGAAGAAAGACTGTCTTTTGTTGTTTGCTTACAATATATACAAATTACATTTGGCAAGTAAAACAGTGCACATAATTAGCATCCCTCTGATGATAAGGTCACACTGTTCAGCACACTACAAACTACACTGGATTCAAGTTCTAAAGAAGAATACAAATATCAATATTAGAAGTGATCAACTCTTGATGACTCGGACAAAGTCATTTCCAACCTGCCAACTTTAATTAACAAAGTAAAGAATTTCTAAGTGGCCAGTATTGATCTGACAAACGGGAGTGGAAATGATAATTATAATGTTAATATGGGGAATTTTCATGTAATGGGCAAAGGGCTTTTTTTTGAGAAAATTTCTAGCACTCTCACTCTACACTCTCCAGTACTGCAGTTGCATGTCTTATCCAGAGCTGTATTATTTTAGAACAAAGAAAAAGTTGGCAACCACTGCACAGAGGCTTAAATAAAGTAGCACTGTAGGTGTGCCACATTGTCCCCCTCCCATCTAGTGCAGAACCAGAATGCAGGCAGCTGTAAGTTTATGAAGACCTGAAACCTGATCAAGAGTATTTACAAGAAAACATCGTTACCAGAAATGCACATGTAATAAAAGATGCTATGAAAAGCACAGATCCAAAGACAGTACATCTTGATCCCTGCGGATTCTGACACAAAATGGCAACGTTAGTTGCATTATGCAGTATGCTGTATCTATAGTGTGTGTGCGTGCTATTTATTTTTCACTTTTCAGATTTAGCTCCCTGATATCATGAACATTTGCAGATTTTGTATTTGTATTCTGATAACTTTTGGCAAAACTAGCCCCAATTTTTCCCAAACATATTTCAAAATGCAGATACAGTATGGCAGACCACCCTGAAATGTGTTTTTTTAACTACATACCAGTCTTACTATGTGGCCAAAACCTTAACGAGCTTTCCAATAAACTTTGACTGCAGCACACAACAACAACCATAAATCTGACATTCTGTACTTAAAGAATTCTGCCTACAAGTGTCATATTCAAGGATACGGTCATAGGTCAGTCACTATTCAAGATGTATACGTGGCAGAAATATGGATCAAAGAAAAACATTTACAATGAATGTAAGAATGAATAGTTTTAGTTTAATTTAACCTATTTTTCTTCATATTTTGTTAGAATAACAAATCTTTCAAGCATATAATGTTTTAGAATATACATTTTCACCTTCTTCACTTACACGCAACAAGACACCACAGGCATCTGGTTAACGGCTGAGTTTATCTTTGCAGTCTCGTCAGGTCATGGTCTGGCAATGCTTGACAAAGATTTTAAAACCTGTTGTGCACTATTTTTGGACAACTGTGATCTGGTTTGACCACAGATATTGTTCAGTAGTCTTAATATGATCAGATGCAGAGATGTTAAAAAAGAGTTTAGTCTGTCAACAGTGGGAGTTTTGCCTTTTTTTTTTCTTTTAAAATCTTTTCTTTTCTTTTTTCCAAGAAAAGCAACTGCAAATGATATACCTGTTGGGTTTGCCTGTGGTGCATTTCTCTTAACTTTATTTTGTACTTAAGCAGAAGACAGAGGCCATGGAGGCCAGCAGTATTCTATTACAGGCTTAAGTTGCAAATTCAAAAATATTCTGAAGGAAAACAAGTTACATAAGCTGTTGATATATATATATATATATATATATATAGAGTGTTTTTTTTATTAAATGAATCAATATAATCTCAAATTATTGTTCAGTTTTGGTGAATTTAAGTTTTTATGTTTTTGCTACTAGCATGAGCCTATGAGTCAAGCTAATCTTGTTTAGCATATTTAAAACGTAAAAAGAAAAGCAGCCCCAAAAATGGAACCACAAAGTAAAAATAGCACAACATTAAAGGTAATATAAAATAATAGCAATAAAATGATTAAAACAATAAATATTATGCAAAAGATATTAGGATGTTTTAAAACTGCAGGGATGGTGACATTCTCAACATGGATTAAAGAGAGTCTTTTAAGAAGTATTTACGGTGTTAATGAGTGGGGGCAGCTCTAATGTGGGGTGGTAGAGACTGTTCAATAGTTTGGGGGCAGCTACTTCAAGGCACCATCACATCTAGCTTTAAGCCTAGATTTATCCACAACCAGGAAGAACTGGCTGGTAACAAATAATACAATGACTCACATAACCCTTAAAAAGAATTACAGCCATTTGTCTGTGTGCCTTCACATGGCACGTGTGCAGTTTCCACAACATAGGACAGGGTACAAAAAAATGATAGCATTGACAGAACATAAACTCTCTTAGTTAGTCAACTGATCAAAGGATATTAAACCATTAAGGAAGATGACATTTCAGCTCATTTTACCCATCCGTGCCAGATTTATGACATCACCTTTGATGAATGCCCTCATCACATTGTGAACACAGACTCAGAGGTCCCACTCCTTATTGTTTGTTGCATAAAAATACTTGCAGTAACCCATCCAGACACTACATCCTTGTCCAAATTTACTTCCTTGTGTTGCTGTTTACTATTTTCCCAACTGATGCGTTCTGGTATACAATGAAAAATTATTATCTAGTACTCTTCAAATACCACAGTCCAATTCCATCTGGCTCTTTACAAGCATCAGTTTCTAATAGTCTGTCTCACTATTAAGTCGACCTTCTCTTGCCTCCCTTCAAAACGTTTTACCATCCACATACCTGCTCTTTGCCCTTTCGGTCTGCTCCCTCCAGCAGTGTCTTATCTTGGTTCTTCGTTTAAATCCTTCTCTGTCAGTGTAGTACTTTACAGCTATATTACTGCCAATTGAAAGAGGTAGACTTTCTAATTTGTCTGTGACACCACTGTGTTATTAGTGCAGATCTTTTTGCCAATTGTTTTCGAAAACATTAATCAAAGAATGAGTCCATCATTTATTAAAACCTGTTCAACTTCAGAGGTTACCGAGGTATAAGTGAAGATCACAAACTGTCCTTCTGAGTGGCAGCACTATTTTTTTTATCGAGATCATTTTAATAGTGTCATAATCTGTGACATTTTTATCAAGCGGACATAATGTTTTGGAGTTTCAGGGAGAGCACCATGCGATCAGAGATGATGCCCCCAGTCCTTATAAGAGGTGAGCGGCTGATGAGGTCCTACTATGATTCTGATTTACTGCTCTGCTAGCTTTACTGTGCTGATACATCTGCTCAGGACTCAGCCCGCCGACGCACACGTATAAATCAGGAGATATTTTTGATTCCCCTGGTTGTTAAAGTAGATATGCCGCTCTTCTCTAACTGTGCATGTGCTACGTTTATACTAATACTTAGTTGAAAGTGTTGCACAGGTTACTCAGTATTTTTCCGAAGCTTTTTTTAATTTCCTTGGCACACATGTACTGTAAATAAGTTATTTACAGGTTTTAGGGCAACAAGGGGAAAAAAATATGTCTGGCTCCAATGCATTGTTAAGATATGGCCTCCATCTGACCTCTGAACCAATGAATAACACTTTCTACATTTTTGAACCACACACATATTCATCCAGCGAGGAAGGGGAAACAGCTAATCTTCTTACTTTTGCTCGAAAATAATGGAATGCTTGCTTTTCACCCTTCTCTGATTGTAAAGTGGTGCTCATCATGTCCTCGTCATGCACCCAACAGTGTGGAAAACTCAATTCGGGGAATATTACGCTTTCAAAGGATTACTTTACTGAACATGTACTGTAAGAGACACTGACCAGAGACATCCTCTTAATAAAATTCTTATAATACTCAGAAAACCCTGTATTTGCGTTCAGTGTATTATATGATGTTACGTCTGACAGTAAACAAGATGATCACATGGTTTTAGTTACCATTTTGATGTGTAAACTCCAAGTGTAGTCAGCCTTATATTGGATAATGACTGTGATCAGTGATGCAGTACGGAACATGATGTTCAGTCCTAAATGGATGTGAAGCTATGGTATTGAGTAGAAGGCTTGTCCTTTTTTTCCTCTGGTAGTAAAATAAAACTGACAGTTTTGATAGAGGGACTCGGATCCTTTCCTTGGCAGGAATAAATAAAAAAACAAACATGTTCTCCTAACACCAGTACAAGACATTCTGGGGCATTATCAAATTTTACAAGTACCAAAAAGGAAAATGCACAGTAGTTAGAAAGGCTTTTTTTTTTTGTGGTGCATATTCCCTCTCAACATCATATTTCAAAAAGGTCGTATCATGTTGTTTTGCATTTTCACTATCCTTCTGTGTGTTATGTAGTTGTTAGCCCACATAAGAGGTACTTGCACAACTAAGGAAGTTATTCTCTTTCACTGAAGACACTGCTCCTGAACTGCCTGAAACACCTGGTTTCACAACCAGGCTATTCTTCCTTTGCTTGATGAGATCACCATGAAACCCAAAAAAAGCTTGAAACAGAGAATGAGCAGCTCTCTTGTACGTCATCATTATTAAGCAGTCAGCTGATCAATCAAAGCAGACTGAGGGTTTTGGGAAAAGCGCCTTAAAGAGCCAGGAGCTAAAAATGAGCATGTAAGATGAAAGTCTTAGCTTGAAAATGAGCTAAATGAGGGCTCTTTGAAATATGTTTTTGATAGAAAATGCAACTTCTGATTAAAGGCTGCCTGAAAGTGATTCTCCTTTTAGCAAAAGTAGTATGAACAGCATAACGTGGTAATGCTTCCGTAAAGGTGTAAGTTCCTGAAGTAAATGTGCTTAATTCCTATTCTTACAATCTTGAAATCAGTATCATCTGTAAGATTCTAGATTTCTGTATGTTCAGTTTACATAAAATAAGGAATTGCTCTCTGCATTTATCTAACTGTGACTCTTTGTATCATGTATTCGACAGTGTGAATCATTCATCTTGGACAGAATGGTGTTGAGTTAAAATCTGAATTTCTGTTTGGCCCATACGTGACTCTGACAGGTTACAGTCAACTGATGGTTGAACCGATGTGAGTAGCACTCTGATATGAAGGACGATACCTTCTTCATGTGTGTTAATTAATAATATAGGAATTTGTAATGATCACATCCTGGTTTGTTGCCATTGCCAGAATTGGAGCTGGTGTCAAGCTGTTAACACAGCACACTGAGCTGAAGTGTTTTTCACAGGTAAAGTTTAATGTTACCAAAATGATTTGGGTGTAAGTAAGGCTGAGGTAATTGGATATTATTTATAAGCTGACATGATGAGCTCAAAGCTGTACATGCTATGCTGTGAGATGTCTGTGTGATGTTTGCATCTTAAAGCTCTTCATTGGCTACCAGTTTCCTCTAGGATAAATTTTAAAATTTTGGTTTTAACTTTCCGAGCATTGCATGGTCAGGCTCCACCCTATATCAAAGATCTGATCCAGTCTTACACCCCAGCTAGGGTTCTGAGGTCTGTGGATCAGAATCTTCTGATGGTGCCACGCACGCGTTTCCGGACCAGAGAAGACCGATCCTTCCAGGCTGTTGCTCCCAGGCTTTGGAACGATCTTCCGCTCTCTCTGCGCTCGATGGAGTCTGTTGACGCCTTCAAAAGGCAACTTAAGACCTTTTTATTTGTGACCCTGGTCAGTGAAAGGCGCTGTACAAATAAATTACTTACTTACTTACTTTGCATGTTAAACATGACAGCTTTGGTTAATCCAGCACGTTTTAAATTTCAATTAGTCAACAGTCAAAATTCAATATTATGTACATGAATTAGCTTAGCCACAGTCCCACATGTAGGAAGTATCCATGTCAGAATGGTCTAATTGATCACAAGCATAAGATCAAAGCTGATCCGCTGATAATGATGTGATGCTTCAGTTCTATTTTTTCATACATTTTTCACTTGAATGCTGCCTCATGTTGGTTCATACAGATGGATGTCACACTGACCAGCTGAGATGCTTCTTACAGTCTACAGGATTTTAAACTTGTATGAGATTCTTTGGGGTGTTCGGACATGAGTCATGATCCAAAGCTGTTTTAGCTTTGAGGGTGTCGAAGGTCGAGGCCAGCATGTCCCGTCTGGAATTCTCTGTTCACCACGTGGCTCGACTGCTAAAGGAGCTTTGGTTAACTCGGATGAGTCTTATTTTCAGAGATGGAATGATGTTCTTTTCTTTACTCTATGAAGTGCCTTTTTTCTTTAGATTGAATTTGCTTCTCTTTTCTACGTTAACTTGCTTGGTAGCAGTTACGCTGTTTTATCCACTGACATTTATCTCCTCCTCACTGTCCCCTCATGGCAATAAACCCATAGCAGTTTCTGTCATGCAACTCTCGGGGCACTCATAAAGAAGCCACCTGTTGCTGGTGCATGCCGGGACACTTTAGTTGGGATACTGCAAGCTTGGCACTACTCATTTACTGCTCCCACACAGTGTCATTTTCCTAGTGACATGATTCTAATTAACACAGCTAAATCTGCGCCTGACAGAAGGTGGATTTAACTCAGAAAAAGGGAAAGGCTGTGGATCAAAACAGTATATCTGTCCTCTACCTCTCCTACTCCTACTATGTGAATGTGGAGAAAAATTATAGTACTGGTACTGTTGGGCTACATTTATTTCCTTCAAGTGCCTCTGGTGGTTTTATGAATGATAACTAGAGCAAATGTTGAAGAAGTGAAACTGTTTTTAAAACAAAGAAAAGCTTTTTGTCATGATGCACAGATGGTCTGACTGAGATCACAATATCCTTCATATTTCACATCATGTTTCATCCATGACCTTCAACATCGCTTTGCCATAACAAAGTAGCATTTGTCAACTGAGTATATGATTGCAAAGAGATTGTATTCATGTCTCATACTGAAATGATGGATTCAGTCCTTTTGGTTCCAAACATATTCCAAACAACAGTTCCAAACATACTCAGAAGTTATATTGGTTGGATGCTTTTACTGCTCAGCACTCAGTTGTCTTTCTGTGGATACTTTAGATTTAAATTCTCCATGGAGCTTTGTCTGTAAGCCCATTTGCACAGCCTTTGTAATGATGGCACATTTGCTGGAAATTATATATCTGAGATCCACCAACGCATCAATGTGGCTTGATAATGAAGCTAAACACTGATGTAGTTTTCTGAGGACCCACCGGCTCAGTCAAGAATGAAGTCAAATCCTAAACGTTTACTTTTTAAATTAGGACTTTTTATAGTTTTCCTCGTGTTATCACAATACTGACAGCCCATGCTTCCATGTATTTTATTTGTATTATCCACATGCCACCTCCTCCTGAAGATTGTAAAGCTCCTGCGACAGAATAAATTAACAATTAGAATTTACTTTGGAAAATCCACTGATATTCTTGTAAATTAATACATTTATGATCACAATCAAATGTAAGAAGCTTTGATTAGCAAGGTTTCACTCATTAAGATTTCGAAAATGATCTTCATGTTCTACAATATCTAATCTTAAACACTGGGCGTATCGGTCTGATTCAGGGCATTGCTTATCATCCGATTGCTCTGCTATAAAGCACACGCTGCCTGACATTAAAGACCACCTACCAGAGTCGGTGTTGCAGTGGTTTGAAACGATGCTGGTATAACCTTTGAAAAAATGTTATATGTATCTAATTAGCCCACCTGCTCTGATAATCTAAAGAGTTTTTTAGCTGAATTAAACACTCACCTACAGTTTTTAAACAACCAGTAAGACTGTTTAATCTATTAAACCAGTTTCCCCTTGTCCTACTCTGCCCAGGAGATGATGGATGATACTCTGCTACAAAGCACCTGACCCATTTCAACCTGATTCCTCTGCAACAGTAAACAGAGCTGCCTTCCGACATTTGAGCCGCCTGCACACACTTAAATGAACGGCTTTTTCATTTTCCTTTCTTTGAGATACTGCAACAGAGGATGTTGCACAGTTTAAGAATCCTCAACATTTTGTTATGAATAAATCAACGTTGTGCTTTTTTCAGATGTGTGTTGGTATTCAATAACTCAAAGAAGTGTTGGAAGCATTCACACAAGCATCACAATTTCTAATGATTATTAATAAGATAGCTGGTGTCATTAATCACTCATTGAAGGCTATCACCTTCAGGTAAAAACACTGATCATACAGTGATGATGCTCCTTCATAAAAGAGCTGTAAATCAAGACTGAATTTTTTTTTCTGTATCAATAAAAACTTAATAAACTCTGAACCACTAAAAGTGTTGAGATATCTTTGTTTGTTCTCTTCATCCCATTCTTTGATGAATACAGATTATGTAGTGTTTGAAAAATAAAAACACTGGTTTTACTGCAGCTAGAAATCATCAGCACTTTCCATGTCTCCATTGACGGGTGTTTTCTTACCAACAACCAAAGTTAGAACGATTTTTTTTCTTTCTCTCTGATATTATCTTGTGTTTATGTTATAGTTATTTGACAACCACACATGAATCTTACTTTCTACCTGAATGTAGTGCTACCTGTGCTTTTCTTCTTGACTAAAAACCTGTTCTGCCTTGTGATTTACTTTATCAACACCGGCTTGACAGGCAGCAGTTCTCTCTTCAAATTCATCCTGCTCTTTCATTCTAAATACTCGTCGGTACTGCTGGGTAGGTCACATTTGGTATATATTTACACTCTATTAGGCAGAATCAAACAGACAAATTATAGATACAGTTGGCTGACAGAGAGGTACACAAATGAGCACAGAGAGAAAACACAACTAAAACAGAAGAATAAAGGGAATGATGTGATTAGATTAATTATTTTTTAACTTTGCTTTCTCACTAACCGCAGAACTGATCCGGCTGTTGATGCGGGTCAACACATACTCAACGTTTAGAGAAGGTGGATTTTTCGATGACTTCTACACAACCTAAGACTAAACCTGAAGATAGTTCAGAACAGATATAAGATTCAATATTCAGAAAATGAATGATTTACTCTATCTTGAATATTCTCAGTCACTCGAACATGCAAAGTTGCACTCTATCAGCAGCAGATGAAGGCCAGAGACATTTTCTGGCGTCTGTGGCCTGTTTGTGGCCAGCAGGGTTTAAAATAGTTCCTTGGAAACTGATAGTCAGTGCTGAGCAGCAGTGAATATCACCCAGATCAGATTTCCACTGAGTGTCGGGACGAAGATGAGACATAAAGGACCTTGTCACGATTGTGGAACTGACCGCATTATGGACCAACTGTTAAGAGAGTCATTTAAATTGACAAATTTTGTTACTTCCAACCAAGATCTCATATTCGGAGAAACAAGCCTGGGCTTGATACTCAGGAAGGACTGTGTTGTGTTATATTTAGCTGGTTGTTGCCACTAGATGGCATTGTTACACTTCATTGTGTTACACCACTCTCCAAGGACGAGCAAGGGAAGAGTTCAATAGATTAAGAAATGTTAAATTTAGAGATCATTTGGAGCACACCGAAAAATGTATAGACTTATATGGACTTACATTACGATGTGGTTTTGAAACTCTGCTCCCATTTTGTTGACACACTTGGTATGAAAATGAAGTATTGAAATTCACTCAGATGATAAGTTGTTTCTTGGAATATGTATATTCATAAAAAAAAAAACCAGAAATACTTCCATCACTTAATAGCTCTCTATTTCCTAGCAGGTGTTCAGTGGTGTTGTTGAAGGGAGAGACATAATTAAATTATAGCACTGAGGGAAGGCTTTTGTTTTCTTTTTGTTGTCTTCTGAGCTTTCATCAAGTAGAAACCATCTCTTTTCTTTGTCATGTCAAGCAATTCTCATGTTGGAAACATGGATTCATGAATTGTGTTTGTATAAAGTGAAAAGATGGAGATTACCAGCTGTCACCTTGAAGATAGAAATATATTCAGCACAGAGTCAAATGACCACACAGAACAAAGGCAATGATTTGAAGGGAAAATATTATGTATTAACTTCATGTCTGTTTATAATATATGGAATGTTATATTGCAATATATTCATATTATTAACTGCCAAAGTTTCAAATAATCGTGTAAAACATGAGTAATAATTATCCTTGTGAGCTCAGGCTACGGAAATTTTTCAACCATTTTTCTACTTTGTACGAGCCACTGATTTCTGAAAAAGGTCATCTCCTCCAGGTCCTCCACACATCAGTCTGTATTCCAGTGCATTTCCTTTTAATGGGGTATATAAAGTTCTATGTATGTACGGCTTGTGATGGAAAAGCTTAATCTAATCTTATGTCAGAAAATAAGCGGGTAATGAGTGTAATATTCACTACACAGAAACATCCTTTCTATTGCTGCTGATGGCCTTATTTTCTAGATCTGTCATGGGCTCCAACAGGCCTCACAGTGGTGTGGTGGATAGCGCTGTTGTCTCACATCAAGAGAGTTCCTGGTTCAAATTTCAGCAGGTGCCTTTCTGTGTGGAGTTTGCATGTTTTCCAAGTAAGTGTGTGGGTTCTCTGCAGATACTCTGGCGATCTCCCACAGTCCAAAAACATGCATTTTAGGTTAATTGGTGATTCTAAATTGATTCTTGGAGTGTGTGTGAGAGTGCATGTGTCTCATCTGTCTCTGTGTTGGCCACTGATGGACTGGCAACCTGTCCAGGGCATATCCCGCCTCTTGTTCGATGGCACCTGGGACAGGAACCATGAAGAGTCATGATGCCGTGAAAACTACAGTACAAGTACAACTTCACACAGCTTTATTTGATTATTTATTCCAGATTACACTTATTTGTTTTGAGATGATCAGAAAATGCTTTTTACATGAATTGTTGTTATTCAGAGTAAGATTTTAATCAGGTTGATATCAGAGCATCGCTGTGCATATGAAGATGCGCAATATGATGAGATAGGGTTGGAAGGATAACGCAAGCTGTTATGAAATGACTACTTGATGAATGAACACTACTAATGTTCTTCAAAATGTTTGCGATCACTTCCTGGATTCAGTGTGGTTTTGTTTGAGGTGCTCTTTGGATAAAATAGGCATAGACTTGAATGTCAAAAAACTCAGAGGCACTCGCTTTTAAAAGATTTTTTTTTTTTTTCTTAAATTAGTACCTTCAAGGTTTATTTTTTATTTTTTTGGAGACGAGATCAATAGGGCTTGTCAATTTAATATTTTGCGTCTTTTATGAGTCCAAGGAATTTAATGAGAAACTTTTTTATGGTCATCCATGAATATTTGGCTTTTTTGGGCAACATTTAAAACCATGAAGCTTCAAAGCAGGAGGTTACCTAGGAGCTTGATAAAAGCTATTGGTTAAGATGGTTTTCAGAATGAGTCAGTTGAAGTCATGCATTCACTTTAATGTCTGATCTCACAAAGGATGTTTCCGAAATCCATTGTGAATTATCTTACAGCAGACATTCAGGTTGATTAGCGTATTATTCTTTTCTGAGAAAAAGATTTCAAGCATCAAAGTGAAAAGTGGCTTCTTTTGAACAGCAAGCATTGAATAGGAATACTCAGAAGGTACCTCTCTTTACCTTGATAGCAGGTTTCGGATATGGATTATAAAACCGTAGAAAGGACTTCTGTCCTATGACTTGACCATCGACAGCTCCACACATTTTGCCTGGAGGACAGATATTATTTCACTAGGCTAAAATGTCTCCCAAAGAACAGCCACATATTGAAATAAGTTATTCAATATACAGGTGAATGCATACTTACTAATATTCTGTTCTGCATATTAAGATTGCACATAAAAGTTTGGCTCTGGAGACTATTGTTTGCATCTAATGTCCTACCTACTGCCATTGTCCATTTATTCTAATCATGACCTGTCATGGTAGGACATAGTGGTTATCTAATGAATGAATATGATGCATCACTTGGTTGATCACTTTTTATGTATGTATACATTGGCAATAACAAGTGTACGCCAGTACATCAGCTTTATACTGTGTATTTATATAGATAGTAAATAAAAGTGCAAAAATCACACAGTGACTAAAGGCAACTACACACTTTGTGATTTTAGCCATCATGTAAGTTTACTGCAGGCCCCACTGTTCCACAGGCATCTAATGAACTTGGCTACGACTACTGCTGACTCATAACAGGCTGCAACGGAGAAGAGCAATGTGGATTATAAGCAGTATGTTAATGTAAAGTGTGTTTTATGAGGTAAATGACTGACAACTTACTGCCCTGTTTAGGAGCGGCGTGTTAAAATGTTTGCTGGTTTTATTCTCACTTAGAATATGTTATCCCTCTGCTATTTCTCTCCATACTTTATCTTTCTTGGTGTGGTCCTGCATGAGCTAAAGAATACAAAGATTCTGTTGCTACAACTCAATACGTTTAGCTTTTTTGTTTGAATTCTAAAAGTTCCGTTTAGCTCTTTTAGCTTCCATCTACACTGTTCAGGGTGGTTTGATTTTTACATAACTCAGTGGTGACAGCAGCGTGTTGATCAACACATCACTCAATCGTATTTTCCCACTGGTTGTTTAGGAGATTTAGGTCAAAGCAGCAGTCACACTGACACGGTCAGGATTTTGTCCCTGGCTCTTTGAAAACAGCGGCCTTTGAAGCTCTCTGCCTCTCTGATGTAGGGCTACCATTTTTAGTCCCAATCCCCACGATTCTTTCTTGTAGGACACGTTTTGTCGTGGTTGGCCAAAAATCACTAAGTTTCGAACTGTAGGTGGAAAGTTAATGAACAATGTGCTCTAAGATTCAAATTTGAATAAATCATAAATGATATGATCACAAATTGTGACAGAAAACACTATAATCACTTATATAATTGTTCAGTTATTGATTCAAAGAGTTTTGGTGTAGCTAAAAAGCCATTTTCTAGAGTTTGGTCAAATGAGGTCTACATAAGGTAAACCTTTCTCAACTCTAGGCTGCCAACAGGAAGCTTTCAGGACCTCATAATGGGAGCATTTGCTCAAACTGTTGTAAAAGTAGAAGTTTTTTCTATTTCTGCAACACTTTGATGGAAGCAGGTGTATATATTTATATACGGTTCCAAATTTCTTTCTACACTGTACCATTTGTATGCAAGTACCCAACAGAATTTTAGGAAGCGCTATTTATCAGTTCCTGTTTACAAACTAGCAGATCATGGACTCGAAGCTTTCCTTTGGTGTACTTTTTGATGAAGTTAGTGGGCGTGACCTGAAGCAGTTGATGGTAAATCTTGCAGGATTCAGATGGATACTGTTGAGAATAATTTACCTGTGTGGATAATAATAGATTACGAAAAAAAACTAAAATGTTAGGATAACTTTCTCTCAATGGTTTTCACCACTGGGGGTTTCTCTGTACTTTGAATTACATCATCTCCTTTGCAGGCTTGGCTGTACATCAAAGCAAATCAGCACTACTACGACTATTAGCTTTGATCATCCACTTCTAAAAATGTGAAAGAATCATGCACATTGACTTGGATTTGCCTTATCAGTTTTTAAGACAATTTGATTTGCTTTTTTGCGATATTCAGATGTAAACCTGGCTATTACAATTGGTATATTCTATGATAATTTGCAAATGAATAATTCAGAATAAATTGGTGGATAAAATTCAGAAAGAGCCACTTGCATGGCTGCAAGAAAAATTGAACATATGGAACAGACATTCACTTATACTAATTCAAAGGTCAGCCTTATTCTTGGTTTTGACCAAGGGTACGTGCATATATTTAATGGTTTAGAAATGTACAATGAGAAACTAAACTGGAGCACCGGTTCCTGTCAAAATATAATCTGCCATGTCATGTATTTTGCAGCCCCGCCTTCTTCGTCTGAGCTCGTTGGCCTGTCTGATAACCAACTACCGTGATAGACAAACCACCTTTGCACCGGTCTACTGCTTTTTGGTATATATCACGGCCAACTCTAAGTACCGACAAAATAAGCCCAGGCAAAGCGGTAATCCATCATGTGATGTCTGGTTGCTATATATCTTTCTGTCTTGGTCACCATAACTCATGTTTATAGGAGATGTTTTTCAGTACTGCAGTGTTCTCATAGACAGTAGTGATAACTCTCATGTAATAATAGACCTCTGCACAGCCATGATGACAGACGAGCCCTTGTTGTAAGGATATATTCTTAATAAAACACATTTTTTCAGTAAAGGATCTTCCTGTTGAAAGTCTCATGTGGGAGAATACTCAGGGGACTGAACTCCCCACAGTGCTGTGTATTTATGAATTGTCTGAGGTTGTCACTATACCGAATGATTTGTCATCGAAAAGTTATGGGGAGGATTTGTTAAGGTATTCCACCCACAAGTGGTCGGACTTTCTGAGCTGAACAGTGCCAGAGGTCAATATGAACATTAGTTATTTTTAGACAATATCAACACTGGAGCTGATGTTTAAGCAAGTGAAAGTTAAATGAAGCATGCTAAAAATGCATAATCTTACATATTTTAACAGTAGCATGTTAAGAGGCCATATTATGCATTTTGGAGTGGGGGGTGGTTAACTGTGTTCTATAAATTTCTGTGTTGGAAGTATACAGAGTTAAAATTTCCAATACGTTCTGCAGCTGAAAAGTCATTTGTTCATACCCCGCAATGCAGCCCATGGCGGTTCTTGTTAAGTCCCGCCCCTTTCCACATCAGAGCACACGTCACTCTCAAGTCTAATGTAACCCCTCTTTGGCTGATGAGGCCACTAGTAATAGTGTTAGTCTGAGATTTCGGCTTCTCAAAGGTTGGACCAGTTATCAGAGCTCTAGAGTCGCTCGTGGAGCCCAGGGTGGAACAAACACATCAACCACACTCACAAAATTTAGGTTTCAAGAATATATTGTCGGTCATCAGAGGAACAGTATGACAACAAGACAATAGTAACATTCGAATAAGAAAATTAATAAAGTGCGCACAAAAAAAGAAAGAAAAATGTGTGTTCTTTGTTGTAGTGTATAGTCTTTCGTGTCTTTATTTTGTATTTTCTGAGCTCAGTACTTTTTATTTCGTTGGGGCCCTTTTTTTCAATCCGTGTTTCTCGAGTGTCCTACCACACCACAGGTGAAGAAGGTAGGTTCAACTCTGGCTCGCCATCTTTTTCTGAGTCCGGTCTCTCCAGCAGGAGATCAAGAAGCCGCCTCGTGGCTTATTGCTGCTAGTCTCTTCTCGATGAGTCGACTGAGTGGATGTCCTCTCTCGACATCAATCAAATCCCACAAAAAAACTGACCTATGAAAACAGGCCATATTCATATGGTTCAGTAAACTAAAATAGCTATAGGCCATACATTCTTAGTTAAAATAAATAATAACATAAATATGACCTTGAAATGACTTTCCTCTTTTCAAGCTGATGAGCTTGATGAGCCCTGTCGAAGTTTCTTTATGTGACTTCTCACCTCTTGCTGTGGATCAGATGGACAAAAATGCTATTTGAATTTGAATGAGAGGTCAGGTCTCCTTTTGTTACTTGACCCTTTAATCCGCTCTTGCAATTTAAACACAAGGATCACCTTCCTCTATTGTCAGAGAGGTAGAATAACCATGCAGCACAGCAGCTCACTTTGTCTGGATGATAAAACAAAGTGAAAAGGATTTAAAGCTGTTACCTGTGTAGAACTCAACCCAGACCAAAGTATACTCCTGCCTCGAAGGCTCCTTTTTTCATTGAATTGATGGATGGTCACTGTAATAGAATAAAGTTATATGGTAGAAATTAGACTGAAATGAAATCTCAAACAAAAGTAGAATTTTTATTTTTGAGCTAGAATTGCTCGTTTAATTATTTCTGCTGTCTGAACTGTTTCTGGCCTTGGAAACCACCAATAAAGAGGATTCAATCTCTCACCTTCCATCATAGCAGCTATTTATCCAGCGATCTGGCTGGTTCAATCCCAGACCTTCCTCACTGTGTCTAAACAGTCACTCAGAGACTAAAAAAAAAGCTGTCTGCAGAATAGATCAACGGAATGTTTAAATGAATTTTAGGTGTTATGTATTACTTCCACATCTGTTCTGTGCGAGCTGGTGAGAATGACAAGTGTAGCCTGAAGGTCGAAGGGTAGGAAAATCACAATATTACGTTTTTGTAGATTTCACTGCAAAGTAATCTCTCCAGGCTCTGCACTTGTCAATCTCTGCAAGCAGATATCCTTCAATTATTGTAAGCTCCTTCTGCTGAAACAAACAGACCAGAAAAAAAGTGTAATATTACGAAAGAAATTCCAACAGAATTCAAACCGATGTTTCTTTTAAAGAAATGACTGATTCCTGTTAACACTGAGTTTGCAGCATTGCTAAGACACATATTCCAGTGTTTACAGGAAGGAAGAGGTGTATCTCCCTTCAGAGTGAACCTTTTCACCAACACGTTTTTCTCTACATTACGTTGTTATCAGCATTTGCATCATGTTACCAGTCTGCAGTGCAAGCACTTACTGTGTTTGGCAGTTTATTTATTTAGCTTTCTCATCATTCAGCTGAAACAAAGCAGATTTTTTTAAAGCAGAATTTCAGGCTACACGTGAACTTTGAGCTACATACGTTTAAATCTTTTTTCAGGGTTTCTGGTGCAGGGGTTTATAATTGTTTATTTTGAGATCATTAAACCCTGATCCCTCTTTAACATCTCAAGATCTGCTTGATGCTTGATTGCTTCAACAAATTTTAATATGATATTTAGTGTCTGACAACAAATTCATTGTGCGGGTATGCTGGACCACATAGCTCTGGTCACAGGTACGAACACCGTGCGAAGTGGCTGTGGATTTGTGACTCCATGTGTGCAATAGGAAAAAAGCAGAAATGTAACTCAGCAGTGTTGACACACAGTCAGGAGTGGGAACCACACAAACATGAAACAGAGAGGAAAACAACAATGGAGACTCTCACACTGCATTAAAATGAATTGTTTGCACTTGGAGGGCTTTTGACTTGTCTATGTTAACACACAGCTAATGATGGTGGCCAAGTGGGAACATGAGATAAAACTTGTTCTATTGTAGATGGACATTCCAGCAATATTTCTTATGTTTGCTCATTTTTTAAGTCCAGTATTTTATGAAACTGTTGTTGTTGAAATCATTGTCATATTAACACTGACATATTAGAAAGGTTAAAAGCTATCATTTTAACCAGCGAGTGGCCAGTATTTTTTCATGTTTTTGTTTTTAATACTGTTCCCTGGCTCTACCTTTTATACCAGGACACCTATTGAATTTGCATTTTTAAAAGCTACTGAAAATTTTGAAGTATTTCAGCTCCTCATTACACTATTTTTAAATTAGCACATTTTTTATGGAAATAAAGAATGTTTCACATAAAAAGAAAAAACTATTTGAAAAGACTTTTGCAAACTCGATGACTTTTCAGTTTACATTGCTCAACAACATCGATCGATAGCAGTATCTGATATTTATCTTTTTTGTTGATTGCAGTTGAGTATTGGCCGATACTGATGTTCCGCCGAAACGTCAAGAGCAAAAGTTACTTTTTACACAACAAATCACATGTAACCTTTCACACACTGACAAATTAGGACCAATTACAGGTGCAGTGTCTTGGATATTTGGTCGAAAGGAGCAAGTGATCAAACGACCCCCTCTCCAATTAGTGCACAACCCACGCTACCTCCTAAACCTGAATAACCCCAGAAGACAAGCTGCTTGGGGGGAAATAAACTGGCAAACCTTGTGACAGTGAGGCTGCACAGACCTTATAATGCACAGTTTCCATTTAAAGCTAGCATGTGTTGTGAGTTCACGTGTAAAGTATTTAATATAATACCTCCACTCTGATATTTCACACATTTTACCCAGGAATAAATAGTCATACTGGCACAAATAGTGTTTTTAACAGCTGTCATGGTCACGTTCAATCATGTTTGCCACTTATAAGACTGAGTTTACACTGAATAAAAACATATTGAAGTGTGTGGGTGATTAGTATTCATTTCATCTTGTACCCCGTCTCACTGATTGTCACCACTTCGGCGCTTTGTTACATACAATACACAAATATTTTGGCGAAACTATTGGTTGAAATTGAGTGTTTTCTGCAATACAGCATTTATGTCTCCTCAAACAACATGGAAGCAAATAAAATTCTAACAAAACACATTTAGAATGTGATAATCTAGACTAGGAAGGTGTGAATTCAATCATTTTTAATTTTGCTGGTTTGGCACATCCAGTATGGTTATTTGATCACAAACCTTGTTATTAGTGTTTGTTTCTGCTCTGCACCACTAACTACTACTTTTTCTGAGAGCACTAAGCAGAAGAAAATGTAAAAAAAAACTCACCAGGGATCCTACTTCTACAGATCCCTGTATACTGCATCTTTGCTACTCAGTGCAAACTTCAGAGCCCTCCTGAAGTGCAATTTTACAGTGATTTCAAAAGTTAGAGACAATATTACTTATTTACTTCACCCATCTATGTCCACTAATTATGAATCATGAGTCAATCTGATGAGATTAATTTATTTCATAGTACATGTTCAAACAAAGGTGCGCCTTCCTGTTGTGCTATTTGTTCCTTGTCAGTGTGTCTTCAGTCATTAAAGCAGGATGAAAGCAGATATTAAGCTTTAGCAATGTGTGCTCGCACTAAAACAAAAGCAGCAGGGAGGCTCTCAAAAGAGCTGACAGACACTGAGTGCAGTGACTCAGCTGACCACCTGCAAGCTGTTCAACTGATCCAATCCAAGATTTACAATATCTTGTATCAGTCAAATTTTCAGTCTGATAATATTATGATTAAGTTGTGCATATTCACAGCCTGACTTTGTGAAGTAACTAAGAAACTGTGTATTTAGAGTCAGCTTGCTCTCTTTTTTTATCTGTGTAGCATCAACCTGCTTCTGTGGGTTAGAGCCTCTAACGCTTGCTCATTTATTTGCTAAATATTTCAGGAAGCAATTCAATTCAGTTTTGCTCAAACAAGAAGACAATAATTCCAGTAGGTAAGAACTGCCTCTCAGCAGCCATCCTGTAGCAGCCAAGTTAACAAAACTTAAATAAATGAATCATTTCATCCATCAGATTCCCATTTTCACATGACATACCAGTATGGAAGATTTCACTAATCGTTAGTAATTTTGATCAAATGTGAATCTATATGTTTGTTTGCAGTAAAAAAAATAAAAAAATAAATAAAATGAAATTTTTTTTTAAAAAGTTCTGCAGCTCATTTCTTTGTATCAACATTCATAAATTGGCTTTGCACTGACCATTGATGCTAGATGTGGGTTTGTAGCGGGCCGAGTCCAATAGGCTGATGCGCATTTGTAGGTTGACTGTGATTTATAAAGGGAACATTGCTGGACTCTAAGATTTGACTGTCCATGGTTTTATAAATCTGAGAAGAAGAGAACCATAACACAGTTTCAACATCACATTTTTTTCTTTCCACAAATTGTATTTCTATAGGCTCAACATTTAAGCTTAATTTATGACAAAAATGAAGAAATCATAATGCAATCATTAGCAAATGGTCTTTCTTTGTAATCTCATGCTTTACATGATGTCTTGTGACTTATGGGATGTTTCCTCATAGTACTGGCCCTTTTCTGTAGTCGATATGGACTGTTTCCTGGGACGGGGGAGTGCTGATGTAGCAAACTGACTGTATTTTGGCAAGTGTTCAGAACAAAGAGGTTACGGTAGTCGCCATTAGTAGAAAACAACCAACAGAAGGTGAAGAATGTTGAAATCAAAATCAAAGGTAGCCATCTCTTCTATTATATTGTGTATTTTCTTCCATTTCATCACTGTCCTGCCAGCTGTGAATGTGCACACATGAGCAAATTAGGCAGTACTGTAGGCTGGTAATTCTCCTGTTGATTTCTATTGACGTGATTCTGTGCATATGAAATATGTGTGTGTTTTGTTCTTGTCCACATCACAGAAAAGATTAGTTAGCAGTCTAAAGGAAATTAAAACACTTTCTTAAAATGTGCTTAACATGGTATCAACAGTCATTCTCCATAGTGATTTTAATTACCTTTATATTAATTTAGATGTTAATCGCTTTCTGTGCACTGAAGTTAATATCATTAATCCAGTTAATCTCTAATTATGTTACTGCAGTAAAAAGGAGACACTGATGTGAAAACAGGATATCTGGGGGCATTTCACAGTTCTAATTATCATTTTAGGTGTTTTTTCTGATACTCAAACATCTCATTTACTAAAAATAGTGAAGTGTGTGAACTTCTCTTTAATGTAGAACTGGCCCCTAAAACATTTCATGTATATGATGTGCAACTTAAACAATTTAATGTTTTTTTTATTTTATTTTACTTGATTTCAGATGTTACAACTGAAATCACCTGGTTTATACATGTTCTACATGATACATGTCAGAAGATTTTGGTTTAAATATTTGTGACTTCATTGAAACAAAAACTTTCAAAACCTCTTTGTCACTATTAATCTAAATATATATAAGTATTGTCTTTGCATCCTCACTTTCTTCCATCTTTTTTTTTAAGATCACATACTTGTTATTGACTGCACCAGTTTATTAGTGTAGCTGATATTCTACTTTTTAGTATGACTCTTCAGCACTAGTTTTGAATATGCGATTGGACGGATTTGCTGGGGGCACCACATGGGACTTTTCTGGTATATTTTGATTTATTTATCTTTACTTCATGGAACTTCTAGTTCATGGTTTTGGTTGAGAAAATTGATGAAGTCACATGAAGTTTTTTGAATGTTTGAGTAACTCATTTAGGATTACTGATGAAAACTTATAGCCGTGTACATCATTGATTTACTTGTCTGTACACAGACAGGACTGTTTTGCATTTAGTGGAAATTTGTAACCAGTTTCCAACAGGTGAGTATTGAACATGTCTTTAGAGTAGAAGCTGTTATCTGCTGTCCATTTAATCTTTTCTCCCATGGCCATTAGGACTACATGTCCCAGCAGTTGCTTGACACATATTTAGCACTTGTCTATCAATTATAGTATTAACTAGCAGGCCAGACATGTCAGATCCCAGCTGAAAGACAGTGTGTTGAAGGCACAGGAAGAGAAGGAGAGGTTTCCAGGAAAACTGGAATGGAAGACATTTCTGTTCCGTGGCCTCACAGCAGACTCTTCTGAGCCTTCCTGACACATATTCCCTCCACTACCTCAATTGGAGGTCATATCTATTGGCACTGCAGTTTCCAGAACGAAACAAGACAGAGAGCCAGGAAAACAGGTGTTGGTTGTCACACCTTATAAGACCGAGTGGAATGAGCTGCAGTGGTTTTCTATCCCGTCTGAACTTTTACGCAGTTGCAGAGTAAATCCCTGGACTCATTCCCTGGAGTGCTTTCATCACTTTTGTAAGGGCTGTTTGGCTTTTAGAGAGCATGTTCCTAAAGGCTCCACACTCCTCTTTGGACTCCTTCGCACTGCTTAAGACTTTGGCTCAGAATATTTCGAAAGGCTGACGATCGTTGGTGTGAACATATTTTTAGGCTTATGGGAGACTTAAGATGCACAATGGGACCGATTTTAAGACCCTCATTTATTTCTAGCATAAGAAATGTTTCACCGCTGGAAATTCCAATGATATCTTTCTATCCAAGAGTAAAATCAGATGAGTAACACTCCTGTGACTTCAAAGCTCTGTTAAACACAGACATCAGAATAAATTTGACAATATCCTTGAATACTTGCAACAGAGACACCAGAATTTCCCCATTATTTATCATGCATTTACCATACAGTAGCTGTTTAATAGTATACAACATGTGGCAGTGAGATACTTTGTTTTGCCTGCTTTTATAATGGATACAATGAGCTGCTCGCTCTTTAGAAAAAGTAATCAAATCTGCTAATTTGTTTTTTGTTTTTAGAAATCTCTACAAAATGTATCCCCCACAAAGCCCAATACTCGAATACACAATTTTAACCAAAGTGATCCTGAACTGCACTTAAACCTTATTTTTTTGTTCAACTCTCCGCTAAATTTTATGCAGTTTGACTTGTAAGTTTAGACAGAACAAAAGTAATGTATTGACTGAGTAATGTATTAAAACTTAAACTCTCTCTTTGGACAAGGTATAAGTTTTAGAAAGTTGATCAGTTTTGGGAAAAACACATTGAAATACTATTGAGTCCACTGTAATGCTCATTTGTGAAGAGACAAGAACTCTTAACATTTCTCAAAAAGCACTGAAAGTTACATATTAAACATATATTATATATCATATTTCTACTTAATGTTATTGTTTCAGTCCAGGATTCAAACTCCCGTTCTGCTTTTAAGACTAAGCTAAAAGAAAACTGACCTGTTTAGTAGAGCTTTTACTAAATTTGTAAAAAAATATTTTTTGTTCTTATGTTTGTGTTTTTACTTTAGCTCTTTTTTCATTGCTACTACAGATTTTATTCTTTGATTTGTTTCTTCAAATTAATGGTTTTAAGTTCTCTAATAAACTTTGCCTTGCACTTCCTGAAAAGTGCTGTATAAATGCAGCAGAGTTGAGTTATTGCACAGTATGAAACCAATATGGCAGAAGCCAATTCTTTCCTTTATCAGGTTTGCTTGGATTGTTAAACTCTACCTCTCAGACCAACACCCTAGGGCAGAGGTCTTCAACAGGGGGTCCGCGGAGGTACTGCAGGGGGGTCGCGAAATCTTTGGTTGATTAGACGATTTAAAAAAAAAAAAAAAAAAAAGTTTTTTCTCACAAATTGTGTGCAAACGTGTGCCATCTGAGGATTCATTGTCCCATCTACATGCATGTTTAAAGTTAAAATCTGTGGATTATTTGAATAGCTTAGTATTGAATGTACAATAACAGAGTAGCTATGTTGATACACGGCACTAGGCCCCGTTTAATATAAAACACAATTGTATGCCATATAAATAGTAGGGGGGTCCCTGCTCCAACTCTCCATCAGTTTGGGGGTCCCTGGCCTGAAAAAACGTTGAAGACCCCTGCCCTAGGGCATAGTTCATTATTTTGAATATATCCGTCTGTGCTAATAAATGGAATTTCATCAATCCATCAACCTACTTCACTGTCAGAGCCTCGCTAATCTGAGGTGGTGATAAATATAATATAAGAAAAACCGAACCGATGTTTTTATTTGTATATTAATTACAGACACACAGCAAACTACAGCAGACAAAAAGGTGTTGAGTGGAAAGGAAGTATGAAAATGTAATGTTTGTGGAAAACTATGTGCATTGTAGGCGTTTGTGGCGAATTCAATTGTAATGCTATGTGAAAAGTGGACGTCATAATGTAGACATATACATAGAACATCGAAGTGGTGACAAATCAAATCTTAAACTATAACTGTGTGGGCAACACCTTATACATTTTTTTTTTTTTTAGTAATTCTTGATTTTTGATTGTGAAACTGCAACATCTATTATGAATATTTCATGTTCTTTCATGAGATTAGGTTGGTAGCGTGTGGGGCTACAAAATGCCGTTATATGTTGCTAAATCACAGCTTTCTAATGTTAACTGACTGTATAAACTTGTATGTGAGGGATGAATATTGAATAGTAACGATTATTATGAAACTCAGTAAATTTACAGCTGTTCATAACAGAAACATTTCTATTTTTAACCTTGCTGGCAGCACAGCTAAATTAATGTTAGATCTGGTTTATCCATGACTGTGGTCAAAACTAAGATATTTTATGAACTCTGTTCCCCAGAGGATGAATATCTTTTTTGTGGATGTATAGTTTCAAAACTTTGCGTTTCTCACGCAATATAAACAGTGTCTAATTCTGTCTCTCCCTGACTTGTTTACTTGAGGATTATTTACTAATTTACTCCATGCATCACGCTTTGTTCCACATTTTATTTTATGTTTAAACATTTATGAAAATGGCATTTTAGCTATAGTTTGTGTTTAGTGCATATCTGTAAATGTTACTTTTTTGTAAATGTTACTATCTTACTTTTTCATATCACTTTTCAAACAACAAAAATCCATCTGAATCTGAAGCCCTGACACGTATTTGAAATACAGCATATCATTGGCTTCCATTGTGTTTTGTTAGTTTGTTAGTCAGAGCTCCCTGTTTAAGATCCCTCAGATGGCATGCAGATGGTGGTTGATAATTAGAAGTCTGAAATATGTCACTTTCACAAGCATTCGCTACAGAAACCAGACTGCCCCCTGTTATTCCTCACACCTAATTGACCATCAGTGAGGACCGGTGTGGTTAAGCTGTTGACAAAATGTGCAGTGTGGTTCCCGTAAATGTGCCAGTTTCCTCCGCAGCAGGTTTTTGATTTTGGCTCAGCCCCATAGCTTATAACCTAATCAGCTGATTTATTGCCCTTTGGTTGGTGCAGTATATCTGGTTCAAGCAGCTTTTAATCAACACTCACCATTCATGTTGTTTTGTGTGGTATATCTTCCCTTGTGAATAGAAATGGAAACACTGATGGACTTGGAGTGAGACCTTGAGGCGGCAGATGAAGTTTTGTGCATTGTGTACTTAAAACTCCAAGCGATTAAGCGCTATAAGACTTGATGAGGCCCTGTTTCAGTCTCATCAATCAATCGCATTTTAGGAATAAATGCATTTGTAACATGTTTTTGAACATACAGTTGATGTAGATATTTGGAGACTTTGTTCAGATCTAGTAGTAACTAATTGTAAATTAGTTACTACTAGAAAGAATAGTGTTGTATTTTTCTGAAAATGTTTTTTAAGAAAAAAAATATAGTGTATTTATTACCAGCAGCTAAATGTGCTTCAGGTTTGACATGTTATTGATGTAGAACAAGTAAGGCTCAAGCTGTCACTTTTGTTGTTGTGTGGAGGTCCATTTTTAATCAGATCTGTACCCTTAAGGGGAGACCACGAAATCAGAGGCAGCAACTGCTACTAGATAGATAGATAGATAGATAGATAGATAGATAGATAGATAGATAGATAGATAGATAGATAGATAGATAGATAGATAGATAGATAAATACTTTATTAATCCCAATTTGGGAAATTGTTTTGTTGCAGCAGCATACAGTAAAGATATGAAAAACAATTAAAGTACTAAAAACAAGCCAATAGAATAGAATAAAATAAATATAAAATAAAATAAAATAAATTAAAATAGTGAATAAACATTCACTATGTACAAATCTACAGTATTTTTATTTTATTTTTTATTTTTATTGTTTTTTAGGAGAGACTTCAAGCCTATTGAGGTTGAAGTTCTCTTCCAGCCAGAGGGGAGGTGTTGAAGATGGTGATGGCTGCTGGTAGGAAGGAGTTACTGAGTTACTGGTCGAGTGCTGGGAGTTGACAAACAGAGGCCATTTGGTCCAAACACTATCACCTCTGTTTTCTTTTCATTAAAATTTTAAAAAATGAGGCCCAACCAAGCTTTATTATCCTCCAAACTATCCAAGAGTGATTTAATTGAGAAACTGTCCTTTTGCTTTAAGGGCAAGTAAACCTGATTATCATCAGCACAGCAGTGAAATGCAATTCCATGCCTTCTAAGGATGAAACCCAGAACCCAATAAATACAGGGAGAAAAGCAGTGGCCCTAGAACTGAGCCTTGTGGTACCCCACATGACAGAGGAGCGCAGGACAATTCTGAGCCTAAAATCTTGACACAGAAGAACAGCCAGGTAAGACATAAACCATTCAAGTGCTGTGTCACAGATGCCCTCTAGATTTTTTTTTCAAAGGCAGACAACCAATACAACATGGTCACCAGAATCACATGCCAAGAGGATATCATTAATTACCTTTAATAATGCTGATTCTGTTCTATGGAGGGCTTTAAAACCTGAGGTTGCACTGCTGCATGTTTAAGTTTAGCAGGGACCACACCAGAGGACAGACTGCGATTATTAATGTTAAGAACACACTGTGCTATACTTGGAAAAACCTCTTAAAAGAAATTGTGGATGAATGGGATCGTGTGGAGAGCCCAAGGGCTTAAGACGACACAACACATCCTCTAAAAGAGAGAGAGTCACAGGCTCAAAGTGATTAAAGACAGCAGAGCAAGGGGCTGAGACAGAAGGGTCAGAGTCAGGAGATGTGATAAGAGCCCTTGTGGTGGCAACCTTTTCAATAAAAAAAACTTTAAGAACTCATTGGACATTTCAGGAGAGGCTTCCAAGCAGACATTCTGTAAGGGAAAAAAATAAAGATTTAATTGTGTTAAATAAAACACAAGGTTTGCCTGTTGGATAAAACAATGTTTGCAAGATGTTTCGATTTTGTCTCTTTAACCGTGTTCTGGTACTGACGCCAGCAGTCTGTCATAATTTGATGTGACACCTGCAGTTTGTCCTTCCTCCACCTTCGTTCTGCTCGGCAACATTCCCGCCTGACAGCACGAGTCCTGTTGTTAAACCAATGCTCGGGTTTACACTTAGGCTGCCTGATTTTTAATGGAACCACAGAGTCCAGGGTTTGGCAAGAATAATGAAACGAGGAGCTGAGCTCCTCTATATCAGAGGAGAAGAAGTCCGGGCGGACAGAGAGCTGATTAAAAGCAGCAGAGAACTGAGTGGCAGAGGAAGGGTTAAAAGGCCGACAGCGCCGAGATTTAACTGGAGTTCGTTTAAGAGCAATATCAAATAAAACAGACATGTGATCTGAAAGTCCAGAGTCGCAGATTTCCATGTAAGACACAGGCAGACCATATGAAAGAACCAAATCCAGAGTGGATCCGTGCTCGCGTGTGGGGCCAGGTACAGACAGTACCAGGTTAAAAGAGTCAATGAGGCTTAAAAGTCCCTTACCAGAGGTTTATCTGTGTGTTAGAGACAACACACGGGAATATTAAAATCTCCAACAATAAAAAGGTGATCATAGTTCATCATAATCCCAGGTAAAAGGTCTGAGAAATCATTCTGAAGTTCTTATTGTAGTTTTTTTTTAATTACACATACATATATATGCATGCGTGCGTGTGTGTATTGATGATAAAGATGTTAAAAAATTGCCTAAAAATGACTGTAGAAGTAATGGAATAATGGCAACTTCTTGGGAGGAGCTCCTGTGCTGGAGGAAGAACATGAAAAAGAAAGTAATCTGTTTATGTGGATCTTGTCTTCTAAAATGTGGATGCTTTTGGATTTTCTTACAATCTTTCCTTAAAACAGGCTGATCATGCACTAGTTCATGTGTGTTTTTGTGTTCCTGGCTTGTGTGAAATCTGCACAGCCTTTTTGTACACAAAGTTTGTTCTCTATGTGGACATACGAGAAGTATGTGTATTTTTGTGCATAAGGGCAGATACTGTATAAAATTTGCATCACGTTGACCTTATGTGCACACAACTGCACATGAGGTCACAAAAAACACAAACTGAAAAGAATCAGCACTAAAACTTTCTGGCTCAAAAAATATTAATCTTAATAGGGGGTTTACAAGCTGAATACATTCTGTGGACTTATAGTTTGTGTGGTAGAAAAGTGAGTCTCAGGAAGATGAATACTCCCTTGTTACTCATAATACTTTGCTCCCAACCTGCCTGAGTGACAAAAGAGTGAAATTCTTTGTCATTAATTCTTGTTGGTAGGAAGAATAAAATCTCTTCAACATAATCAAAGCAAGTGTTGCTCAGCGAGGAGCACATTTGTTAGTGTGTGAGTGGTCATATTAGGAGGGCTGACTCTCCACATGGAATGTGAAGCTGTTGTATATTAAAAATGAGGAGCTGTTTCCTCCTCTGCATCTCTCCCTCTGTAGTTACATTACAGTGCTCCTATCTTCCCATCCTTTCCGTGACCAGAAACCCTCCCTTGCTTATAAAAGTAGAATGCTTTTTTACCCTATGTATCACATTTACCTACAGTGTCATCCACTGTGTCAGAGCGGTGAGGGGCTCTGAATGGCTCGCAATAAATCATGATTTCCAACAGCTTCTGGAATTGAGCTCACCTCTATCTAGACTTGACCTACTTCTTAGCAAAGTCTTCGCAAAGTTCTTGTAGAGTCCCCTCATGGGATAAAAGATAAATGTGGATCTTCTCCGAATACTCATTGTCCACTTTGTCACTTCATTAGTTATACACAGACGATGCCGCTTCAGCCCAGCTCACATGACTCATTTACTGTTTTAACTTACATTCTGGTCTATTATTGTCCTGTGCAACAAAGCTCAGATTAGTCTTCTTATTATGACATTTCTTTTCATATCACTAACCTATTGGCTAAGTGGTTTTTCTCCCAGACATGTGATAATAGAATATGGAAACGAAATTTCCATATTTTAAAATGTGCTGATGAAAATGTAACAGATCTCAAAAAGCAGTATCATTCATATCATATCAATTAGAACTTTAAATGTCTCTGAATCCATGCTACAATCGAAAGTAAATCAAAATGGGACAGAATTTCCTTTACAGCAGTGCAGAATAAACCAGAAATATAATTCTTTTTAAGAAGCTTAGTGTACACCAAGTGTACATGCTTTTTGTCCTGTCTCTTAAGAATCTGTGAGGTGTTCATTCTCACACCACACCCTTTAAAAAAAAAAATAATAATTTACGTCCTTGATCGTTTGCTCTGAGATCGCCAAAATTCACTGGTGACTGTTTCAGTTTTTAAGCCTCTGTGGGAAACCAGGTGGAGAACCATCAGGAGCAGCTGCAAAGAGACAAACCGAGAAAATAATGTGGAAAAGAGGGAAAACAAGTACATTTTTTATACATAGTGCACGTTTAATGGAAACAGGTTACCTAATGCAGTCAGACAACACTGATGTAGTGGTATTGTTTTATTTAAATTTTTTTCATATAGATTAAAAAGTTGATTTAGCACCCAGCCCTCATAAGAAATGTTGGTGTCATATGGTGTATATGTATATTCAAGATATATGTGAGATAATTTGCTAAGATAATCAAGAAATATGGAACATTTCCATGTTATGGAATACAGAAATTAAAGATAGTTTCCATATGCTGCTTTATATCTACAGGATATGTGCCAGAAAAAGACAAGTGTCAGTTAATTTCATTGCTATAAAAAACGTATGAGTATTGAATAATAAAGGAATAACACGTAAGTGCTGACATGTGGCACTCCTTCACTAAATAGGAGCAAACTAAATATCCTGCCATTAGACATGCACTTGTTTACAGTAAAACAGCTAGCTGACAGAACACAAAAAGAAATATAGTATATTTAATATAAAACATGATACAGTTGAGGTCAACAGAGCTCAAAGGGGACCGTGAGATGGCGCGTAGTAAATGAAAGCAATGTGAGAGACACTGGCTGTGGTTTATGAGGCTGTACGCTACTGTGACAGTGTTTCCCAGTCCTTGTTAGGATGGCCTAGTTTTATTGTAAAGGTTTTTACCACCTCCTCACACTTGTTTTTTTTATTCTTTTGCTCCCTGAGGGAAACATGTTATCCAAGTGTCTCTTTTAAACCTGAGGATCTCTGCATATACAGCACTCGTCTGGCTCCTCGTCTTCCCTCGGGCTCAATTAGAAACATCTTTCAGTGGACTCCATCGCTGAGATGATCACTTGCTGTGTGTTACAGTCAGATGACTTTGCTCCTTCTAAAAGCTCAGCCTTTGATATAAAACTACTAATGATATTTTTATCTACTATGCACTAGTGTTACATACTGTCATAAGAACATAAGTGGGAAAACTGCTGCAGAGGATTTAATGACATAAATGTCAATCAAATAAAGAGCTTTGAGACCCCGTAGCAAATGGTCTCAATAGACTGTAAGCATTGGCTGTTATAAACTTTTGTGTTAAGTCCACACATGAAGACTAATTTTAGATGAAATAGTTGTATCTAAAGACTTGCAAAAATATATACTCACAAATATAAATTTACTTAACCTGCCAAACACAGCATTTTTCTTTTGAATCTACAATGCATTAAACAGTGTATAAAATGTCTTTGTAAAAATAAAAGAAACTAATTATATATATAAAAAAAATCAATCAACACACTCAGTGGGAATACACTAAATACAAAAGCCTACATAAATGGGAAAATTAATTACAGATATTGAAACCAAATTTGAGAGAGTCCTTACATCCGGAAATGTGAATCGATGCGATTAACACTGCAGGTAGAATAACGTCACAGGGAGAAAAATTTACTCAATTTTATTTTCAAGAAAGAATCAACCACAAGAGTTAACCACATAAAAAGATCAAAACAAACATTACGTTTATTTGATTTATTTTAGCCAATTACTACCATTATTTCCAAAAACCCAGCTTGGGTAACCGAGCAGTTAAAATCAGAAACAAGTTACTCCATCACAGTCAATGCTAGTGTTTCAGTCAATCCCATCAACACAGACATATTAAATTAAAATACACAAGCCCAAAATGTGTATTACGCTGCTACTCTCCATCACTTTGACTCCTTATTTTCTTATGAGTGGTGTTAACTGTAAACTTGTGCTCAGACGACCCCTAAATTGAATAAATTTAACAATATATCTCTTAAGTTACTGCAAACAAAATCCTGAATTTATAACCACTGAGTCATAAGACAAAATCGAAATTCAAGTAATCACGTCTATGTTAATTAAATGGCCAGGTCAAACATACTGAGCTGGCCTGAGAGAAACTAATAATACTTGTTGCTGTTGTTGAATGGTTAAAGTTGTATTACTGTATATATATATATATATATATATATATATATATATATATATATATATATATATATATATATATATATATATATATATATATATATATATATATATATATATATATATATATGGGATTTTTTTAGAAGAGTACATATTATGATAAAACTAAGAATAAAAACAAAGCATTCAGATACTGATTTGGACATTGACTTGCACGGTAACAGAGCTTTGAAACTTCAAAGCAATTGCGTCAGCCCAGATGAAAAGTTGGCATTTTTCTTGCTCCCTTTATGTTTTTGTATTTACCACATTAAAATGATCTATTATCATATCTATATTAGGAGTACCTAATTCCCCTGCAATCCTACCTCAGTGCATATAGCTGAAAAGTCACTGGATAAAAGGGAGTCTGGCATAATGGTGCAGCACATCAATAGAAGTGCCTTGCTGGTCAGAGTGTTCCATATTACAAACAAAACTGTACTGAAAAGTGCATCTTTGAAACATGTTGCTTTCATGCAGTCACTGAAGAACCAGAACGGTACCTCTTTGATTGTGCAATAACAGCAAGATATTCATGAAGCACTGTTTCCTAGCAACATAGTGTGTGCATGGCGTATAAGCTACAGTAGCAGGGCTACAGTGGGATAACTCATCACTTAGACAAAAGATGAATGACATGTCTGCTGAATGTTTGAGAGCATGTGAGACAGATTTTCAAACATTTTAGTTTATTTTTTTTACTCAATTCATTATTTGACTCACACATACAGTCTGTCGCTGTCCACAATGAAATGGTTGAGCCTCTGCCCCTGACGCAGCCTCAATATCAGGATTTTTTTTTACAGCAAAAAGGCCCCTGTCAGTGTTGAGTCTGTTTGTGATGGTTTACAGTGGCATTGCTGTACAACTGAGACAGCTCACTCACAGGATCCCAGATATATCAATGCTGTGCTTCTCTCAGTCCTGGTGTATATTGATGCTCAGTTCTAGACAAATGCGCTCCTCCACTCATTCTGTCACCTGAGGGCATTTGTATTGTTCTGTGTTCAGGTGCTCACGAGAAAGGATTGCCTAGTGGATAAACATTTCTGCTCAGTTGCTGATACTTGCACAAGGACTGTCTGAGCTCTGACACTCCGCTCTTCTTCCACTGCAGTCAGATACGGTTTCAGTGATTAATGGAATTAATTTGCTTTTGTGACAAAAGCAAAACCATTTAAAATGAAATTCTAACAGCTTTCTGACTCAAAAAGAAAGTTAGCGTTTTGACTTCTGTAGACTTTCACATGGATCAGTTGCATTAGAAAGTCAATTTCGAGAACATATGAAAGGTTTAACAATTGCACTGTGATCGATGTGTAAAAATCAATATTAATATTTCATGTGTGAGATGCATTTGAATGAATTTACTTCCCTAAATCAGCTGTCATTCTCACTGGGATCCATTACCAAAAAGGATGTCTACATCTCAGAAGTAAGCTTTTTCAGGATTTTGTTTGTTCAGAGCGTGACACCACCTCAGCAATGTAGTGTAGTTGTATATGTCTATCGTGATCAGTTCACATTAATCATTAGCTTGTGTGGATAAACCCCTTATCCTCAATCTGAGCATTTGTATCTCAATAACACAGCTGAGCAGTTAGCATTGAACCCCCCAATAGTCATTCCATTACGACTTCCTATACAAATTTAGATGTGTTCTGTCACTGTGCTACAGAATATCCCAAGTTGTCCTACATATTATTCAGGTGTACTGAAAATTGCTGTCTTTCAGGCTCATTGAAGCACAGAGGAGCCAGCTGTTAAAGGAATAAAACATACTTGCCTATCCAATCCACAGTTGGAAGCGAAGTCCTTACTTTTCGACACTGAAGTCTCAGATGAGTTAAGGCTCCGTGTTGATGCCAATTCAGCAACTCATCTCAAATGTTAAAAGTTTGTTTTTCTTCTGCCTAGTTTAAAAAAGAAAACTAAAAGTTATGTTTGCATTCATTGTTTCTCGTCAAAAGACATCTTGTGTTAAAAATGCAGTGTAATAAATTCAGCATTTGAAAAGCAAACAAAAAATCCCCCAAATTGTCAGAATTATCTTAACAGCAGAAGAGTGAAAGAATGTGCTTTGGGTTAACGGTTAATACTGATTAGTACCCTGATGTACTGATGCAATACTCTCCATATTGTTAGCTTGTTGACTTGCTTGACTGTAGGGATTTACAAAGATGAACTAATTTGTGGCCATATGTCAGTATGTCGTATTGTGCTAATTACTTTACCAGTGATGGACTCTGCATTTAAGTCACCTTTCTGATATTCTATAGGTTCCACTGGTGACAGTAAAACATCTCTGACCCATTGTGACAAAGACAGGACTGCTGTGGTTGTTGTCCTGTGGTATCTGGCACTGGGGTGATCCTTATACATGACAGAACCTCTGGGGACCGGGTTCATCCTGCAGATGGAATGAGGCCGGGCAAACACCTTGGACTCTTTGTCAGGTTATAGGACCTGTACGTTTGTTTAAAAAAAAAAAAAGAGCATATTTCTGCACAGAGAGGTTGCTGTTCTGCAACTATCTTTATGTGAGTGGTACCAGTCAAAGTAGCATCCACATTAATTCCATGCAGAGCATTGCTTTCACTTAGGATGATCAAAGGTGATAACTTTGCCTGGTAGTGATGTTAAAATGCTGAAAATATGGTGTAAACAGTCAAGTGAGAAAAAAGCGCACTCGTTTTCATTTCTAAAGTACTTTACATAGCAGCACATAATAATAAACCATCAGGTCCTTCCCAGCTCTCAAAATGAGGTAAATACAACCTCAGAGGAACACCAACAAATGACATATTACACCGTGTCTTTATTTATTTTACAGAAAACCAAGCCAAATTGCAAATGTGAAAAACTAAGTGCACACCATGATTCAGTATCTTGAAGAACCACCTTTAGCAGCAATAACTTGAAGCAATCGTTTCTTGTGTGACATTATCAGCGTCTTGCATCGTTGTGGAGGTACTTTGGCCCGCTCTTTTCAATAATGTTGATGAGATTTGCAGCACTTGTATGTGCACAGCTTTTTTTAAGGTCCCACCACAGCATTTCAATCAGGTTAAGGTCTGGACTTTGACTGGACAACACCTTCATTCTTCTCTTTTTCAAACATTCCATTGTGGATTTGCTGCTGTGCTAGGGATTATTGTCTGGTTGCATGACCCACTTTCACTCAGACTGGATCTATGGACAGATGACTTCTCATAAGACAGAATACTTTGGCATACAGAGGAGTTCATGGTTGACTCAGTGACTGCAGAGAGCCCAGCTCCTGTGGCTGCAAAACAAGCCACAGTTGATATGCTGTGTTTGCTTTCTTCCCCAATGTGACTTCACTTTGGTCTCATCTGTCCAATGGACATTGTTCCAGAAGTCTTGTTTGTTCAAATGCAACTTTGCAAACTTTAGCTGTGCCGGCATGTTCTTTTTAGAAAAAAGGAGGTTTTCTCCTGCAACCCGTCCAAACAAGCTATACTTGTTCAGACTTTTTCTAATCCAGACCAACAAAAACTGCTAAAACCTCTGCTTTTGTAGAGGTGGTCACACTTGATAATAATCTATTAATCAAGTGCACGTGATTAGCAGCACCTGGCTGCGACTGCTACCTTCTTATGGAAGCAGCGAGGGTAGTTTGGATGTTTTTTCTTTCTTTTTTTCATATATGCTCACAGCCGGTGGGATTTTGACAGCTGTATGAAAGAAATACCGACTCGTCCTCTGTCTTGTAGAAAAGCACCTGCACATTCAATTCTGCAACTCCAAATTGAAATAGAACAAAATGATTACTGCAGTTTGTCAGCTGTCAGGAGATAAACATTTTGTGTAGATCTTTTATTAATAATGTACTGATTCACATATTTATGGAAGACGGCTTCTTCCATCGGTGTCCTACATGTATAGATGCAGGGCATTATTACTGTGCAACCAGCCAAAAAGTCTTTTTCATATATTTCATTTCTTATACCTGAAGTTTTGATTGACTGAAAGTCCTGTGTGAGCTTGCCTGTTGGCTTGTGAGAGGAAATGAGAATGACTACTCTGTGTGTACAAATGACCACTGTCTTTTTGTCTTTTTTTGCCTGAATAAGATGGTGTTAGTAAACTTAAATAAATAAAATGTTCCTTTAAAACAACTCACACTTACGGAGGAAGCAATGCTAGTGTGTAATGCAGAACCCATAATCTCATGAGTCCCATCTCTGCTGTCACTTTATTTTGCCGTGGGAAGATAATGTACACTGCTGTGCATATTGCTGTAATCTAGCACTTGGGAATGCATTTAGCACCCTTGCTATGCAACAGCTGTTATTTCCCTGGCTTTTGTGTGGTGGGCTCACAGTATCAGGAAGGCGTGGAGAAGATGATGGCTGCAGAGAGCTCGCTGCATACAGAGGGCTTAGATTCAAGTAGAGGCTAACCCTTCATTTGAATAATGTCATGTTTCCTTCCACCAACTCTGTCCTTCCGCCACTATTATCAGAGGCATTGTGGCAACCTATTATTTAGATGGTGGCAGCCATTGTCTTCTTGTCTTCAGGGGGAAAAACGTATTGCTAATCTGTAATTATTTACAAATGGAATAAAATACACAAGCTCCCGCAGAATGCTGCTACTGTATTACTCTGTTTTATAATCAGGCAACATACAGAACAACACATGGACTGATGAAAATAAGCTGTTAGTGGATATTCTTCTCTGTCTTTAGAAAAAAGAATCAATTGACAAAACCTGAAAATGGACATTGAAGTTTGAAAACATTTTTAATAGAAATAATAAATTTTGTATAAAAAAAACTAAACATGCTTCACACACTTCATTAGTTCTCATGAGGTTTTACAAATACATAGTCAGATAGCCAGGCACTGTATCTTTTTGTATATTTTCCCCAATTTTAGGATATGTCAGGACATAAAGCAGACATCATCAATCTATTTAATAACTTACATTAAGTTGCCATTTAATTTGGTCAACACTCACATTTTATTCTGCAACACAAATGGTGTTGAAAGTAATACAGAGGGAGGCATGAGAAGCAGCACTGAATTCACAACACAAATGACCCCACAACGGTTTTCCCAAGACATTAGAAGGGCTTTTATACTGCACAAAGCCAAATATAAATCTGTTCAGCGAGCTCGGGATGATTGATAGAGATATAGTATATTTTTGCAATTAGATTTTAATTTGTTGAAAAGCCAACTTCCTGACACCTCCTTTTTATTATGAGAGTGCCTGAAGAGGACATGTACAGTAATGAATTTTCTCAGTAGTTGGCCCATTGCGAATATCACCCTCTGGGCAAACCACATGATCCTCTCAAGGGCATGCTTCATCTTAGTTCCCCAGCTAATGGATCTGTATGGCAAAGCTTCAATGTTACATTTTGCATGGGTGACCAAGAGAATACCTGGTGGCAGTGATGGGAGGGTCATCCCAAATGACAGCTCACAGTAAGATCTCATATAGCTAAAATACGGTGTATTTTAACCACGAGCCACTGTTTCAAAGCACAAACAGGTATGCAGAGGGCAGTGGCAGCCTTGGGCTAGCTGGTAATACAAATCATGACCTCACTTAAGCACAGACAGACAATCACTCACTAGACCTTCACCAATTGCGAACAGATTTTAACATACAATAGGCTTGGGCCCAAAACAATTGTTAACAACGCTGCAACAGAGTTTAAAACGCATTCCAAAGATATGATTTTTTTCTTTCTATTTTCTTTAATTTTTCCAAACAACACAACACATGATGTTGAAACTGGCATGCTCAAAATTGGCAGAGATCCACTCATTTACATGTAGCTGTTCTTGGAACTCAGCGGGACGCTGAAGAGGAAAGAAAAATACATGTCGTCTGGCCCAGATCTGTTGCATTGTTGAGATGATCCCCATTTCCAGTTGAGTCATGAGACCGGGATACACTTAGAAATAAAACAAACACAAGCCCCTCTTAGAAATCCATGGGCCATGTTTTCATGCCTTTTTTGGTGTTGATTAATCCCTTGTGATGCCTTGAGAGGATTTTAAGATAACACGAAGAACGCCTGAACATTTGAGTTCAGTTCCAGTCAGCACTGCTCAAGATGACAGAAGTCTTTGAAAGAGGGAACAGCTGAAATGTAATCACTCTTAAGGAAAGCTCCATCCTTCAGTCTGAGGCCTCTGCCATGCGAGTATTTTTCTTCTTTTTTTTTTTTAAATGTGTGTATCCATATGAGGCTGACAGAAGATGGAACCTTAAAATTTGTACAGGTATCTATTCTGGTCGTCTGTTTTGTCCATCTCTCTCTGCCTCCTCACCATGTCACGTCTTTGGGCTTCTGTGATCTCCAGCCGCACAACAACACATCCTCTTTTTTTTTTTTTCTTTTAAGCTGTGTGAAATTCCACTGCATGTTTTTTTTTTTTTTTTTTTCTTCCCCCCTCCACCAGGGTGGTTATCTTGAATTGCGATAAGAACCTTTGTCCCTTAGATTGCATGGTTGCTGTAGCTGATGTAGGTTTGCTTTGTCGGGAAAGCTGAAAGAGAAGAAATGAGAGTGGGACTGAGACTCAGATAGAGGCAAGGTGAAGAGGAACATTTGACCATGTGATGTTTCTGTCCTGTTGTTTTACGGACGTAACAAATATGAGATTAAATGTCACATAATGATTATGACAATACATGGTTAATTGCTCACAGTTCTTGTGCATTAATACAAGTAATTCCTCCACTCTGACCATATTTCTGTCCTCAGAGCATGCCTGTATTACCTACAGCAACCTCTCCACCTCCTTTTCCTGCAGCTGTCAGGACTTAACTTTCCAGTTGTCTCACCAGACCGTGTTAGCTTATTCGCTGAGGTGGAGCAGATAAATTCTGACATATTGCCACCAGATCTTGGCTGTTGTCGGAGCTGGCCCCAGACAGGAATTTTTCAATTTCATCAAGCTATATATCCACACAAGCGATGACAATGACAAATGGTTTTTATTGAAATAGCCATACACTGTAAAGCCCCTGTAAACGTTAACCCCATCAGGATAAATTGCTGCTGGCTATCAATTTTGTGTCTTTGCCTTCGCTCCACTTATTGTAACAAAAGGCCAAATTAACCCTCCACAGAAACTCAAAGCTTGAATAATGTGAATAATCTGCTGTGTGTGTTTAAATGTCGCTTGTTGTAGGCTGATGAGGCTCAGCATTGTGCTATTGTTACGGTGGCACATTGTTATACATTTTATATTGATTTTCTGTTTTTGTGTTAAGAGTAAACACAATGTCAGCTCTTTCAGTTGTGTGTGAACGGGAACATTTCCAGTGCTGGTGTTTAAAAGTATGAACAAAATGCAGCTTTAAAATGTGTGACAAAAGGCTCTATTCCTCCTAAGTTGAAGCCAGTCAGAACGAATGGATCCATTTTGACAGACGTGACTGATTAAAATCTTTTCCCGCCTGAGGCAAGCAGAAGAGCGTTTTGGACGTCACAGGAGTAATTTTTGCTGACTCAATTGCTGAAGTCGTTATTTACTCCACTTATATAAATCCAGAGTGTGTCACTGATACAGTGGTGCCAAGCACTTTTATTGGAATTAAGATTAGAGAGAGGAGGTGTCAAAGGAATCATCTGCTTCTGAGGGGAGATTGAGGTGCCTCTTGATCCTTGAGATGTGTTTAAACTCTGAAATCTGTTGCAATTTTTATTACTAATCTCTTGATTATTGCTTTAGTTAACAATTTATCTACATATCATGTACTCCATAAAAAATGATGATCAGTGTGCCAGAACCAAAACTGACGGCTTCAAATGAATGATGGCATCCAACAACTTGTTCAGAGTTATTTAAGACACAACCTCTCTTATTTTCATTCACTTTGACACAAATGAGAACACTTTTGTATATTACATATTGTGTCTCTGCCAACAGATTGCCCTAAACTTTTAATGACATCAAATTTAATCTATGTGAATCTAAAACTAATCTACAACTACAATAACAAGTTGATCTGTTAATTAGTTTATGTAAAAAAAAAAACCTTCTTTCTTGAGAATTGCACAGGGAATTAGGTCAAGACTTTCTCTGTAGTTGCTTTTAACAAATGCGCTTTTGCTGCATATGAATTTTTACAAAAATATATATTTCAAAGTACTTAATGGGTAGAGCGCAAAGAATGCAGGATATTAAGCTAAAATTATGTTTGTAATGAATGGCAGATGAGGCTACTTAATGACTTGTGTTAAAATAAATGAAAACCCACATGTTCCCACAGTATCACTATAACTGGTCAGCAGAGACGAACATGAAGCAGAAACAGTTGCACACTATTTGCTACCTTATTCACATTTGGTCTGTCTTATCTTCTACACTTCTTACTTGTTAGCTGGTAATTTCCATAAGAAAACCGGGTCGAACGTTGCAGATATTTGAGTTCTCACATGAAGCCCCTCTGGAACATTTCTAGAAAAGTTCAGGGCTGCGGTGCAGCTGAAGCTCAGTAAAAAAATATATATTTTTGTTGTTCAATCAGTACAAAAAAGTGTGAAAATTAAATTTTCCTTTTTTTTTTTGCTGGTGGGTTGGCAGGTCTTCTCACGCATCTGGTTATCTTTATGTGGGAGTAGTTGCAAGACAGCAAGAAGTCACTGACAGCAGCCACAAAAATAAAACTCTTACGAGATAAACTGTGCCTCGCCTGGAAAGCAGACTAGAACTGGTGCCGGCGCAGCAGCCAGAGCCAAAAAAGCTGCACTAAACCTAAGACAGTGTCTTCAATGTCTTCAGTTTGTATAAAAACTCCCAACCTATTTCGATTTTGTAACAATTGATTCTAATTTAACCAAGTCCATATCCACATATTAGTTTGTGCACAATCTCCAGCATTTTTAACAATGAAAGCATGACTTAACAAAATAATGGTCTATCTGTAACCTCCATTTGACATGATTTCTCACATCAATGTAAATTAGTATTTTGAGATGTTTCAATATCAAACAAACTAATGCTGTCCCTTTCAAAAGACAACTGAAAATATGAATTGTTCAAAAAAATTTACTTTTAAAGGTTTAAATATATAAATCAGTCCATTATTATCAATGAACCATTGAAAAGTACTGCAATTTAATGGAAATGAAAGCGTTCTATGAAATACTTTACCATGAGCCTGACATCTAAACCAGTCAGCTGTTAGAGTTGGTGAAAAATAATTGCATCCGATCATTCTTAGAGATGTTGCAGTTGGCGGAGTGGAGCTGCGGTGCTTGGCTTCAAAAAACTGCAGCCGCCTCAATCTCGTGAGATTATCATTTGCCCACATTTGCATAAGATCACAGCAAGTTGATATAAAGCCAGCGAGAAATCTAAGTGGCTTATAACATGTGGCGATCAAAGGGGACTGACTCTGTGCTGATTTGGCTATTCTCAAACAAGACTTGTCTTACAGTGGCCCCCTGTTGGCAACAAGTAATCAGTCACCAGAACAGCTGATTTCCTAGCAGTTTCCCGATTAATTAATACTTTCAGTCCTAACAGTGTAAACTGAGAGAGGAATAAGAGAGGGTGCCTTTTGTGTGTGGAAAACTTCTGAATTTTGAGATCTGAATTTTCATTGCCATTGCTGCCATTAAATGAAATGATAATGAAGGAAATTAGGCCTACAGATATCAGAAGAAACATGATTCAGAGTGGAGACACACACAGCTGAAACTGCTGCCATGCTTGCTGAAAGACAAACCCAGCCGGCCCCCACCACTGGATGAATAACAGTGCTACATTTGTGTTAAAAACATGCTACACATCTGTTAATAAGTAATCATTTGTTCCTTTGCTTCCTTTCGAAGCATGTATTTTTTTGATTTTCACACAAGGACATAGCATTGCTGAGGAATAAAAAAAAAAAAAAGCCTGTAGGTTTTAAAAGAAAGACTTTTTGATTAGCATTCTCACATTGTGATTCGAGGCTTTCACACAGCTCGGTCTTGGCTTCTCCGTTGGGTCTGAGTCCGGCCTTGGGGTTTAACTTGTTGGACATGGTGGCGGCGGTAACCACGGCCTTGAGGCTGCGGGTGCGCTTGGGCACATTCTGCTCGGGGTGTAAGAGAATCACATACACCTTGGGCATGTAGAGCAACCCGAGGGACACCGAAGCACTCAGGCTCACAGAGATGGTCAGCGTGGTTGTTTGGATGTACAACTGCAGAGAGCAAACACCAGACATACACAGTACAAACAGTTTAACCCTGTTTTGGCAGCACAGATTTATCTAAATAAGTAAGTACAAGTGAGAATAAGAGCATCCACTAACCCATGTGTAAACCAAGTAGTTTTTATTGTGTCCAATAGAGGCTTGGACACTATTTATTTCAGGTGATAAAAAATCTTTTAAATCATCTTTTTATAATGAGTTAGCTGGAACAGCCAAGGCCACCATGTTTGTTTAATTTTCTGCCATGCTAGTTTTAACATGACTGTCACGTAATTCTGGACACAGATTTGATAACTCCAGTCAATTGGATGCTTCTCTCTCATTACAAGCAGGATCATAAAAAGAAACAAGCTCATGAAAATTTTACGCATCGTCAAATCCTACAAACCATGAGGGGAGGGCAGCACCGAATATCATTCTCACTCATTCAATTTTAATCATTTGCAAAGCTGCAGCAAATTAATGAGTCATCTTCAGGGAAGCTTTAAGGAAGAACAAAAGCTTGTTTATTTTTTTTTAATACATTAACTATGTTGAGACTCATCATTTTGGAAGGACTGACATGTTGGTTGGATAAATAAGCCTTTTACTTTTCTCACCAAGTCTATAAAAAACATAATATTCATATCAAACAATGAGGCTTGTTAACCTCTGCAAGAATCCGGTCTTTCTGACACCAATAAATACAATATTGCTCACTTGATGAAAGGTGCCAACACACTGTTATTGAGTCAAAATAAAACAATTGTGAACTCTAATGGAATAAATCAAGCTGGATTAAAAAGACCACTTTTAACATGGTTTCACTAATACAAATATGTAGCACTGCAGACAAATATAATTAGCTCATTTATTTAGGATGATTAAAAGGTTAAGAGGTTGAAATATTTCTCCTGTTCTTTTCATTTTTCAACCATCGGTACAGCAGGGACTCGAGTACCTGGTGTTTTTGTTTGTTTGTGTCCTTGCCCTGTCCTCACACCCCAGATGACCACCCTATCTGAGTCTTGTTCTGCTGGAGGTCTCTTCCTACTAAAAGGAAGTTCTTCAGGTACAGTTAAATTAACAAAAACTTACTTCTTAAGATCTTTGAGGTTAAGATGCTAGGAGGACTTTGGAAAAGACGACCAAACTCACACAAAGCTGTGCTGTGGGTCTGCAGCATTGAGACTACAGCCGTTCAACAGATACTCTCCAAAAAGTTCTTTAGTTACTTCATGTAATGCAATTTTATGAAGTTGTCAGGAATAAATCATTTTTATCACATTCGCATAAAAGTTCTCTATTGATAAGGCAAAAACAAGGCACAGGAGTGAAATATATTGTGGGCACAAGCTACTCCCTCCTGCTCTCATATTTATCCACATGAATCATAATTAGTAAGACTGGATGAAATGATCTTGCATCACTTTGAAAGATGCAGCCGCAAGGAATTCTGGGACGAGTTACCTTTATTCTTTCAGAGAGGAAGCTTAAGTGTTTCCTGTACAAAGGATATTTAGAGATCTTAACATGGCTGCCACTTTTATACTTCCAGGACATTTAATTAATTTAGAAACATTCTAAAGCAAAAAAAAAAAGACTTCAACCAGACCTTTTATCTCCACTGTGTGCTCTTTAGAGAGCTACCGGAGGGCGATGCTCATGCTAAACTAGTAGTTTCAAATGCTCAAACTAGCAGAGAGCAGCTGAAGCCACTAATACTGCTAACAAACAGCAGGACAAAAAAACCCTAAAGCGATTAAGTGGAATGTATTGGCTGTCAGACCTCCAAACATTGTTGCAACAGTAGTTGTGGATGTAATTTTCACGCAAGCAGTTTCCAGCAGCAGGATTAATATTACCCACGATGGACGAGTCCCTTCATCATGTATCAGGTATGACTATTTTTTTATATAAAAAAAAAAAGAAAACTAATACAATAAGGCTGAGACTGTTTGGAAGAACACAGAACTACTGTTTTCATGCAAAGTAAGTTTCTCCTCATGCAGTCATTTTTACATCTCATATTTTAAAAACATATTTTTAGTTTCTGTCTTATTAAGATGGTTAATTCAACAGTTAAAGAAATCTCCACAGTGTGTTATTTTCTCCGTAGAACAGGGCAGCTGATATTCAATATGAAACACTGCTACAGGTGAGAGTGAGGTGAATCTCAGTGGAAACGAGTGTGATGCTGTTCTTAAGTTACCATGAGGACTGATTTACAACTGTAATTAAGCCATGGTTGACTTAAATATTCTAGTATATGATTTCTATACTCACATCGGCATATCAGAATGGGTATTTCTAGTGAGTGTGAAATTAGAATCGGCTAATAAAATCCCTCATGCACAAGATTTAATTGTATTTTATATAAAGCTACCTTTACTCGTCGCTTTTTTTTTTTCCTTCTTTTTAGTAGGTGAGTTTTGTCCCATGGGTTGCTGCTGTTTTTTAATCAAAGCAGAGTAACATTTAGCCTCTCAAATGTGACCTCTGTTTGAATATCTTGTTTGTTTTTATTTGGTGTGAATCTCCATGGTGATTTCCCTCCAGACTGGCTGCATTTAATTTAAACAGAGCAAGTCCTAGTGTGATGACGGTCTGCCGGCTGTGGAGCAGAGTGGAAGAATAGAGAAACTATGATGGAGGGACAGTTGCAGTGGTTGCCCCCCAGCTGCAGGGAGCATTAACCGGTGAGCTGCTCAGGGCTCTGCTTACTGCTGCCTGGAGGACAGACGGCTGAACCCAAGCTGCTACTAGCATAGACAAAATGAGCTCAGCTGATTTTCTCTGTCATATGTCTCAATCAATGAAAATTTATATGGAACATGGTTTGTGGATTAATAATAATTTTTAAAAAAAGATGACATTATTAAACATTAGAAATAGACAAAGAAATATATTTTAGATGCGTTTTACAGTACTAAGATTGACCAAAAAAAACATTCCTTATTTTCAGCTTTTAATTTTAAGTTTTTTTTCTCCATCATTTCATATTTTTTTGCTCTGCAAAATATTTTTAAATAGTTAAAAGCACAATATGTTTTTTTTGTATTATATATTTTTTCTTGCCAATTAATTACAAGGTAAATAATAACAAATTGTTGCAGCTCTAGAGTCCCAATAATGATAACTTTTGTCATTTCTCACTTTCTAAGAATCTAAGCAAAATCATAACTTATCATTACTTTTTACTATCAAATAGTCCAATTTATGGTGATGACTTTTTGAAAGCTAATTATTGTATTTTGATTAGTATGTTTTCCTTTTTAACACAGTCCTATAGATTTATTTTTTGTTAAGCTGTGACTGCTAAAAGTTTGAGTAAATCAAAAATAAATATATGTTCTGAATTTGTCACATCACATAAAAATGTGTAATTAACCACCCTACCAAACATGAATGTGTAAATTAAGTTATTAGAATAAGATCTGAAAATCACTGGAAAATTAGCATTGCTCTCTGCTCTGAGACGCTGGAGGTGTGTCTGCTGAAGACCCCTTATTAACAGATCTCAGATCAGCTCAAACGAACCAGGCTACATAGCAAACGGCAGAGATGATTTTATCTGGAAACACACAAAAGATACTGTATTTAGTAATTCAGTCACCTTCCAGTTGTTGGGGAAAAAAAAAGTCAAGTAGTCAGCACAGAATCTGAATTATTTCAGAACTACAGTATCCCCTTTTACTCTAGTTTGTTAATTCTCAACAATCCATCCGCTTCAAACAAATTTTTTAAGCCTACTGAGTTTTTGGTCTAGCTATAAATAAAAAAAAAGTGCTATCGTGAATAAGATTCCACCAATGTTAAAGCAAAGCAAAATTATTTCCAAGCTTTGTAGATCGGTCCCCAATTCATTGTGCCCTTTTAAAATAAACTTACATTTCCTCACTACTGGCTCATGAAGCAACATTTGCTTACAAATGGAGTCCTGTGTTCACTGTTAGACCAAATACAGTCCAATAATTAGGGCACCTGAGCATTCACAGAGTGCAGCTCATAAAGAGTTGCTGTGTATCTCACACTCCTGTCATCGTACTGCCATCAGCAGATCTTGCCCCAGGCAAAACATGACACAGAAGAAGCAGCTCGCGGCAGCATTAATCACTGAACTAGATGCAAGAAAAACGACAGCAGTTAATGCATGAGAGGAGTCTCTTCCTACAAAGAGTGCAACACAACTGATAGCGACAGATTAATTTGAGTGTTAATGAATGTAAACAGATTTTATTTTCAACCAGTGACTCTAGAGAGCCTCAGCTACACAATGCAAACTGCTAACTTAATTTAAACTGGCTAATTCCCACTCTGCATAAAGTAACTGTAGTATTTCTCAGCATGGCAATAGAAATGTTCAACAGAAGGGCTTGCTTCATAAGAATTGACTATAATTGTGCTCTAATTAAGCCAATAAACAAACAGAAGCCTTAGGGGACACGATAATGTAGCTTCATTGGAGACTGTCATTTATAAAGATCACAATTCTTTGGCCTTGATTAGCTTCACGGTCTGTTCACCCATTATTGGATCGCCCAGAGGTCAACAGTCAAGACCCAGAGGGTTGTTGTGCTGTAGACCTAATAAATGCAACGACTGTTCTCTGAAGTCCAAGATGTTACTCAGATCCCTCTGCTCCATCGCATCAATCTTCGTTATTCATTATTGGGCCCGTAGGACATTACTGTGAATAATGCTGTTTATCTATCGAGTGCAAAGAGGCAACTGCCTGTTTCTTTACTTCATTCTAAGACTCAGGCTATCTAGCCTTGCTTTTGTATCAAGTGTTTTTCTTTACTTCTCTTTCCAGTTTAGATATTGAAAACTTTAATGTATACAGGATCAAACTATTGTTATCTTGGATTCACCATTGCTAAGGTACAAAAATGTTGTATCTGTGTCGAGTGGACTTTGGAATGTGGTAGCATGTGACCATCTAAAAGTACAGAAATATATTTGCAAGCAAAACAGCTGTGAGCTACAGATGTAGTATGCCCAAATCTGTACTCTTGGTTTATAACCACTCCACCCAAATTCAATTATATGGCATGATGCACAATCCGTTCCTCTCTCTGCACCCCATGTCCACAGATTCTTGTACCATGCACACAGATTTGCAAGCATGTTTTTTAAAAAAAAAACAATTTATGGGGCGATTGTGTGCAGGAGCTCAGCACTGTTGCAGAGATGTTGGTACACCTACATGTAATGAATCTCAGTCAGTTTTCTGCAGCATTTTCATGTCTCTGTCGAGTATCAGCTCAATTTACTTGAAACTTTGTGTGGTGTAAAGAAAATGTATCAGGTACAAGATTGTAGTACTGCTATTCCATGCAGATAAATTAAAAATGGAGGACAATGTGGGAAGAGTAGCGCGTAGCAGAGATGAACACCAAACAAACAGACTAGTTGAACTCACTGCAACTCCCACTCATTGTCTGTATTGTGTGCTAACAGCATTTTTGTTGACAGTGCCAAAATTAGTGGAGGCTTCATGGGGGAAATAAACAGCACCACTCAATTCATCATTCCATTCATGCTCTGTAATGGCAGGACCTGTTTGTGTGGGCTGATTGAATCTGAACTAAGCCTCAAATACTAGAGCCTCATTCCTACGCAGGCTATTGTCTGATGCTCCTCCTCCTGCCTCTGTGTTTGAGACAGCTGCTGATTTAGACTGTTTCTCCAGGTAAGCAGATGTCAAATCCATTCCTGAAAGTAGTATAAAGCCTGGCAGTGACACCACATAAACGGACCATATCTTCTCGTTGGAATTATAGAGAAAGCCTCCCATAGTCCTGACACCACATGCCATATAAATGACTGCCTCTGTAGTGCTGAGGGTGTAAACTGTTGATGAACTAAACTAGCTACCGTTACTGTTCTGGTAACAAGTCAAAAATATTTTTCATAGCAGTCTTTTCTCCAATTAACATTTGTCTAATCTGTTTTATGATCAAACAGTGCGGTTGTCTCCTTAAAGTCTGGTTAAGTCAGAAGCATTGACTGTATATAAAAATGGGCATAAAAATCTAGTCTAAACTATGAAGCCATTGCAATAGGCAGTTCATGTGCAGTGGCCTCTGTGGAGCAGAATAATAGGACATTCCTGCTTTCCAAGTCCACATGGACAAACCGATTTGGACTCCGTAGGCGTGCTATCTATTGCGTGAGCTGTGCAACACTTCTCATAAATCAGCATGTACATTGTAAAGGTGTGAACACAAACTCTCCTACAAAGTCTTTTTTTTCTTTTTTAATACTCCTAGTCTTCTTTTTCTGGTATGTTGTTTTTGTGAATGGTGATTGATCCTGGTGCACTCATAAGTATTTGGGCTGCATGCTGAAACCCAGGGGACTCTTGCAGACTGGAGAGGATAATGAAATTTTGTACACACAGGCCTTGGTGCTGGCTCCCTTTATCGAGGACTTTGGAAGCAGACATGGCTCAGGTGGTAGACTGCATGTCTATCAGTCAGAAGATCAGTGGTTTGATCTCCAGCCCCTCTACAAGTCAAGTGTCCTTGAGCAAAACGCTCACATGTTGTGTGATTGTAGGGTGGAAATATAAGCTGAGGTGCTGCATATATAAAGTGCAAATTAAATCATGTGTAAAAGAAAGTACACACTTTTTCAATTCTAAGACTATACTTTTTACTAATGAATACAACATCAGATAAACAAAGCCTGTCATGTACACCAAGTACTAAACTAAACTAAAAGTACTAACTAAAAACTAAACCAAACTGCTAAAGTAGTGTAAATCACCCAATGATTTAGTATCTTGTAGAAAAACCTTTAGCAGAATTAACTTGAAGTAATAATTTTCTGTATGACATTAACAGTCTCTCAAGTCATTGTGGAGGTATTCTGGCCCATTTATTTACAACATTGCTTCAGTTTGAGGTTTGCAGGCATTGATTTATGCACAGTTGTCTTGGGTCCCACCACAAAATTTCAGGGTCAGGCTGAGGTCTGGACTGTGAGTAGAACATTGCAACACCTCGATTCTTTTCTCTTTCAGCAATTCTATTCTACATTTGCTGCTGTGCTTAGGCTCATTATCCTGCTGCATGATCCAGTTTCAGCCGAGCTTCAGCTCTCGGACAGATAGCCTCACATTTTACTCTAGAATACGTTGGTATACAGAGGAGTTTGTGGTCGACTCAGTAACTGCCCAAACAAGCCCAAATCATCATCCCTGTACCACTGCGCTTGTCAGTTGATATGAGGTGTTTGTTTTTTGCTAAATGTGCCAAACTTCTCCACATTGATCTTGTCTGTCCAAAGGGGATTGTTCAAGTGGTGTTGTGGTTTGTTCAGATGCGACTTTGCAAACCTAAGCTGTGATGCCATGTTCTTTTTAGAGAGAAGAAGCTTTCCTCTGGCAGCCATTCCAAACAAACTTACTAGGGTTGTTAGAAAACTAAAAATAATCATTGATAATACATTTTTTTATATCTAATAGGATTCTCATTTGCATCATCATTGATACCAACAGTGGAGTCTTCACCTCCTCCTGTTACTTAAAGCACCGCTGTAGCCACTCCCTCACAAGCAGCTGGCTGCTGTTACAGCATAAAACTAACTTAACATTGTGTTTAATGGGGCTTCATACTGCAACAGTTTTGTTGGATTTTCTGACCATTTTAACACATTGTAAGATTAATTTTAAACTAGGTGCGATTTGGAAATATGCCCTGAAGTTTTTTAGTCATCACCATGTCTCTTACGAAATGCCAGCATGGAGCGATAATCTGCACAAGTGTCTTGTGTGAGTGAGAGACCAGAGTTATTTTGAGCCTGTCGCAATGATATGACCTGTGACACGACAGTCTCAAGTTAATGAAGTGAGATGCGGACTATTTTTTTTACCAAATAATTAATTTACTAAATCTGGTCAGGATGAAAAAAATATGAAAGTGTTGCGTTTAAATTGATCTAAGCAATGGTTTTGTTGTGTGTGTGTATGCAGTTGCTCCCATTTTCAGTGGAAAAAGTTGGTGTGGTGCCCTACTTTTAAAAATGATGTGCCCCTTAATTTGTAGTGGTTTCAAAAATATAGAGTATTGAATATTTTCCTTGGTATTAGTGTTGGCATTGAAATTTCAGTATTGTGACAACCTTAACCCATTGAGGCCGGGAAAGCATTGCCGCATTTCTACCTTTAAAGCCGGGGGTGCTGTTGCGTTATTCTACCTTTAAGGCCGGGAAAGCAAAGCGTACACGTCTTTTTTTTCATGTATAAGTGTCAGCAAGGTTGGGCTTGAAGGGAGGACGCGGATGCAGAATTGAGGATGAAAGCAAAACTGAGTTTATTTCACAAAAAAAAAAAAAAAAAAAAAAGTAAACAAAAGGCGCGGCTGAGCCGGATACAAAAACCTAAACTGTGGAAAAATATATAACGAAACAAAACAAAAGCATGGAAACTTATCTGTGACTTATCTGTGGCGTGGCGTAGCATGGATGGTGACGGGGAAGGATCTCACAAGAACTGAAAAGAAACCTGGAAACTAAATACTGTGGAGGGTGATTAGGGATTGAGTGCAGCTGAAGGGGAAAACACAGGTGAGGGACGTGAGGCTGATGGCAGGGAAGGAGAGGGTGGCGTGACATGAAAACTAAACAAGACCTGAACCTAAAACATGAGAAAAAAAAACTAAAGACATGAACTATAAACCAAAACTTGTGACATGGCGTTACAGAGCCCCCCCCCCTCAAGGGTCGGATCCCAGACGACCCTAAAAAAAAAAAAAAAAAAAAAAATTCTGAGGGTGGGAGGGAGGGGCTCGAAACCGGTCCGACGGGGACCAGACATCCAGGCTGCGTGGATGCAGTGGCCAACCAGGCCTGCAGCTCGTACCGGGTTCGGGCAGCAGGAGACGGTGGTCTGGCGGACGCCCAGACCTCCCATGGCGTGGCGGCAGGAACAAGCGGTGGTCTGGCAGACGCCCAGACTTCCCATGGCGTGGCAGGAACAAGCGGTGGTCTGGCAGACGCCCAGACCTCCCATGGCGTGGCGGCAGGAACAGGCGGTGGTCTGGCGGACGCCCAGACCTCCCATGGCGTGGCGGCAGGAACAGGCGGTGGTCTGGCGGACGCCCAGACCTCCCATGGCGTGGCGGCAGGAACAGGCGGTGGTCTGGCGGACGCCCAGACCTCCCATGGCGTGGCGGCAGGAACAGGCGGTGGTCTGGCGGACGCCCAGACCGCAGACGGGGTAGCAGGAGCAGGAGGTGGTCTGGCTGGCGGCCAGACATCCTTCGACGTGGCAGCAGGAGGCGGTGGTCTGGCGGGCGGCCAGACATCCCGTGGCGTGGCAGCAGGAGGCGGTGGTCTGGCGGGCGGCCAGACATCCCGTGGCGTGGCAGCAGGAGGCGGTGGTCTGGCGGGCGGCCAGACATCCCGTGGCGTGGCAGCAGGAGGCGGTGGTCTGGCGGGCGGCCAGACATCCCGTGGCGTGGCAGCAGGAGGCGGTGGTCTGGCGGGCGGCCAGACATCCCGTGGCGTGGCAGCAGGAGGCGGTGGTCTGGCGGGCGGCCAGACATCCCGTGGCGTGGCAGCAGGAGGCGGTGGTCTGGCGGGCGGCCAGACATCCCGTGGCGTGGCAGCAGGAGGCGGTGGTCTGGCGGGCGGCCAGACATCCCGTGGCGTGGCAGCAGGAAGCGGTGGTCTGGCGGGCGGCCAGACATCCCGTGGCGTGGCAGCCGGAGGCGGTGGTCTGGCGGGCGGCCAGACATCCGACGGCAAGGGGAGAGCCCCCCCCTTAAGGGATGGATCCCAGACATCCCCAATATCTGGGGGTGGGAGGGAGGGGCTCGAAAGGGCTGCTCTGTGGCCTGCTCTGTGGCTGTGGCTTGGTTGGGCCCCGCGGCGGCTGTGGCTTGGTTGGGCCCCGCGGCGGCTGTGGCTTGGTCGGGCCCCGCGGCGGCTGTGGCTTGGTCGGGCCCCGCGGCGGCTGTGGCTTGGTCGGGCCCCGCGGCGGCTGTGGCTTGGTCGGGGCCAGCTCTGGAACGGCTGGGGCCGGGGCCAGCTCTGGAACGGCTGGGGCCGGGGCCAGCTCTGGAACGGCTGGGGCCGGGGCCAGCTCTGGAACGGCTGGGGCCGGGGCCAGCTCTGGAACGGCTGGGGCCGGGGCCAGCTCTGGAACTTCGGCATCTGCGACTGCTGGAGAGATGAGGGAGGGGGTGTACAGCACGCTTACCCTTTCTGGTTCCCTGCCGAAAATGTCCAGCTCAGCAGCGCGCCGTACACTCCACGCCTCTTCCCAGATGTGAGATGTGTTCACTATCCAAGTCTCAAGAACCTGTTTTGCCACAAAGAAATCCAAGCGTTCATTGGAAACTCTGTATCTTTCCTTAGAGCTGCTCTCCCGTGCCGAGCAGCTCCATAGATTACCGGCCAGCTCCCAAAATTCCTCAAAGTCTGCCGCGTCCATGTCTGGTGAGATCCTTCTGTCAGCAAGGTTGGGTTTGAAGGGAGGACGCGGATGCAGAATTGAGGATGAAAGCAAAACTGTGAGTTTATTTCACAAAAAAAAAGGTAAACAAAAGGCGCGGCTGAGCCGGATACAAAAACCTAAACTGTGGAAAAATATATAACGAAACAAAACAAAAGCATGGAAACTTATCTGTGACTTATCTGTGGCGTGGCGTAGCATGGATGGTGACGGGGAAGGATCTCACAAGAACTGAAAAGAAACCTGGAAACTAAATACTGTGGAGGGTGATTAGGGATTGAGTGCAGCTGAAGGGGAAAACACAGGTGAGGGACGTGAGGCTGATGGCAGGGAAGGAGAGGGTGGCGTGACATGAAAACTAAACAAGACCTGAACCTAAAACATGAGAAAAAAAACTAAACTAAGACATGAACTATAAACCAAAACATGACCTAAAACTTGTGACATGGCGTTACAATAAGGTTGTTTTGCACCAATTAAATGCATTATAATAGACACGTGAGAGTGTCGCCATGTTCCTCGTGTCATTGTTTTGAAGTTAAGTTACATCGAACAAGCATGGAGGACTTTCAGTGGGAAGACATTTCAGACGGTAGCAATTGTGAGGAGTTTCTTGGCTTTGATGATGCTGATGAACGTGCTGACCCAAATGATCGAGATTTATGGCTAGCACATATGTTTGAAGATGACGATAACGGCAAGGATGAGTTTGAAGGGTTTGAATGTGAGTGGAAGACTGACAATTACCACCGTAATCGACGGAGAGATTTCAACTGCACACCAGGGGTGAAAGTTGATTTACCTGCAGATGCCACACCGTTGCAGGCATTTAATCATATTTTTACTGAGGAGCTTTGGGCGCATCTCGTTTCCGAGACGAATAGATACAGTGAGCAGGTACTTCAGACTCCTGCTCGAGCAAAGATGGCAAGGTGGTCACACGTAACTGTGCCGGAGATGAAAACGTTTATTGGAATGTGTATGGGCATGGGACTCCTTGTGCTGCCAGTACGAAGAGATTACTGGCGATAAAATAAATAAATTTAAATATAAAATTAAATTTTATTTTATTACTTTTTTTTTTTTTTTTTGAAAATAGTGCTGTTCCTGCACTTTACTTTTTACATTTTCTATTTTCGTGAAGGTGTATGTAAATAAACTCAATTTCCAAAGAAAGCCACAGGTGTAAGCTCTCAAATACTTTTTGAATTTTGTTTCTACCTGCTACAGAGGCTGAGAAATCAATCATTTAATAGGCGTTGACACAATTGCTGAATTTCCAGGAAAAACTTCAGGTTTTAGGGGGTCTTTCTGAAATCGCCCATAGGTTTTACAGGCATTCTTTTCCAGGCCTTTTAGGCCTAAATGGGTTAAAGCATACTTGTTTAGTCTTTTTTTTTAATTGTATTGAAATTAACTTTAAAAGGGGACATAAAAAATAAAAAATAAACTTTTTTGCCGTGATCAGGAGCATATATTCAGGTGTCTTAACCCACTCTTCAAAACCTTCAAACAAAATTACAACCCTGTAACTTTTATTGGGGCAACACGGTTCTGAAAATATGTAACTCAGTGAGCTGTTCAGAGTACTGTTGTCCAGCCTCCTTGCCTTTAAACTTTAAGTTCATGCTCAATTTGCTAATACTTGGAATTCAAAAGTTCACACTTTCTCTCTTGATTTTTGCTTTGCTTATGACAGCAAATTCTTTTCAGCAACCTATAGTTCCTTTAGGAAATAAATTACGCAATAATGCTTCTTCAGTAGTTTGTTTAATGGTTTATATCCAGACTCAGACTTTATACTAATGAGTAATCTTTCTTACTGTATAATGAGAACTGATTGTTTGGAAATCTTCTCATAATCCCTCCCAGATTGATGAGCAGCAACAATTGCTTTTCTAAGACCATTGACGTCTTTACTCCTTGGCACCATGTTAACACACAACTGGATGCTCCAGACCAGCAAACTGCCAAAACTTTTTCTTTTCTAGAGGTGCTCACACTTGCTAATGATCAGTTGATCAAGTAAATTTGATATCCAGCACCTGCTTGCTACTTGGCCTCTTGATTCCTATGGTAAGGGTTGACTTTTAGCACAAATGATAACACTGTTGTGTTGTATTGTGTTGTTGTTCATCAAAGATTGTATTTACCTATTTTAAAAACTTGAAAAGGACATAATTATTTTTGTAATTTAATCATCATGTACTGATACCTTAAATCTTGGAATTCAGAGAGGGGGTACTTAGTTTTTCACGACTGAAGTGCTGTATGACTGTGTCTGTGAGTGTGTGCGAATGGATGAATGAGAAACATGCTGTAAAGCTCAAGTGGAACCTAAATGTTATAACTGAAGGTTAAAAGGGGACCATTTATTTTAGGGGTTTGTACTTTGTAGACATTTTAGACAATCAAAAAGCTATGCAACCCACTAAAAGTAGTGGAAACCCAATCTCATCTGCAAATTTGTAAAGGTTGAGAGGCCATTTTTATTGTGGGAGCAACGATAGATAAAAATTCCACTAAAAGCCTTTCTTCCTAAATATACTGTATATGTGGTCATTCAGACATTCTGCTGGTATGTAGCCAGAGCCATGCTGCTGGCATCGCAGTTCACAATACTTTTCTATTTTTAATGCTTTAAATGCAGCTTCTGCAGGCTCAATCATGTGTTGCCACTGCAGAGGACAGCGTTCTGTATGTTAGATAACAGCTGGTGTGTTTTTCTTTGTAATGGTAACATTACCAACAGCCAAGAGGTAAAGAAACGAACCGAGCTGTACTGTTGGTTCAACAAGTGAAACACCCCTGGATCAACATCAGACAGTGACAACAACATACATACAGAGGGACAGTGGGCACACTTACTTAAGTCCATCACAATAAAAAAATAGCACAGGCCTGAGAGAGCTTAAAGGGATAGTTCGCCTCTTTTGACATGAAGCTGTATGACATCCCATATTAGCAATTTCATTTATGAACATTGACTTACCCCCAGCTGCGTCCTGTGAGCCGAGTTCCAGCTGAGTTTTGGCATTGACGAAGGTAGTCCGGCTAGTTGGCTGGGGCTTAAAAAATAAAGTGTCTTGCTTCTCAAAACAATATGCATTCAAAAGAGTAATACATTTGCATCACAAAATCGTCCATCTAGAAATAGTCAGACCTCACATCACTTGGCGCTATTTCTCTCTACCTTTGTATCACTACAGGCTGTGTAAACTGTGCAGACCGAAGAGCAGACCGAGCAGTAAACATCGTAACGGGTGCGGCTATCGCTAGGTGGCTGCACGCATTGATATCAGGAGAGGCAAAAATAGCGCCAAGCGATGTGAGGTCTAACTTTTTCTTGATGGACGATTTTGTGGTGCAAATGTATTACTCTTTTGAACGCATATTGTTTTGAGAAGCAAGACGCTTTATTTTTTAAGCCCCAGCCAACTAGCCGGACTACCTTCATCAACGCCAAAACGAGGCTGGAACTCGGCTCACAGGACGCAGCGGGGGGTAAATCAATGTTTAGAAATGATATTGCTAATCTGGGATGTCTTACAGCTTCATGTCAAAAGAGGTGGACTATCCCTTTAACTTTTTTCAACAGAAAGTTACATTAAGTTTTTCAGACTCAATGGCACTTATATTAAATTTGATTTTTCTTTCACAAATGAGGAAAGAAAAAAAATCTAGGACATTTCCCTGAAGCTAAACTTCCGTTTTGTGTTCTATTATGTGCCGTACCTTAAGATTGCTCAAGGCTGTGGTAGAATTTTTCTAAATGATAAAAGTAAAACTAACCTCTAGCCATTGTCTGTACATTTCTCTGCAGGAAATAATTAATGAGTGACTCGTATAATTTGAAGCAAGAGTGTTTAACATTAAGTCTGGATGAGAGAAGTTTTTTAGGGTTTGTAAAATTACATCCGTCTGGGGTATGGAGGATGAAACAAAAAGTAGGACTTCATTTACCCTTCAAAGATTTTTTCACTTCTATTTAACTATTCAAAGCCATGCTAGCAAATGGATTACCTCATCCTCCAAAAAAAGCTGTTCAGTCTCTCTATGATTGTATAATTCTCTTTCATCTTCAGAGAGAGGAGATAGAATGATTAAACAAAGACCTTGCTGATATCCGTGGCTGCTGTTTACATGAGACTTAAGATGTGCAACACTTGCATTAAAAAATGATGTGGGCTTTGCACTTGGACTGCTGTGTTTGATAACCAGGAATGTACAGTGATGATCACTGACTTTATTTGTACATTTAACATAAAGCAGTATGTAAAAAGCTTAGCCAGTTGTTTTTCAAGATGTAGATGCTGTTAATTGCCGATTTAGGGTTATTTGGGGGAAATGGAAGACAGATATGCAAATGCGCGTTAGTTTGAGCTTTGTGGTGTTAATAAGTCATTGTACTGCTATTCACATTTAGCATTTTTAATGTAATACAATTTGCTCCTGTCGTATGCAAATTTTCTGCAATGCTTTGGACTTCAGAGATTTATTTTTGGATGCTTAGAGAGACACAACACACACTTTAGGTCTCTCAAGAATGTTTTTCCACAGTTAACTATCACGTCAAGTTTTCCAGGCCAGCATTTTAATGCCTTGTTTTGTTTAATCCCAAAGGAGGGGAGGTGAGGATTAATTTGTTGCATCTGTCAGACCCATGCTGGCACCGCTGATAGTGTCCATGCCAGTGTGAGGCTTTCCCTCACCACTGTCTTCTGTTGTAACCACTGAGCCCTTCTTGTTACGTTGCCAAAACACCTCTTTCAACTAGACTGACATGTTTCCACAGTGTCATTGTTGTACTGTTTTGGCTTTGTACCCAGACTGTCTCCTCTGAATGTGAAGTCCAGGCCTCGTCTCTATTTCCATGTCTCTTTTGGATCCCTTTTGACCTTTAGCCTTTTAGAGCTCCCACTGGATGTTATCTATGTTCACGGTTCGTGAGGTCGGGTGCATTGATTTGACATTGCAGTGCAAGTGTGAGTTTGTGTTTGTGTAAACCGCTCATTGGTCTCAGTGGCATAGAACCATCACATGTATGACAAAGGATTGTGTGTCATCTTTAGAGAAAGCCTTAATATTACTCTCTGTCTACATTCACTAGATTGTGTGCTGAAAATCTGACACTTCTGCATGGCATAACCTTATCCAGTTGTTTTAGCTGCTGAGTTTGTTTGATTCATTTCTAAAACTGTTGTTGCCATTCAATAAAGGTTCTATGGAATCTTTAATTAACACTAAATGTGAATTATTATTATTAGCAAAACACAGGTCATATATCAAAAGTAAAAGTATTAGCCAACAATCGGCTCTAAGAAGATCCTTAACAACTTGAACTGCATAGAAAAGAAGTTTCCTGTCAATGTTTTTGTGATTCTACTTCAGATAAAACAAAAAATTCAAATGAGATTTGAAAAAGAAGTCTTCTTTATGTTGAATTAATCACAACTGGACACAAGTAGATCATCTTTTGTTGTACAGGACCACAGTGCAGTTGTAAGAATGTCTAAAATGTCTTCTAGCATTTAAACTGTCGCAAAGAACAGAAAATAAATGAACTGGACTTTAGTAATAATTGTAAGCTTACCTTTTCTGTGGACTGTGAAGTGCCAAAGAAGATTGGGATGAATGCTAGCCATATAATGCAGGTGGTGTACATGGTAAAACCTATGGGTTTGGCCTCATTGAAGGTCTCGGGAACCCCTCTTGTTTTGATGGCATAGACTGTGCAGGTGACCATGAGCAGCATACTGTAGCCCAGCAGGCAGATGAGAGAAAGGTCAGAGATGTCACACTTGAGAACACCACGAGCCAGCGCTGGATTAGACGTCCTCTGGTCCTCATAATCGATAATGGCCTTGGATGGATCCACGCCAAACCAGATGCACACCCCAAGTAGCTGCACAGAGGCCAGCGTGAACGTGATGACAAGCTGGGAGGCTGGAGAAATTAACCTGGGCGCACTCACAGACATGGAGCCCTGCTCGAAGATGCGGTAAATGCGATTTGTTTTGGTGAGCAGAGCAGCATAACTAATACTCATCCCCAGACCCAAGAAAATCCTGCGGAGCGAGCAGATTCCCACATCAGGAGTAGAAATCATCAGGAACGTTGTGGCGTAACAGAGGAAGATGCCAGTTAGCAACACGTAGCTCAGCTCTCGGCCTGATGCCTTGACAATTGGAGTGTCGTTGTGACGGATGAACGTGACGACCACAAACAACGTGGCCATGATGCCAACGACTGCGATAAGCACAGGGATGACTGCCCAGGGGGAGCTCCACTCCAGCTTAACAATGGGGATTGGAACACAGCCTGTGTGATTCTCATTGGGCCTTAAATCAAAGCGGCACATCTTACATGTGTAGGTGTCTGCCTGATACTGATAGCCATCACAGCGTTCGCAGTGCCAGCAGCAAGGGATGCCCTTCACAATCTTCTTACGCTCGCCTGGCTGACAAGGCTGGCTGCATATTGAGGAAGGGATCTGACGGGTGCCACCCGGCCACTGCATCGAATGCACCTATGAAGGAGAGAGAATAACATACAGAAATAAGAAGACATGCTGAGAGATAAAAACTGTTAGAGGTGTACAAAAATTACTGTGTCCAGTAAAATGGAGGCATGCAGAGTTTGTGATGCTTTATTGATCCAGAAAGGTTCTGAGTCTCCTGAAGGTCAAGGACAATCTAAAGGGTGGTTATTTAATGTTTGAACTTTGGCTGAAGTATATTCGCTTTTATGCATTTGCTTTGGTGGTGGGTGGAATAGGGCAGACGCTGCATCATATTAGCATTCTTCTTGGATTCAGCAAAATGTTTCAGTGTAAGGTTAAATTATCCAAAAAGGGCAAGATATGAGAGGTAAGAGGAAACCCGTTGTTTGCTCTGCAGGGAATTATTGTCAATGTTTCCCTACGTTTTCAACTTCAGTTAATATTTGTGTTTAAAAACCAATCAATTACATTTATGAAAGGTAAATTTCATTCCGAGATTATTACTGTCATTTGTGGATTTTCACTCACCAGCAAGTCTACAAAGGTTGGTTAAATCCCTCATTTCAAACCATGTCATTTTACTGTTATCAATTTTATTCAATTGTGACTGTTCATTCAAAGCTGGTAACTTTGTCTTCAAATGAGCATTTAATTAAGAAATCAAAGAACATTAATTAAGTGGTGCCTGCTTTAGAATCAGTACTGGCAAGTTTCACAGCAGGTATTCACTACAAACCTCACAGTTTTTCTTTTCCAAGCCCATGTTAAAAAGTGAGAAATAAAAATCTTTCCAGCTGCTCCTTAGTTGTACTATTTTCTGCCCAAGGCATCTTCTTCATTTTGTAACACAATTTGTTTTGCTCTTTTATGTAATTTACTGTTATTTCATCACATCGTCTTCCCACGGTATTGTTTTGGAAGTCAGTGATGCTGTCTGGAAAAATGTTGAATATATCTGACCTTAAGCTCTAATAGCTTTCTTTTCATCACCATCTGCCCTGTTAATCATTTAAAGCACCCTCTGGATATTTACACCTTTGAAGATGGAACTAAGCACAATCGAATGCTTTAGGAAGAGTTTCCACATGCTGCTGAAGAGTTGAAGACATTCTATCAGGATTTTCACAGTAAACACTGACACAAATACAATTAGTTGTACAGTACACAGAACAAAAAGGCCTGTGCTCACATTCAGATTTAGTTGGTCCGTCCAGTGACCAATGACTTTATATTCAGCTGTTCTGTTTTTGAGCTGGTATTGGTAGATCTCGTAGCGTCCAGGAGCATCTCCGTTTTCGTTGAAGAGCACCGGGTTACCAGCTATGCCTAAATGAGAGAACAATCATTATAATCTCCATTTACTACACATTAGTGAGCTAGTTTCTGTGCAGTGAGCATTGATCTGTGAAAGTAAAGTAATGTATTACAGCAGTCATTATTCAATTATATTCGAACATTAGGTTTGTAATCTTACAGGCTTTCCTTTAAACCAATACATTGACCCTAGACTTCTAAATCACAGCCCGCATTTTCATTCAGTTTAGCAAGTGAAATCTGTTTTTTTTTTTTTCATGCTTTGCTTGATCAGCTTCAGACAAAGAAAATGTAAGAAATACTAGAAATACCCCCCCCCCAAAAAAAAAGATTAATTTGCCTTTTTGTACTAGGTAACACTAGTAGCTCAGGTAATTAAGTTGATGTACAATTTCCAGGCAGTCACTTTCTGAAAAATGATTTGTTTAAATATATTAAGAGTCATGCTGTGTACATCTCCTGTTTAGTCCAGAGTGTAAATGATCAAAATCAGCAAGTGATGCTTTCTCAACAGGAATAGAGTGCGAAACCGCATCCCTTGCAGGATCAACGATTTCAGCCAACTTATGAACATACACGTTCTGTTGAAGCCTTGATGGTCAAAGTTGTTTGTGAATCTGGTTCGAACTGATACATTTGTACAGTTTTGTCAGAGACTGTTCTGTTCGGCAAACTTTCTTTCTCCTTGGCTTTGCTCAGCAATTGCCAGTATAGGGAGAAGCCATCCATCACAACTCCAGGAAGATGTGGGTGGAGTAAGAGGTGCAGTTGGAGGCTGCTCACCTCCCCACTCCCCACCCCTGAAATGGGCTGGTCTGAGAAGTGTTGTTTCAATAGGGACAGATGTTGTGTTTAAGCCAAGTGATATTTTGACCAAAGCATAGGTCATGCATTTTAACAAGACCTCAAGAGATTATGCCAACTTTTTTTTTAAAAACAGGGCATAATAAGTTTAGCCAATATTTGTTGCTGATACTACAGAAAAAACATCTTAAAATCTCACAATAATTTTTCAAAAATGTTGAGACTCGCTTTACTTCTTATCGTCTCAAATGTTTTCTCTGCTTCATCATTGCAAAAACAATGCATAAAAACATATTCCTGTTAGTTGTTTTAGGACGAGGTATAATTAGGTGTCGCAAAGATTTCTCATTAACCTAACAAATGAAAAATTGAGAAGTGGTTTAATCATGAACTTTGGTTCATTCATGGTTTAATCATGAACTTTGAGGCAGATCAAAGGAAGTTCTCTAAGCTCCTTTTGGGCCACCGTAATTTCATTAAGTCTTCTAAATACAATGAACATCCCAGTTAAGAACAAAAGGATAAACCTGTTCAATAGCAGCTGATGTATTTCTGCTGATTGGCATTGTTTTTACTTGCTCTTTGTTTCGACTCAAGAGGATGCTGTGCCCTAATCCACATCTCGATGAGTCAGCCCTGCTGGATTATAGCATTACGGTTTTACTCAGCCCTGACTGTGTGACAATATCACTCATACCACAAAGCAGTTAGCAATCATGGGAGGATTACAGTGACTTTATCAAGCATGTTTATATAAAAATATTAAGCACATCAACAATGTTGATCAGCTGTCATATTTTCCATCAAATATTTGAATCATGCCAAGCTTCTTTTTTTTCCGATGCACAGGGCATTAAAAAGGAAATATTGAAGAAGTCTCTTCACATGATTTCAAGCTAAAGCCTTAAAGTCTTTAAATTAACTCATGTGCTTCTGTGGACATCACTGAAACTGAAAGGGGAAAATTAACTCAATATAGACACTCAGCTCTTTTTAAAGCAGCTTTGAGCTTCTGAGCTTTTTTCTGTTATATGGAGACATAATGCCTATTACAAGTTTAAAAAAAATCCCTTGAACGGAAAGCTATCCTTTTTTAAAAATCGGTAAAGGCTTTTATAGTTATATTTTAGAGGTCTTTATTTTTGGACCATGTACGTGTACCAAACAGATTGAAAGAGGTTGAGCTGTGAGCTTTGTTTGTGAGTGACAAAATGGAGTCATGGTATTTTTGTGATTGCACATTACATCCTACCTCTAATACAAGAAAAAGAGAGAAACATTAAAGCACTATGGGCAAGTGAAAACAAAATTATGAGTAATAATTCCAGAGAGGGCTTGAATAAAGTGTGCAGCATTTTGGAGCAGAATAGTTAGTTTGAGGAGCAGACAATAAATTAAACGTGTCATGTGGCACAAACTCATGGTCTCAACTGTCCACTTACTAGTCAGGGGTATAATGATTTCCACAGATGCCACTGTCACTGCTGCACTGTGTATTAATTTAGTTGGGGCCCTGTGATGGACTGGTCACCTGTCCAGGGTGTACCCCGCCTGTTGCCTGATGGCAGCGGAGATAGGCTCCAGCCTCCCTGCAATCCTGAAATGGATTAAGCGTGTGTAGAAAATACATGGAGGGACTACTGTGAGGGGGGGGTGGCTGGGGTCCCACATGTGCGTACTAGAGGCTACACATTCGCTCATTTCTTTGTATGATCTTAAAGAAACATTGGGGTTAATGTAGTGCATATAATTATATGTACGGTTTAATGATGGGGACCCTGTCTCTCTTACACCTCGATATACATACACTCCTTAATAATTGTTAGGTTACTTAATAAATCCAACTTGTTCTTGTTCTGCATCGATGCACAACCAGAACACCTTGGTGATTGGCAACAACAAGACAGCCGGTCATTAACTCGCAATGACCTGTATGCAGAATTTACTTGGGCTCCACATTCCTTAATTGTGTCTGAAACCTTCTAACCTCTGCCAACTAAATTAATTTTTTTCTCATTTCTTTTAAGCCAACTGGCAGAAGGAATGTGTCAAAAACACTGGTCGACTCACTGAGTCATTTACTGTATACCAAAGTATTCAACAGTCAAGTGTGTGGCTACCTGTACATTTTTTTTTTTTTTTTAAACTTGGCTGAAATTGGGCCACTCAGCACGACAATGATCCCTATCACACCAGCAAATCTACAATTAAATGACTAATAAAAGAAAGGTGTTGCAATGGTCCAATCAAAGTCAAGACTCCAACCTCATTGAAATTTTGTGGTAGGACCCTACTGAGATGAACTTGAGGATGTACAAGCTGAATCATAGGGTGTACTTAGTTTTTCACACATTGCTTCAGAATTTTGGTTTATAATTAATGATGTAATAGTGTAACATGCCATGTGTTGTTTAGTTGTATTTAGCTCATTTTAAGAATTGGTAAGACTTTTTTTCCCTTAGGGTTAGGGCGGCATATTGTCTTTTTTTTTTTTTTACACTGTCAGCTTTTGAGTAAGTATATCATGATATATAGCAGATTTTCACAAAAAAAAAAGCAGGTATTCAAATAATGGCTGGTACAAATTAGAGGTCAAAAACTTTAAGGAGAGGCAAATTTACCAGGTTAGTTATTAGCCAATTCACCACCATGGAGGTTTTTTGGTATTGAATCCATCAGTGGAACAATAGCAGTGCTCACCACTCTGGAAAAAAAAACATGTTTACAGGGATACTGCAGTTCAATCCACCTTCATACACAGATGTTTTAAATTCAAATAGTGGGATAAATTATATTCACTGATCCGCTTGAAGGCTTTTAATTTATAAAATGCAACACCATCGTGTTGCATTTTATTATCAGTGATGAAGCAAAAAAAAAAATACTGACAACAAAGAGTGGATATTTCAAACAAATACAAGGAAACACCCAGAGATAGATTTCATATGTTAAACACATTGTGGCAGCAGCTGTTGCACAGTTTAAAAACACTAATGGGTTTTTTAAATCTTTGCAGAGGTTTCCTATGTGTTGCTCACTGCCCCTGCAGAGTAAAGAATTCTGTGTATTTTTTTTTCAAAGCAGATGGACAGACATGCAGTATTTCAAAAACCAAATAATACTCAACTCAGACCAACAACAACTGATTTCATAACCGAGTGAAGCACCAACAATCATAACTAACAAAGAACCACAGGTGCACTTGACAATCTTCATAATATAACTCTTTTCAATCTATAACAATGCAAAGCTAAGGGAATAACAACAACAGCACCTACACAACCAAGATTTTTCCACTTTAGTTGTAAAATTACAACCTGGTCACAGATGAAAACAATAATATCACTCATTTATAATTCATAATTAATCACTATAACTATGTACTGCAGTGTGTTAACTACAGGGCAACCCAGAAGAAAAATATTTAATCTCATACTTGGAAAATGGACTCTTTTTAATACCACTCAGAGCGTTTTCACACTACAAGCCACATTCACCCACACACTCATACAGCAAATCTTAGTGTTTTTTTCTCAATCACACATACATTAACACACAGACGTATCCGAGGCAACGTGGGATTCAGTGTCTTGCTCAAGGACACTTCGACATGTGTTCTGGGGAAGCCTGGGATCGAATTACCAACCTCCCATCTGACATAGCCACTACTACAAATGGCTGCTTGGATTCATTCAAAATTTGCTTTGTAAAATCTCAGCTCATGACTCATATAAAAAAATATGGCTGTGATTGATTAATGCAGGTGTGACTGATTAAAACAAATCAGATGTCCTTTTCATGCTACATATTCGTGCTATGCTTAGAGATAGCCAGTCAGTCTCCTTTTGGCCCCACTTTCCCTGCATCACACAAGGTCATGCCTCCTATAGTCAATGCTCCCTTTCTCCTTCCGCTGAATTAAGTGTGCCGGGAAGGTACAAGCTTGTGTGTGTGATGACAAGAGTAGATAATAGACTGTCTTTTCTTATCATGTTACATCAAGTATTGTGAGCAACAGAGCTGCTTGTAATTCCTGTTAAGAAAGAAAAAAAGGGCATATTGCATTATTCAAAAAAAGAAAAAAAGATGTCATCCGTTGAGTATCACAGCAATGAAAACTGAACATCCTTGAGAGGAGGGAGGTGTGGGAAAGTGAACCCTCAGAGCTTTCCTTTATTCCACGTATCATAATTGCTTTGCCCGGTGAGAATGACAGTGTACAGGCCACTGCTTTTTGGTCTGTGATGGAACAAAAATGCCTTCAATGCCGTGACTGCAGGAGACTTCAAACACTGACACAAAGTTTCTTTCATTTATGGTCCAATGAAGTCTGAGCGACTGTTAGATGTCCTATGCAGAACAAAAAAAAGGGAGGGAACAGAAGCAGCTCTGCACAGTGTCAAACTGTCTAAAGATGTGTGATTTATTTTTTTTTTTTTCCCACTCCAGTGGCCACACCTCCATCTGCTCTTCAATAAACCAAAAGAAAAAAAAAAGTCCAGATTAATCAAAATCATTCTTTTGTCATATTAATGCTCATTTATTCTTATAGGTTATCATTTCTAGTTTAACCTGGCAACTCTACAGCAATAACTTCCATTTATCAGCACATCATGAGTAGGGCCCAATTAGCATCTTTGATGATAAAGGTCAGAAAGCTTAAAATCCAGTTTCAAGAGACACCGTCTAGGTCAATGCAATTGTAATGGATATGGTCTGACTGGACTATGAGCAGTGCAGCTTCACACTACACAGTGGAAGATATGTGAATTCTTTTTTTTGCAGATGTCTGCTAAAAATGCTAACTATAAAAAGATTGTGTAACAATAGATTCTTGCGGGATCGGCCTTAAGGATGATTTATAAGAACAAACAATGACCTACTTCTGCAAACATTTCTGTCGATTGCTCATTTGTAAGAAAAACGGTGCGACTGCTGTGTGTTTCCTGATGTGTAACATATAATTATCGTAACACAGAGATAAATATCATCTCTGAAAATGTGACGTGCAGCAAATTCACTCCCAGCAGTCAGGCTGTTTTATGTGTCTGGACAGGTTCAATATACAGCTGTGAGCTGATGCAATTAGATGAAGTGTGGAGCAAGCTCAAGGCAACCCTTCTGGTCAGAGAATACCGTCTTTCCAGTAAGAACAAAAGTCAGCCCAAAAGTGCCTACTCCTGCTGGAAAACACCATAGAATAGCACCACTCAGTCTCCGTTGTACAAATAAATAAATAAATAAATAATAATAATAATAATAAAAGAACCCTGTTGATTTCTACAGTCGATAGACACCTTTGTTACAATATTTTATTTTTACTTTGGCATGAAAAATCATTCATTATTCAAAATCAACTGTCATTTCTTACAGAATAATTTAGATATAGCTGGTAATGGGGGAATATAAAAGCTGCCATATAAACAAGAGTGTTTGCCTCTGAAACTGTAGCTCAGTGGAGTACAGTACATGAATATGTGATTTGTTATCGACACACAGACAATCGGAGCATGTTAGTCTTAGATGAAAGGGAGAACATAGAACACAGTTTATACTTTCTGACTGTTTTCTAAGTAAGTCTCAAGCAGCTCTGTATTGATAAACCAACCTCAGGTAAAACCACCTGAAATGATTATGAATATTGTGTCAAATACTTTAAATCTTAGTTTCATGAAAGTACATTACCATCTTGTAGATATTTACCTTGTTATATACATAGCTTTAGCAATCAATCCAGAATGATGCTGGTTGTCACCGGTTGAGACCGGTTATGATATTTTTTTATTTATTGAATTTCATAATGTTGCATATTTTTATTAGAGAAGAGATTTATGTAGTTTTTTCACTACAAGTGAGATCTACCCTCATTGCGTCTTTACTGTTGTTGACTACCAGTTAACAGTTAGGGATGATCAAAGTAATGTGACTATGCTTACTGTAATTTCTGTTCTTATTCTTTGTGAATGTTGCAAAGTACAGATAAAAGTAGGACATCCCATGACTCCATGTATAGAACGGATTTGAATGTAAAAAAAAATTCTAATTACTGATCAAATTGAAAACATGGGTTGTTCAACGTGTTGAAGCAGAAATGTATGTCTGAAATGTGAATTTTTTTTTTAATAATATATAGTTACTGAATTTGATGCTTGAAAGACTGGTCTGCAGAAACAAATTACACCCGTGAAGGCAGCAAAGCAGGTACAAGAACAAGAGAAAAATATGTCTAGTGGACAATGACATGTTGGGTGTGATTGAGCAGCAGTGGTGCAGTACAGACAGACAAGCAATATATTTTTACCATTTAAAAAGGGTTGGAGAAAACACTGAGAATTGCTAATGTATAAAACATTAAACAAAATAAAATGCTTTTGATCGTTATTGTCATGAAATAATGCAATATTACTCATTCAGTTTTTTGAAGGAAATATTTCCTTTAACCTCTGGGATGTGAATTAAACATTAAGTTGACTTTCTGTAATAAGTAGATGTTAGAATGACAAATTAGCTTGAAAAGCAGGCATTCATATTAATAATTTATCTGTACAAACAGTGCATACTCCAGTGTCTAACAAAGAAGTTTTAATTGTCTTGAATCCCATTGCTTCATAAAAAGGGAGAGTGTATATAATGAAACTTTGGATCACTTCTCTTGGTGAAAGCAGTCAATTATTAATATACCAGCCATGAATATGAACTTGACTGATAAGCAGGTATAATGTAATGCTGCATGAAGGGCTGGAAAATGGGTCAAATAATGAAGGACACAAAGTCAGTTAAGTACTGGGTAGGGGATTCATGAGTTGAAGAAAAGATGTCTGTAATAAGAGAAGGTTTATAAAAACTGAATGCTTGTGCCAAAGAAATCTTTCAAATGTCCTCAAGGTAAAGTAACTTTATTACTTAAACCCTCAGAAACAAGAACTTTTACATACAGTAAGCCATGTTTTGTCACACTGCAGTAAGCACTAATCAGCCATAACAATACAAGCACCGGCAAAATATTGAGTAGGTCCCCTCATACTGCCATCCAGCTATGATTAGTCAGGGTGTGGACAAAAAACATCTGAGGGCGTCCCGTCTTGTATCCCGGCATTAGCAAGTGATCGTTTGGGATCTTTGTGGGTTGGGCTTGCTTTCCACACAGATGCCCAAATCAGATTGGTATCTGGGTAGTTTGGAGGCCGGCTGAACACCTCAGACTCAGTGTTGTGTTCTCTGAGCCCTTCCGAAGCAGTTTCCGCATGGCCTACTGCCTTCCTGCTCGATGGAGCTGATATTGTGGGAGAGTGTTGTTGCCATATGGTTTGGAAAATTTTTAAGTGGGCGGCAAGTGTCACAGTAACATCCATGTGAATGTCACAAGGCAGCATTTCACAGTATATCGTGTGTTATATGCTGAAGCTTTTTAGATGTGTTTTTCAACTAACTGTGGGTAAACAGTTACCTGACTCCCGCCCTCTGGTATTCGCATACCATCTGGGACGAACCCACAACCGACATGATTTCAAATGGGGCTATTTTTTTCTAAAACTCGTGCATGTGATTGGATGAAGAATCTGTCCGTCATCTTGACTGACACGCCACTTCAACCACTCCCAATGACTCAACCCGTGACGTAGCTCAGAGCTTACCTGACTCCCGCCCTCTGGAGCATGAATGGGCGGCCATAACGCCGCCGATTCATCCAAAGTCCCACCCAGCGATTAATGATTGGCTCTCATTATTTTATAATCGGACGAAACACATATGACTCCCAGTTTACCTTAGCAGTCTGAACATATTTGTTTTACGAAGTGAAGGTGTTTTGGCTGTGGATTTCTTTTTCACACTCAAAATATACTTTGAAATGTTTTAAATTTGGGAATGGCATTAAAATTGATTCCTCATTGGTAAACTCGGATAAATCTTCATATGCATAGCTTTTGTCATCAAAAGCCTCCAATCTCAAAGACATAATTTCTCAGAACCTAATCTGTAAACCAGATGTTCCATAATGTTTGATATTGTGCATCTCGGGTCACAAGCAACTTTATATACTTTTTAGATAGAAATCATTAGCATAACAAGCTTTTATATAAATTCTGACTATTGTAAGTAGTAGTAGTAGGTTGACGACCACGTGAGTTTAAATTGAGGGATTAACTGCATTTATGACTTTTCAGTCATGTATGAGTAGTTTACAGTTTTAGCCATGCTAGCACAAAGGACTGTAATGTCACTTTGTTGATTATGCACCACTTTGGTTCAGACAGCAATTTCTATTTTGTGATGGGTTGCCATTAAAATTAAACATTAAATCGTAGCTAGAGGATATGTCTTAATCCCAATTATCTGACTTTTTCTTAAACACTACAAGAAGGCTGGCATTTTTTTAATGGATTGCCATGAAATTTAGTGGTGATATTCATGGTGCCCCAACAATCTGTGTAACCTTTACATATTATGATGTAAAGATTAACGGAATAAGATATAGTTTGTCTCATATTTAGGTTTACCATTGGACACCAGCAGCTTCAGCTGTATTAATTTGGTTGTAATAAAATGTTACCAAGCTAGCACACCGAAATGACAAGCTTAACATGGTAAACATCTACATGTTACAGTAGATATAAACATGGGCATCACACTCAGGTGAGGACTAAATTAAAAGACTACAGAGAGGAAGTGGTCTCAGTTCAATTACAAATGAACTCTTACGTGATTCATTAGCATAAGGACTGTGATGTGACTGATTCAACTCAACGCCAAGGTAAACTCCATAAGTTTGAGCTAATTGACTTCTTCGGTTTAACATTCAGTTACGCTCCTCATGCTCACTGTCAGCTTCTTTTTACTGCTCAGTTGTCTGAAGGAAGCAAAAAGCGGAGCAGTATATTATTATTATTAAGTGCATTTGGATCTTCAGCTTGAATAGTTTTATTTGGTATGTTTCCCAGGCAAGTATCAAAATTAGGTCCAAATGCCAACTCTGCTGTTGCTCAGAGTTAAACATGCATTGCCATATTTGACTCATGGATAAATGCGCTTGTCTGGCACACATGACCTTTGTCTTGAATTTACTTTATTTTTCCTTCCTCAGACTCATTTATCCAAGGTAAAACAAAGGGGAAATATGCCAAGTTATCAAACTAATCAACTGTTGAAGACTACATGAAATTATCTATAGGTGTAAAAATATGACTCAACTCTTTGTTTCCATTGTATATAAACATATCGTCATGTATTATCGCAAACTTTCTCTGAATCCATCATAAAATTTGTCTCTTGCAAACAGTCATAATGCTCGGGCCTTATTTGCTACAGTTGACAGGCTAACAAATCCTCCTGTGTTAGTGGCAACTGAACTTCATTCCACCATGGCCTGCAATGACTTTGCCAAATTCTTCACAGACAAAATCCAAAATATTAGACAAGCAGTTGGTACATCAGCAGCAGGTTCAGCATATGTACCGTGTCCACGGAAAACCGGTTTAAACACCATGACACAGTTCCAACCCATTAACAGCAAAGACCTGGTGGACATCTTATGTCAGCTGAACTCCTCCTCTTGCTGCTTAGACATCCTGCTAACAGTTTTTTTTCAAAAGGGTCTCAAAGATTTTGGAGTCAGACCTGTTACAAATCGTGAACTTGTCCTTAATGTCAGGTGTGTTTCAAGAGCCACTAAAAACAGCTGTAATTTAACCTCTGCTGAAAAAGGACAATCTTGACAAGACACAAATAAACAACTACAGGCCCATCTCAAATCTCCCATTTTAAAGTAAGATCATTGAAAAAGCGGTTTTTCAACAGCTTAATTACTTTTTAACATAAAATAACTGCTATGATACCTTCCAGTCAGGTTTTAGACAGCACCACAGCACTGAGACTGCTCTGACCAAAGTGTTTAATGACATGTCTGAATACAGACAGTGGAAACATGTCAGTCTTAGTTTTACTGGATCTAAGTGCTGCATTTGATACAGTTGACCACAATATATTACTGAAACGACTGGAGAACTGGGCGGGTCTTTCCGGAACTGTACTAAACTGGTTCAAAACATACTTAGAGAACAGGAAGTACTTTGGGTCAATAGGTAACTTTACATCTGAGCAGACAAGAATCACATGTGGAGTTCCCCAAGGTTCCATCCTGGGACCTCTTCTGTTTAACAGCTACATGCTACCATTGGCACAGATTATAAAAACAACAAAATAAACTACCATAGCTATGCAGATGACACGCAGATATATATTACAATGTCACCAGGAGACCGAGGCCCTGTACAGGCTCTTGGTAAATGGATTAAAGAGATTAATGACTGGATGTGCCACAACTTTCTCCAGCTAAAGAAAAACATCCAAAGAGGTAATTCTCTTTGGATCCAAAGAGAAACCATTACAGGTCACCACAGAACTTCAATCTATACACCTAGAAACTACCAACCAGGCCAGAAATCTGGTTGTAGTGATGGACTCAGACCTAAATTTGGAAAAACACATTAAGGCAATAACAAAGTCAGACTGCTATCACCTTAAGAATATATCAAGGTTAAAGGATCTGATGTCTCAGCAGGACCTGGAAAAACTAGTCCATGCATTCATCTTTGGTAGGCTTGATTATTGTAACAGCATCTTTACAGGTCTACCTAAAAAATCTGTTAGACAACTGCAGCTTATTCAGAACTCGCTGCTCGAGTCCTCAATAAGACCAAAAAAGTGGACCACATCAGTCCAGCTCTGAGGTCTTTACACTGGCTGCCTGTCCATCAGAGGATAGACTTTAAAGTTCTGATGCTGGTCTATAAAGCTCTGAATGGTCTAGGACCAAAATACATCAGTGACCTCCTGACCCAGTATGAACCTTCCAGACCCCTCAGGTCATTTGAATCCGGTCATTTATCAGTTCCCAGAGTCAGAACCAGACATGGAGAAGCTGCATTCAGCTTCTATGCTCCACTCCACATGTCTGGAACAAACTCCCAGAAAGCCTCAGATCAGCTGAAACACTCAGTGTATTTAAGTCCAGGTTGAAGACACACCTATTTTCAGCTGCATTTGAATAAAGCTCCAAATCTGAAGCTTGAGTTTCAAAACTTAATCACATTTTAACTACTGATTTTTATCTATTGTTCTGATTACTTTCTTTTTTGTTTAAAATTTAAATCTTGCTTTTTATTTCTACTGTTTTAATGTATCTGCAAATGTACCTTGTTGTTGAATTGTGCTATACAAATAAACTTGCCTTGACCTCATTGTACAGTTTTTTGTTTTTTGTTTTTTTACTTGGCCTTTTTCTGGTTCAAGTTAACAGAATGTTTTCCGAGAGCAAGGTTTTCCTGAAAGGTTATTGTTAGAATATGAGTTGAGATCAGTTATACATTCCAATAAGAAGAAATATTACTGACCTGCAAAGTTTAGCCGTCGGATATGCTTGAGCAGATAGGTGCCATTGATGGGATCCATTCTGGCGCAGAGACCCACCTTCCCCGGACAGAGCTCCTGGTGCATGTTGTGCAAAGCATGAGCCATAGCATAGACTGCATCAATAACAAACTGCACTTTTCCCTCCTGCTCAAATTGCGAGTCCTTCCCTATTCGCTCTTGATCTGTGAGACACAGACAGAAGAAAATTGGAAGAACATAAACCATACAGTTTGTTTGTTTTCTTTCAAATTGGTTACATGCATTTCACTCATTTGACTCATTGTAAAATAACCATGTAGATAGGCAAATGTGAGGGAGACTGACAGGGATTTTAACAAGTGGATTTGAAATACTCAGAACTACAGATCTATTTGTTACTATCGGCAACATCACAAAATCAGGTAAAAGATTAACAAAAAAAATTAAGTTTCAAATGATCTCCATGGTAGTCGAGTTGTAGAGTTTGTCTCTGACCCTTGTATGAAGATAGCTGCTCATGATAAAGAAGGGTAGTTGGTGCAATGATAGCATAAAAACTCAAAAATACTGTTGATTTTGCCAGTCAGTGCCACATTGAACAGCTCAACAGTTGTGTGCAAGCTACTTGGATTGAGCATCTTAAATGGAAGATGTGGCATCAGTCCAAAAGGCATAGAAGAAAATGCATTGCTCCTCAGTGAGTCTTATTCCTTCTCCACTGAATGGCTCTTGCCTCTTGCAATTAGCTTGAAGGTAAATATCTGGATCGCCGCAGAGGAGCAAATCAATTCCAACATCTCAAGTGCAAGTTTTTCTCCACCAGGAAACCTCATCAATTAAAAACAAAATCTCTTTCTTGTATCTCCTGAGGGCATACATGGATTTCCCCTTTAGCAACTCTATAGGCATCCGGTTTTGGGCTGACGTGTGTATGCCATTAACTATTAACTGCATGTTAACACGTGACATTTTCTATTAGCAGTTTTCAGAAATTGATGTATGTTGAAATTTGATTGAATCCCGACCTGCTTGGACAGGTACCAATACAATAAAGAAGCAAAGAAATAGAAAATATAGAGATGCATTCACAGCATGGGGATAATCTCCTTACATGCTCAACGTAATAATAACTTTTGATAAGAGTTTATTAATCCTCGCCCGAGTTGTTCCATGGGTTTTTCATATTGTTAATTGCTGTGAGGTCTTAGGAGATACAACATGTCAGTCCTAACTCCTCTCCACAAGCCTCAAATCTTAAAATTGTTTCTATGTAACTGCTATATGTGCAGGAGAGATTATACAAAGAAGGTGTGTTTAATTTAGTTCAACAATAGACTAATTACCAGGGATGAGCTAATGATAGACTGGCATATATTTATGTTACTGCCAAATGGAATTCAATTAGGTTTTGCAAGTTCGTATGAGTGTAGCAGGGGATATGCTGCTGGAGTTCCTACAATAATGACTGTTGGGTAAAAATCATTTAATGGGGAATAGTGCTGTTTAGCTGACTTGCTGATTGCCATATTTACCAAATATTATGTTAAACTGAACCAGCAGTGGTCACACGTATGACAAATTTGGTACAGTACTAAATCACAGCTGTCTTGATAATAAACTCGTAAACTGTTTTAAATGTCTTGAATGTGAAAAAAATATTAAACCATTTGGTGTACAAAGAACTTGTAGCAGTTCAGAAAAGAATGGAACTTAAAATAAAAGTATTCATGTAGTGTTTAGTTATAGTTCTTTGTTTTCAGGCGGTGCCCTGTATTTTATTCTAATCTTTTTACTGTGTTGATAACTCTTAATGACTAAGCTAGCTACTAACACGAGGTGTGTTAGTACATTAATTACATGCAAATACTTCTGTAAAAACGGTGGTGCAGAACTGCAGACATGGCATAAATCTGACCAAGTTCTGTAAATTCTGGTATTAAGGGAAGGGTATTTATGTGATGAAGCCAGAACAGTAAGCTAGCCATTTGTCAAATCCACAGATTGGTAGCTTGGTTGCCTAGTACCGGACTAATGCATAGTAGTAGGCCTGTTCATAAAATCATGGCGTTATGGGTGGAGTCAACTTTTGCTTTCCTTAATTACCCTCTTATCTTGGAGCCCTGACTTCAGACCAGCCTTTAAAATCCTGAACAGAAAATTTCTGAAAATCTTTTTAACAGTCCAACTCTACAATATATGATAACAAATACTTCCTGGTCCTTGATCAAGTCTATGTTCAGCAAAGTTACGTGTCTGGAAAATGAGGTCTGGATACACTAAATTACCATCAGTAGATTTCTTTTTTTTCTGCCCTAATGGCACAGCCATATTCCAAGATAACTATGGCAGGATTATTAGGATCAAACAGTGAAAGAGTGGTTCGTGGAGCATGAGACTTTCTACACATGGATTAACAACCACAGAGTCCAAACCTCAACCCTATTGAGAATAATTGGGATATACTGGAGAAAACCTAATGCATCAGTACGACTCTCCCATTATTAAAACAAGATCTTGGTGAAATATCTATTCAACTTTGGACTGAAATAAATGCAATGTTGCATAAGCTTGTCTAAATGATTCCAGGCCAAAAGTGTGCCAAAATCATGGCTAAAGCTAGTCCAACAAAATATAAGCGTTTGACTTTTTTCTTTTCTCAGTCTTTGGAGATGTTTTAACCCCTTAACGCCTGAATTTATATAAACTATATAAAAAAAAAAAAAAAAAATGTTTTGTGAGTGTGTTTTAGCCTTTAAGTAGATGGTAAATAATGCTGAGATTATTAATTTCACTTTTGCACAAAAAATAAATAGAATTTTTGGTATGTTGCAAATTTGCGACAACAGGCATCCTGGTCAATTTGGAGTCAACGGTTACTCCGGCTACGGTTTGTAGCATATATGCAACAATAGCCGTTAAGGGGTTAAGAAGCTATCGTCGAATATATCCAGGTTCGCATACAAATCTCAGAATAATGTTTTTCAGACTTTGAAATCCCCATTGAATATAATCATCTTGTGAGGCTTTGATTACTACGTATGATATGCAGGTAAATTTGGGTTACTACAGTTTGAAATACTTGTTTACAGTAGACACAAGTCTGAGTTAAATAGAACAAAAATCTGACGTCCATTGAAACTTTATGTATTTTTTTTGTAACTTGTAAATAACACACACATTGACAAGGTAATGGAATGGAACAAGGAAACAATAGATATTTTGTCATGTTTTACAGCTTAAATCACTGAACAAAATGTTCATTTATATGCTGTACTTAAGCCATATTGTTTAATATTAAGTGTAGCAGCTAGAGTTGACCAGCAGTACAGATCAATTCCTGACACTGGGGAATGTGTTTACTCAAAGCTTTACTGTCAAAATAATGATATAGACTATAGAGCTACAATGTTATTTGTGTTATCAAAGTTTGCTTTACCGAACAATAATAGCAGTAAACAAAGAAGGGTTGTAGATGAGAATACTAACATTCCATAACTAAGCACTTTATAACAAATAGTTATTTATCATTCAACATCTGTTCTCTTATGGTTCAAACTATTATCATCGGCCACTTCAATTTAAAGGCGTGCAACCACCCTAAATCAGCTGTCTCGTTCTCCCAGCCAGCTTTCATTTACTACATCTCCAGGCTCCTCGCCTCAACCACATGGGCTTTAACGTCCCCGATTATCTTGAGAGCCTTTGAAATGCATGAATTATTGTTGGAGGTTACGGCTCAGTAATTAAGGGCCATAGGGCCTTGATTGGACAGAGATTGTCAGTTTTGGCTGCCATGCTTATGCCCAGGGGAATCCTGCAAGCCACAGTGGATGTGAGAGTGATATTTCACTTGCAGTCTTGGCAGGCCACCCACACTAACTTTATTTTGTGTCTTATGCAGAAGACCATTTGCGTTTTTCCACCATATCTTTCTGTTGGCATTTTGGCTCTCACACACATTTTCCAGGCTGGCATTTCAGAAATCCTTTTAGATTAGGAAAAGCAACAGCAAAGTGTGGGTGTTTTCTACTGAAGTGTCACACAAGACTTTATGTGACAGAGTGTGTGGGCTCAAGACCTTTGGCGTTTTTACTCGGCCCGTCATGAGCCATAGGCCATCCAGTCTTTTCCTGCCAAGACATTTGGACTGTCTCTTTAATTAATCTGATACTGGTGCTATGTGTCCAAATTCTTCCATTTCAGAATCTGTGAATTTTACTTTAAACTTTTCATTTATAGTGAAATAATTTATTATTTTTCTTATGGCTAATTATCAGGACTTGTATTTTCTTACAATTAATTCAATATTTTTTTCAGTTTTGGATAGTAATTAAATATGTCACAACATCCTTGTTTCCTGCCAAAATGCAAATATCCACTTGGATCGAAAACAAAGAAAAGTAGTATATTGTTTCATTTGAGATGGTGGAAACACCAAAGCTGCTGTCAATTGACTGAGTTATACATAAGATATTGACTTAGGGCAAAAAAAAAAAATCAATAACTTTATATCAATGTTGTAATTTCACAGCATCTCAATATTGGAAGATTAATTGCATCAATAAAGTCTTAACACAAAGTCAAATCGTTACTCAAAGTTTTTTTACCTTCTTGGCTACAGAGACAACAGTAGATGGAACTGGTATGAGAAATGTAGGCTCGTCAAACTGCAAACTACTATGATGGGGAACATTTTGGTAAACTTTATTTATGAATGTGCTACATAAATAAAATGACTCAACTATGTAATGAAAACACGTCCCTTTGGTCAAGAAAAAATATTGAAGACTTGAGGGTGGCATATTAAACCAGGCTAAATATGGCTACTTAACTGGAGGAAGTTGGAGAAATATAAAACAATAAGCTGTGCTGTGTTGCTGTTCCGTACAAGGTCACTTCATGTTGGATAGTAGTTTTTTTTTTGTTTTTTTTTTTTTAATCAACAATCTCACGTAAAAAGGACACAAAGGTGTTACAAAATGTCTAAATGCATTGTAAAAGTCTGGTTTGCACAATTTTTTTCGAATGTAACATAAAGATAACAAGTAATGTCTAAATGAGCCTGTGTGTGCTTAGAGCAGCCAGCAGTATAATTCATAACAAGCAAGTCTGTAAGTTAATATCAAACAACGCCAGCGACAATGTCTCGCTGGAGAGAAAAAAACAATTCAGAAACAGAAACTAAAAGAATATACAAAGACTATCTTACTTTATTATCAAATAACAAACCGGCCTCATGACAGCAGCATACTATTTAAATCATTTCCAGGTTCTACCATGTGAAAATGATTGTGTTTTTGTTTAATGATACAACCAATTCCGACCATGAATCTAAAAAAAAAGATAGTTTTCAGAATTGAACTGCAATAACAGCATTTGTCAAAAAACCTTCCCTCACAATTATTTTAATATTTAAATTTTTCACTCAGATATTTTAATCAAATGAATAAACCCTTCTCTATGCTGACTTCAGTTTAACCAAACAAAAGAAAATCCTTCTTTCACAAACCAGAGAGGTGTCCAAAATATTCCCCATCTGTTGCCCAATGCATGCTGGGACAGACTCCAGCCACCCTGCAAGGCTGTTCAGGATAAGCGGTTTAAAAAAAATAGATGGCTGGATGGAAAAGCGCATGTTTTCTTTATCTGCATTGCTTTGTTTCCTGCAGCTCTCCCACATCATTAATGTGCAGGCAAAGCACAGAGCCTACAGTATCAGACTGGTCCCAGCTCATTCCCTCTCAACATTAATAGCAGCTTTACATCTCCTCCACTCACAGATGAAAGACAAGTCCCACTTTTTTTTCTCCAGTCACTCATGCCCTCCTTATCCTTTGATCACACTAAGCAATGTAACCCTCTCCGGACACTGATAATTCGCAGAACGCCCTATGCGGCTCTCACACAGCTGCCTTAAGGAGCTCTCCACCAGCACAGCCACAACCCGTGTCACAAACAAATTCTTTGAGATTCTCACTGGACATGAAGCTGAGCTGATGGTGAAAGGTAAAATACCTGTAATGAGCGAGGTGAGTGACAGAGGAGCAAGTCACTGCCTTCTGCAGGTATACCCCTACAACTGAGACAGTCTGTCATTGTGTGCCTATGCCATGAATTAAACCTCTGCAGGAAGCAGTTTACAAGAATAAGAATGTTACCATATGATCATTAAATAATTTACTTTAGCATTATTTTTGATTGGTTACTACATTAACTATATTTTGAATGTTTTGCAGGATTGAGGTTTTATTTGTGTCATTATCAACTCCACGTCATTTATTGAATAATAACTTTCTAGGGATTTCCGTGTTGCACTCACAGACCAGAATAATCCAGCCTCCTCATTTTATTTCCACCCTACTTCGAATTCAAATCATGCTTTTAGTTTTGCTAACAACATCAATTCTCAGCAGTGGCCAATAGCTCACGAAAGAAAGAAATGAGCCAAAATCCTTGACCGCAAGTTTGTTTTATGTTTTAAAAGATCAGTAATTCAATTTTTCTCAACCTGAGTTTGAAAATTCGAAGTTCTTGTTAGTCATTGACTGCGTCAGCGTTCCAACATTGTCCAAATAAAGTTCTTAATGTTAATCTCTAATACTTTAAACTAAAGACAGAGAAGTGGACCGACAGCAGAGCCTGGAGTTTGTAGAGCTGATATGTGATTGAGAAATTACATTACTTTGGGGTCGTTACATTCTGTGGTGCTGAGCCAGATCAACATATTATTTGCATCAATAATAAACTTTGAAGGTTATAGAGAACTACCAATCTCAAAAGAGATAGTCTCTGAAGAAGAGCAACATGCAGAGGAGTCAAATTGGACACTCTAAGCCTTAAAACACACCTGCTTTATAGAATAGCTGAAAGGGGTGTTACAGTCTGAGTGGTAATTTTACCCATGCAGGTCATAGACATTTTATTTGGACCGCAGGAAATTGTGTGAACTTGTAGAAAAAAAAGGCAATTTTATGTCTCCTTTAACCCATATTAAAATACATATATCAAGTACAGAGAGCTGTAGTTGCATCTGCTCAGTAACTCAGTGTCCACCTGTCTTAATGAAATTTTTTTTCAGAAACCTTTTAGAAACAACATGGGGATACCTGGTCATTACTTATCTGGGGAATTAACTTATGTCCTTCCAAACATTGATATTAATATCCTGTAAATCTCATATGGCCATAAAGAACAACATTTCAAGCAGTAGCTTATTACAACCAAAGACATTAAATTAATAGCCAGCATGGTAAATTGCATGGCAGACCGTTCTATACTCTTTCCCAGCTCATATTATCTATGTCATTTCACTCGAGCATAATGCAAAGAATTTGCTGATGTAAACAATTCTGAGAGACAGTTTACACTCCAGCTGTAATACAACAAGCAGGCTGTAAATCCTACCTTCATGAAGGTTGTAATGTTGTAATTTTGGAGTTTGTTATTTATGACAATGTTAAACTTTGGTGTTTGTTGCCAAAAGGTTTTCCTCCCATTATATGTCCCCCCGTTTATATCAAAGGTATCCTGTCATTTTTTACGAAGAAAATCTTTTTTTTTTTTTTTTTTTAAATGGCCTGGGAAAAAATAATAAAGCTGATCGCTTATAAAACTTGAGTAAAAAAGGGAATTGAGGTGGTTGAAATTACCTGTAACCTCACAACACCTAACATGAGTCAGTGTCGTATACATCTCCACAGATCAAATTCCATTAGCCAGAGTCATGTAACTCTCACCACACTGCTGCTCTGACTTCCTCTGTTTTGACACAAATAAATACTATCTGGGTTCAGTTATTTCCTCTCTGCTATGGCCCTGATGTTAAACTGTCTGCCAAACTCACCATGTCATTATGTGTTTTTTACTTGATGTTTTTCACATGAAAGGCTACTTATAGGCTTTAAATTAGCATGAAATGGAGAATTTTTAAATAAATAAACAGGTTCACTTTGTAACTCAGTTAAATAAATCAGTGAAATCAGGCTACTGACATTTACTACTACTGTGTGGGCTACTGAGAAAAGGACTGATGTGCTGACTTAAAATGTTCCTCTCTGTTCTCTGTTCCTGGTCTTAATGGTGCCGCATGCTAAACCCAGCTGAGTCACCATGCTGTATGTGTGGATACACGTTCATAACACAGTCTTATTTAGAAATACTGCTTTCTGCGTGGAAGCTACATACAGATTACGTATTCACACATCTGGTTCCAGGGTGTTGTGGTAGCTTAATGGTTAGCTTCACAGAAAGAAGGTGATTACTTGGATTTCCTTTGATGCTCTGGATTTTTTCCCGTTGTTTATCCATAGGAGCCACTAAAGTGACTTTCAGTACTAAAGTGAGTAATATTCCAACTTTGTGTCATCTAATTTTGTGAATATTTATTTTTGTGTCTCTCCTGTATGCGTCACTCCTCATTCTCAGTGTCATGCAACACAATCTAAAACCATTTGTGTTGCACATTTCTGTCACTTCACATGTGTGTATCTGCTTGAGCTTTACTGTACAATTTTAAAATAATAAATATATCATTGTTCATTTCATATTTTCGTTAGCATATTGTGGGCTCTATAATATATAATTTGTAGTTCTACTATGAAATATGATCTTGCCATTTTCTAAAGATAAATACAACAGATGTTTTTGTTTATTTGTACACTTCAAGTGACACTAAATAATACTTGTTTTTGCACTGAAATTGTTGGGTGTGCAGCAGCTTTCAGTTTAAATGAGCATGCAGTCAGGTGGAGTCAAACAAACAAACCTTAGAAAGTGAATATAATAATTCTAGTTCCTTAAAAGAAGTTGACCAGATGAGAGAATTCTGCAAATCCAGCAAAGTGCCGCTGTGACAGTCCAGTTACTGAGCATTGAAGTATGGTGTCCATACTACTCTTGCCTGGCTGAAGTTAAGAGGTTCTGAATTATATATCTAGATCAAACCTGAAAATATTATGCACAGAATGGCTGGAATGATGCAGCACTCAGAGTATGCTGCAAATCTTATTTGAGCTTCTGGCTGGTTTATTCTCTGTTTTAATGTGAAAAATAATTGGATTGTTTGAAAACAATGTTGCTTAAAGAAAGAAGGGATTCATAAACATCTCCCTCATCAAGAATATCCTTAAACCAGTGAAGCAATCTGGAGTAATTTTGGTATGAAAAGGGCAAGGACTGCAAGCCTAAATTGAAAACGTGACCTTTGATCCCTCAGATGGCAATTCATTGAGAACCATCATTCATCAAGAGATGATATAACCACATGGGCAAAGGATTACTGTGGTAAACCTTGTTAAGCACTTCAGTACAGACTTATATTCACAAAATGCCACTTTAAACTTTACTGCAAAATTGAAGCCTCATTAACTTTCTCCAGAGGCGGCGGCGATTTCTCAGGGCTTAGAGTCATCTGCAATGGACTGCAGTGGTCAGTCAAATCAGTATTCAATATGTATTTTTGCAGGAAATATGACCACAAGCCAGCACTGTTGTAGACCTTAAGATGAGTTTGCCAGAAGAATAGGTTAAAACAACACCTTTATCACTTAGCATCCTCAAGGCCAGAACATCTTGAAAGTGTTGTGAGAAGGAAGGACAGCGTCACAAAGTGGTAACAAATTCACTGTCAACTCTCTTTGGAATGTGTTGCAGGCCTGAAATTAACAAATTAATGTACATTAACATATTACAATAAGAAATATGGAGGACTAAAACTGTCATAATCCCAAAAAATAAGTTTATATGACAATAAATGCCTCTACAATTAAATAACAAAATATTTTATGTGAAATAAAAAAATATTTTTCTGCTTTAATTTGAAACTGCATTCATTTAAAGGGACACTATGTAATAAATTAAGTAATTTATTAGCTCAAATCAACACATTCATTCATAAGTTAGTCCTCATTGGTGTAAAATGATCTCTGTCAAAAATCTCACTTATCCTCCTGAGTGAAGAATAACTTGTCTTTATCTTCATAGAGCAGGTAAGCTCTATGGAGGCTGCCATGTCCTTCCGGTCTATGAAAAACGACGAAGTGCCAAGAGGGACATAAAGCACTTCGAATCGCGATTTCCCCGCCAGGCCTGCAAGCGGAAATGACTTCATTGTGACGTCATTTCCGCCGAATGGCTTATTACAGCCGCTAATGCTAAATAGATTTTATCTCCCTAATTATCCCACTAATAATGCATTGATTGTTACCAAACGTCTGCCGTTGTACACATAGGCTCTTAACTCACAAAACAAGGCATTAGAAAGTTTGTAAGTTTACCGGGAGTTTATTTACCGCTGCTAATGCTGCTTAATGCTAACGCTGCTAATGCTAACGCTGCGTCGACGTCACTTCCGGTAACTCCCGGAATATGACTAATTGCATTGCTTGCACACCAAAGGCTATGTCAACTTATGTTATCTGACATGTTATCTGTCATCTGTATTTATAGTGTTGTTGTATGTGGTTTATGTAATCCTTTGTAATGTGTGTCTTGATTTCTTTTTGTTTGTATGGACCTTGAGTCTGAAGCTATAGCTTCTTGAATCTTGACACATTCCGCTTGCCATAGTTCAAGAAGTTGTAACGCACATTTGAAAACGTGAGGCGCTAGAGAGCAAATTCATTCAACTTTGCAAAATAAAATTGCACCACTAGATGGGGGAAGAAATTACATAATGTCCCTTTAAGCTTGTTATGTATTTTCTTTGCAACTCAGTTTTCAATTTTTTTTTGTTAATTTAATACGAATGTAGTTATTTATTTCTGTATTATTTTCCTTTACATTGTATTGCTCTATTTATTCCCTTTTTCTGATTCAGGGTTGTATAAAACTTAGCAAATTACTTCACAGTTCTGTAGTACTGTTACAGTGTACTGAATGTTTTTCCAAGAACACCAAGTGGACCACAGAGATTGCCTGTTGCTCCCTTCAAAATGCAGGCACTTTCAGCACATTAAATTACATTACATCACATTATGGTCATTTTGCAGACGCTTTTATCCAAAACGACTTACAATAAGTGTGTTCCACATCGGTAGGCAAAAGAACTTCAGGTCACAAGAAGTCATAATTTCCTTCCTAAACCAAACAGCTAAGCGCATAACTAGTGCTAGAGTAAGTGCTGTAAGTTAGGTACCTAGACAAATGGGACAATTTAGAAAACAAAGACAATTTAGGAAACAGATAAGTGCGTAAGGAGCTAGGACTAAACAGGTGATGTCCTAAGAGGGCGGATCAGGGTAGTGTTTCCTGAAGAGATGGGTTTTCAGCCTGCGGCAAAAGATGGGCAGTGACTGTCAGTTTTCATGTTTTAGGTTATGCTTTTGTTTTCAGTCCATGTTTAGTTTTTAGTCATGCCTTAGTTTCCCTGCACTCTGTTCATTAGGTTCACTCAATTCACCTGCGTTATTCCCCACCAGCTGCACCTTGTCACTGATCACTGTCCCTATTTAGTTTCCTGCCTCCCCTGTCAGTTTGCCGGATCTTTGTTGTATGTCATGTTTGTCATCCATGCACGATTCCTGCTCACTCCATGTTTCTTCATTTCACGAAGCTAAGTATTTATTTATTCCATGCCAGGTCCTTTTGTTTGTTTTGTTTATAGATACGTTTTTCTCCGGCTCAGCCGCGTTTTATGTTGATACTTTGTTTTTTGTTTAATAAATCTACCTTGTTTTTGGGAAGCCCGCATCCGTGTCCTCCCTCCTCACATAAACCTGACAGACTCAGCTGTCCTGACATCAGTCGGGAGATCGTTCCACCATTGGGGGGCCAAAAGCACGTTTAGTAGCACGACTGCAAAGATTGGTTTCACCCTCTCTGCACTCAGCCACAATTTTAGCCAAAACAGAGAGCTGCTTTGAGAGAACATACTTTAACAACTCTATGGAGTTCCTGTTCAGCATCAAACAGACACGACTAGCTGGTTAACCGATCACTCAATGAGCTATTAATGCTAACCTCGGGTCAACTGACTTGTAACTACGACACTGTTAAAGTCTTTTCTCAACATTAAGTAAGCTGCTGATTATTGTGTTTGTTCATTCTTATATGACGGCAGTTATGCATACCAAACCAGACAGGTACTGCTACTGTACAATAAATTGTCAAGAACATTATTGTGTGCCTCACTAAGAACTTATATGTAATTATAAACAATGCGTAAAGTTACACCACTCTTGAAATGACTGCATTATACATCACAACAGTTAATGACTTTTGCAGTTATTAAGATGTAGGGTGCTGCAAACTGGCTTCTTTAAGGTAATTCAACAGTAAGTTATGAAGGTGGGAATAAGAGGGAGGCTATTTAGATAAAGATTTCCACATTTGATGTATGCTGTACTTCTTAATAGATGTTTAATCGTGATAAAATATGCACCCAGAGAGATTGTGCCATCACCCGCTGTATAAAGTATGGAACAGCCTGACCGGGCAGCCCAGCTAAGCCATTCACTTGTTATGACCATGTGAGTAAACAAACATGATTCAGCAGAAATACAGAGCAGCAATGAAATGAACTGCAAGATGGACTGTGATTTTGAGTATTGAATGTATAGCTCTACTTTTAATGGTAGGGCAATGCTGTCAAAACACCTTCACCATGAGCCAAATGCATCCACGACTTCAAGGCATCAAGAGACGAAAGTTTTTGGCTCAGTTAAAAGTTTCAACAAAGAACACTGAATAGGTTTTTCTGAACAAGTGAATATCTTACTTGTGCACTTTTTGAGTCCGGAGCCTTTCTTCACAGCATGACGGCTGAGTTTGCAGTTGAAGTTGTTCTCCCAGAACTCAGCAAACCAGATATTCCTTCTGTTGTTTTCCAGTGTTCGGCTGATGAAGTAACGATCAAACCCTAAAGAGATTAATGGGTTCACTGTCATTTGCACAGCCATTGTAAAAGACTGTTTAAGTACAAACTGTGAGCCATGGCTATATATTTCAGAGTGTAATAAAGTGATTACTGTGTTCACTGTATTCAGTATATTTAACTCCCTGTTTTTACATCTTGATGATCAAACGATGGTAGTAAAGCATTAAAAAGCAAGTTTTTCTCTTTTTGACACAGCAAAAGACAGAACCAGACTGGGCCCTGGCTCACAAGAAAAGAATAATTCACTGATATATGCACATGTTTTTAAAAGAAAAGGACATTCTGATGTTTGCGCAATGCCTGTCTCTGTACCTTTGATGGGCTGGCGCTTGGGCAGGATGGTGACTGCTCCCTCTGCCATATCCTCCTGCTGCACAACTGGAGAGATCTTTGAGCCCCAGCTGTCTGAGCCCACCCAGATGAAATGACCCGTCTGGTTGGCCTTTTTTGCTGCATGGAGAAGCCGCCTGCAAAGGTGAGGAAACAGATGTTGCTATGGATGAGGTCGACATCCCAACCAACTCCACTTTGATTGTGTTTTGCAATTCATTACACAGTGGACTAGCACTTTCCACATGTGTCTGTGCTGTCTGCTCCTGTTGTTCTTTTTCGTATCTTCAAAAAACTCTTACAGTATGTAGCTTATTACCAGGCTTTACCTGATATCATCTTCGTTGGCAAAAAGTATGACGACTCTTGCATTTGGATTTTCTCTGAGTCTCCGGATGACTTTGTCGAACTCTCCTTGTTTTGGCTCCCGGGGAATCTTGACTGACTGTGAAATGCACACACCACCTAAAACGAGGCATTTTAGAGAGGTCATAAGATCATTTGTGCAATGTGTCAGAAAAATCCCAGAGCTGTAAACATACAGTTGCTCAAAGAGAAACAACCATGCTGCCTTTGAAATAATTGTTAAAGTAGGATTTTGTTCCACCAACAGTTAGTTTGTTTAAGCACAAGATTCATTCCATATGTAACATTTAACATTTCTGAGAGATGGGAGATAATGTGGCCATGTGCAAAAGTGTGCATTCTGTTTCACTAAATGATCATCATGGTACTTTCAACTTTAAAACCAAAGATCAATATTGCATAATGCTTAGTAAATCTATTGTATGACTATACTTTGGAAGGTATTCATGAACATCTTCCGTGTCTTTGAAAATTTTTTTTTTTTTTGCCAATATGTGATTATAATGTTCCATCAAAGTAAAGCTAAAGACTGCATGTGCAGAAACCACTTTTCATCGGACTGTTGTAACAATTCCATCCAGTTCAACGCTGGACTGAAGGAACTGAGTCACAAAGAGGCACACGTTCAAACTCTCAGTGCTTGGACTTCAGACGAAGGAAATGTAAGCATCTGAGAAATAATTGATCATGTTTTATCAATATTATTATTTTAATTTTTTTTTAGCAGCGGCAGCTTAAGGTTTAGATGATGAAGATGACATATACTTACTTCTATTATTCTTGTTACTTTTGGAAAAATAACATCGTTACCACACAACTTTTAGTTGAGCAGTTATGTTTTGTGATTTGTAAAACCTGCAGCTGTGTGGTTAAGGTGTGTTTTCAACACAACACTGGTTCTCTCCTCACTCTTGTTGCTATGACAAATGCCATGTACCGCTCTCAAAGTGATAATACATTACCATGGCATGTTTCTGAGAAAGATGTAGGTCTCAGATTACAGTTATTTAATAATGTTGATAGACTCAAATCTGGAAACGGAGTAAATAACAGTACACGTGTTACTACGAATTATACTGTGTTAATCTCTGGTTTAGTCCATTACAGTTTGATGAGCAAGCATTGTTTAGTAACACTGATGGTGTGAGTAGCTACAGACCTCATAAGAAGAGGAGGCGTAGGCAGATTGAGCACTTACTCACTCACTGCCCGTCCAAAGAGCGGGTGTTAAAACAAGGCTGAGAGAAGGGCCACTGTGCTTAAACTAACAAGTATTTTGACCAAAGCTCATCTTAAACATGTCAATAAGACTTAAATTGTGTAAAGTTGTTCAAAATAAAGGTATAAGTCACCTTAAAGAAAACAGCCAACATGGCATGATCCCTGTATGTTAGTCTCACTTATGATCATCTCCATGCAACACTGTATACAAGTGATGCATTGATCTGATGCCAAAGTAGCATGAAGTGTTTATTTACAACATACATGTGCACAATGGGGTATCTAAATTAATGCTCTGTTATATCTACTACTGCTGAAACGTGATGCTGTTGCTTAGCAATAAAGCAAAAACTTCACAAACACACAATACCATGCACTTGGGGGAGGTACAAAGGGTGAGAAGAAGTTTTTTGGATGCATTTTGTGTTATGGAAACATATTTTCCAGTGTTTCTTCAAGAATAGTTTTTGTAAGAGTGCATCGGCATGACATGGGCATGAACAAGAGCCTCCTGCTGCTCTCAGAACAGCAGGAGAGTTGTTTCAAACATATCTTTTTGCATACTGCATATTGTTTATTCTGCATACACTGGCTGCTACCCTGTACCCATCATAAACAGTCCAATTCATTTACAGGGTCACAAAAGCAGTAACAAGAAATAACCAATGTGAGTAAGTGTGTTGGAGTTAATCCAACAATTAACTAAAGATGAATTAATCACACATGCCCCCCACTTGGCTGATTCGTGTATTAATGGACCGTCTACACACATGATCTGACCCATGAATCTCACACAAAGAAAATAAAATGTATGAAGTTGATTACTGTCTTCAGTGTACCACTTGTAAAACAATCTAAACTGCTGTGCTTCTGTGGTCTTCTGCTCTGGTGCCCAGCTCAATGAAGGGGCATCTTAATCTGCCCTGATATATCTGTCACACCTTTCTGAGGTCTGAGATAGACTTTAGTGGAATTGTCATTTTTGTACAGCTGTCACTGAAGATTGTTAAGTTCACGCAGGTTCAGACAATTTCTAGAGCAGTTTTCAAACATGGAGAGACTTCACAACTTTATATACAATTTGCTATATTATGATGAATGAAAGTTTCCTGGCCGTGAGACAAATTAATTCATTCAGTTTTCTCACAGCCTGCCAGAACGGAGCAGGATGAGCAGGCTGGGGTGCATCTTGTTTTCTATTTCATCATTTCCGCTCTGTGCAGATCACTCACTTGTGCCACTGTCCTGTAACAAGTCTGAGATGTTTTCATTCAGGATGCTCTCTATTGCTCCTGTAAAGATTTTGGCTCAGGCTGTGAGCTTTCTTGTAGTGACACCCGAGAATGTGGTTCCCCCTACAGTTGTGGGATGTAACATCACATTCATAAAGACAAATGGCCATGTGGGGCCTGCACATGCACAGCCATATACAATAATTTGTTGTGATGTTGAAGAAGCCAAAAAAATGCCAAGCAGCCATGAAGCAAAACTGTTGTGCAGGGCTGGACACCAAGTCATGAACTGCAATATCTCAGACCCCCGGGCTGTACTTTGAGTCAGAAGCACATTGGGCCTCATGCAACAACCTTCGTACGTACAGATTTGTTCTTAAGTCGTGCGTACGAGTGATTTAAGAGAATTTGCGCATTCACCAATTTCACCACACGTCATCACCACCCTTGGATTTTTGGCCACTGGAACCTTTTAGAGGGAGATTGGAGTCATGCGCTGCCCTTGGTCATCAGAACTCTCATCAGTTTATCACCCATGATACATTAAATTCCCATAAACCGCTGTCCAACAAGTACAAATTAAGAGGGACTTTCATCCCGTGGCTGGACTGCCAAACATAATCGGAGCAATAGACTGCACACATATACGCATCAAAGCACCCGTGCCTTTGTGGAGCGCACTGAGCTGAAGGCCAGGTGGGTGTGTCTCAATACAGTTAGGGACAAACTGCTCTATAGCCCAGAGAAGGCATGCCAGATTTGCACAATATTGCCATGAACGAGGGTCTCCTACTACCTGAACCAGCCCAGGCAGACCAGAAGGTGTGGTGCCAGAAGACCCCCGTCATGGACCGCCCCATCTAAGTGCCATCATGATGAGGCAATGACTGATTGCACGGCTTTAGTTGCAGTCATCGAGCGCCTGGCCATGGCGATAATTTTTTGGGGTTTTTTTACGCCATTTTCATATCAAACCATTTCTTTTTTATTTCGGTGACATTACGAACTACAGGTGACACAGAATTAACAGCACTTGTAATAACTTCTCATTTCTTCGCTTTAGCAGGTCCCGTAATTCCACTGCTGACACTGCTAAAAATGACAGATTTTCCTTTTTGGATTTCTGAAAGCAGAACTTCAATCTCAGAGCCCCTAAAGCTGTTCTTTTTGCGCCTTGATGCCATTCTCATGACTCAACACTCAACACTTCCTGGCACAGGAGCGAGGAAGCACAGCTCCTTATATGGTATTATGCAATTTTACCATCCTTGTGCACATGCACTTAAATACGCACGAGTGTGATTCATCATTGACACACGTCGTTTACACACTTTTTCCGAAGTTAAGAGCGTTTGTTGAATCTGACGTGGCGTGTTCGTACGAGACCTTCGTACGAAAAAAGTGAGAGAAATTTAGAATAAAAATACGAAAATGTTCTTGCATGAGACCCAGTGTTTTATGGTTCACACATTTCTCTGCTGCTTTTAATTTCTTAAGAAATACAGTCAGTTTCTGAGCTTTATAACCTGAGAGCTTGACGTGGAGATGATTCCCAGATAAAAGAAAAATTAATAAACTGCTCAACTGCTTCACCTCAGCAGTGTCACAAAAGCAACCACACCTTCTGGGGTTTTGACACTAAGCAGCAGATGCCAACACTGAAGGACTGTCGACTTTCTCAAATGTTTTTAATCTGGTTGATGATGGCAATGTCATGTTCTGTGTAAATGTTCTGTGCTGAGATAATGCTTCTCTAGTCTACACTACAAGACCCATCCACACACCAATAGACGCATGGAAGGCAATGTAGTGTCCAAGAAAACTGCGATATGTAGTCTGGGGATGCCAGGAATCTAACCACGAGCTTATGGGTAGGTGACTGCTCTTCCTTCTGAGATACACACAGGGAGAAAACGAAGACAGCAAACTAAACAGAGTTTTCTTCATGTCTTGTTACGCCGACATGGGTTTGGAGTCTGAACAGGAGGAGCTGAATAGCCCGATTCAGATTCTCAACGGGTTTTATCCCAATTCATCATGTGGCTGTAAGATTTTTCTGTTTCCCTGCATAAATAAGCAAACAAGGAACAGATGTTCCTTTTGTTCCCTCTGTGTTGAAATTGTAGGAAAAAAAAGTTTCAAACCAGTAAGATACCAACATCCATCACAGCAACAGCCACGCAGAGATGACTAACTACTGACACTTATCTGCCTGTTTCATCAGCAAAAGAAAAAAACAACATAAAACAGCCCCTTGACTTGAGTTGTGATCACATGTTGGGTTTTCTGAAGTTTTGTAGAACTGTACGTTTCCCTTTTTCAGCACAAGCGCAATAAAAGACTTTTATTTCATCCAGAAAATTGAACAATAAATATCAGGCCTGGTCTCGCACCAACAGGGACACATTAAACCTCGACTCTTTGAGGCAGAGAGTTTAATATTTCTTATCTGTTGCCGGTCACTGATACCAAAATACATTTCTGGTGACTCCTACAAGAACTTTTTTTTTAAGTGAAATGAAATGTATGAGTTGTTTGTTAGAAATATAGAACTAAAATCGGTAAAATCTTTCAAAATTAGTACATGTAAGAGTTATTTCAATGTACAGCAGTTGCATTGACACAATTTAAGTCAGCATTTATTGTTGCCATCCTTCCTTAATGTATCTTAATAGATAACATGTAGAAAGACAAAAGTGTTTTTAATCCTGACAGCTGAGTATTGTTTGATCAATTTCTCCTCAAGCTGGGCAGAACTGCTGCACAACTACAACACCTAACCTCTTTGAATCACTCAGCTTATCATAAATTTGAGCATCTGTTCAGCAGATGAAATCCTCATGGAGAACCTTCTCTAAACATCCAATTTGAGTGTCTTAAATGCTTTAGATCATCTTTTAGTTTTTGTCATACTGCTGCAAGGAGTGTTTCAAGACTGCAACAATTCATTACTTATGCCCTGCTCGTGATGACCCACTTGTCCTGTTGATTCAAACAGGCTCCATTATTGGCCATTTTGGCTGTTTACTTAAGTGGATGGATTTAGATAAGCGAAAGGCATTCAAAGCACGTATCACTCTGCAGTTTCTCACATGCCACAGCAGATGACTATCGAGGTGTTATCTTAAACTCGTCCTCACAAAAATTAATGGAAACTAATAGTGACAAATGGCTGCAGCAGTGTCAGGCCAGCCACAGTGACGCAGTCTGTCTTTGTCACAGTAGAGGAGCCATCTTATCTTTGCCCTCTCTGTTTTTCCATGTACAGTAATACGCCTTCAAGATAAGCACAGACATCCACAGCAAACGGAATGGGACATCACAATAAATGTATGAATGAGATGTCATCAACAAACAGTTTGCGTGCGTTTTATATATCAACACTGGATTTAAGATGCAGATTTCAGCACGAGTGGACACAGCCATTCATGGATAAATGAACAAAAGGGAAGATTGAGACAAAGGGGAAAGAACGCATGCAAAAACTGTCAAAATGTGAGTTGATTTATGAATTTAATGGCATACATTCATCAGAGGCTGAATCTGAGTCAGTTAATCAGGCATTCAAGCAGTTTATTATTGTCCTACAGCACTGACACTGAATTCACGCCAAATGGACTTTTCTATGCTTCAGAGTTGCTGCTTTATAACAAAGTATAGTTAATTTTTCTTTTCTTTGGCTCCTTCTTTGAGCTTCCTGCATTCATCCGATCTCACCAATGCTATAAAATATACAGCATTCAAAGCCAATATTTCAATGATGTAATTCAATTTTTCAAAGATCAGTCAACTAAAATGAATTAAAGATCAGCTTGTTTGTCTAGTTTGATGACTTGTGGGTCCTCAATACTCAATAAATCGACAATGCTTTGTCGATATCGAGGCACCCTGGGGTCTGTTTCACAAAGCAGGTTCAACAAACTCTGAGTCTATTCCTGATCTCTGAGTTGATCTACTCTGAGATAGAAAACTCTGAGTTTTCGGTTCCAGAAACGCTGATTTGAGTGAGTTTAATCAACTTTGAGTAGTTTCACCTTGAGATTTGCATGTGCACCACAACTTTAAAAAGCCAGCATCAATAGAGCCCCGATTCGACGAGTCACCATGGCAACGGGGAAGTGGAGGGGTTACGTTTTTCACCAACCTCGAATTGGAAATATTAATGCGCTCATACGGCGAGTTTCAACACTGCAAAAGTGTAAGTTTAAATGTAGTCCTTTGCAATCACAATAATATTACAGGGAAACTGCTTGAATGGTAACCCATTCATTTATTTCATTTAGGTGCACTTGGCAGCAGTTTAAGATGAAATATAAAAACATTGTTCAAACAGGTGAGACCTCGGCATGGAGGTACCTCATTTTGATCATGTTTTACACTGTAAGGTAAATATTAATTGGCTATTTGACTGCAGTTATTTTATTCCCAACATAATGCTGTTTTCACACACATAAACTATGTCTTCTCATCTATATCATGTTCTGTTAAATAATTAAGCCTATTTAAACTAACACAGACTTCTACTGCGCCAACAGAAAGAAGGCAGATGCCCGTAAAACGGGTGGTGCCCAGCACCGCCACCCCTAATGGAAGGCCAGTGGCTGAGGGAGTCCACCCACAAGATACAAGTGTCTTTATTAAATATAATAGGCCTATATATATCTTTTTAAAGACTATTCATACAAATATGTATTTATCTTTTATGTCTTTTTTTTTTTTGTCCCTACAAAATTCTGATGGTGCCGCTCAAAAAGATAATTGTCTGGAAATGCTAAAAAATCTATGCGGGATGGTTTCCCTCATTTCAGGGTTAATAAACTCAGTTATCACTAAACCTGCTTTGTGAAACGGACCTCTGGTTACAGAGAGTGATGCTGCTGCTCCACACAAATGAGAGAAACATCTTCAGTGCTTTGGCAACACAAAAGGTCACATGTAGAGAAAAAAACATAGTCGTATATACAGCTTTTGAAGAAACTAATTAAAGGAGATGTGCAGATGCTATTTTATACACCACTCCCATGCTGAAACTACTTAACATAATGAGCCACTTTTTGCTGATGAGGGGTCAACCTGCTGTTCTTCAATTTTTAAGTGTCCCCCCAGAAAATTATGCCACATCATGTTAGATTTGCAGTCTTTTTTATATGCCACATTTCATGATCGGGATGAGATTCATTTATTAAAAAATAGTTTTAGTGGTTTTAATGATCCAGTGTGCAACATTTAGAATAACTAGTTGACAGGAAATCTAATATTCATAACAATGTTTTTATCACCCTAGAATAGCACATAAATTAAGAGTAGTTGTGTTTTTATTACCTTAGAGCACATCATTTATATTTAAAGATGCCACATGTTCCTCTGCCATGTGGCAATGCCAAGCTCCAACAGTAGCCCAGAAGGGAAAAAAACAAACACTGGTTATAGAGTAGTTTCTTTTTTAGGTCAGGGGTGTTAAATTGCTTGTTGCACTTTCCAATTTATGCCTGTAGAACGCACAACATCGAGCACACCAGATCATTAAAGTGTGCTGAACTTAGGGCGCTGGGTAACTAAAATGGTTGAGAGAGCCCCCATACACAGAAGTCGAAAGTCCTCCACACAACTAGCTTGGACAGAGGTCCCGGCCTATGTGCCTTAGCTGCCTGTCACCTGCCTCCTCTTTGCCCACTCAAAAGTGTTATAGTATTTCAGCTCATTTTTTTTGGTTTCACAGCTCAAAGTCTTTTAAATTTCATCTGTGATGTTTTGAGCATCGGAGCGTTTGAATTAGCCAAAGAGGACATTTGTCTGGTGTTCATTCCGATCCATCGTTGCTACATGTGTACAGTAAATAGACAACAGTTTGTTAAAAAGCTTAAAATCTTATCAATGTTGAAGTGAAAACACATCTGCGCTACATTTAGTCTCAGCTTGCTCATTAAAGTGGCCAAAAAACAAACACTGAAACGTAAGTGGAACTGTTTAATCATGCAATATCACACATTTTCCCTAAACATGTCTAAGCTGGAATTAAATTAAATTATTGACGCAAATATTGATATTATAGTGAGTTATTGAAAAATGAATTAGTAAAGTTGGATAAAAATTACAGTGACTTTCAGTTCATATGGAAAACCAAAAAAAAAACAACCTTCCCAATTTAAAAAAGATGGAAACAAATTCAAATAGTGTAAATGTTAGTAAAGCTGTGATGATACTGGAGTTTTATGGTGCATTATGGTGCAATAATCCTTTTGAGGCAGAAAATACACTGAGTTAAGATTGGCATGAATAGTTAGACAGCAACCTGTCTAACATCAGATGAGGAAATAATAGACTTTCTCTTTAGGTTAGACAGATCTTCTTGGTTATAATTTATTTTTTTTTTCTCATTAGAGTGTAATCATTTTCAAAGACACAGCTGCTGTCCTGAATATGAGAAATTTCTTCCTGATGTGTACAAATGTGTACAAAATGCTTGAGCATTTTATGTCTAGAGATTATAGACACCTAGCATACACTTAATGTTTTTAAATAAAGTCACACATTTAGATATGTGGAAGAATTATGTGTTCATGCCTGAAAAGTACGCGCTGCAACATGTACAGTATCACTACATTTGCTTTATTGCTCTCCGAGGTGTTTAATGTGAAAAAAAACTACTTTAAAATGCAGCATCTTAACTCTTCAGGCTCATTGTACATTGTGTGTATTTGCTTAAATAAAGACTAATGAGACACAGACTGAACACAAGACACGATGTCTGCATGCATTATGCAGTAGACTGTGCAACATCAGCTCTTTTTATTGTAATAATGTGTGGTGAAAAAAAACAAAAAAAAACACTTAAAATCTTGGATTACATCTGAAGGATGCACTACTCATGAGTTGACAAAGGCTTTCTCCTTATACAAGAATTTTACATTAGCAGTAGCCCGTTTCCCATATCATGGCTTTCATGCAATAATTCCAGGTAAAACATACAGCAATTTGCTGCTTAAGACACAACCTGTAAAAACAACAGTACACTTGCTCCCCTTGCAGCTCTCATATAAAAACTGTTTTTCAATTCAGCAAACTACAGCCCTCCTGCCCTTACTTGAATACATTGAGTAAAGCACTCTTTATCTGCGAGCTAAGATATTCCATAAAAAAAAAATTAAAAAATAGGATGTCATCGGTGAATATAAATAGCTATGAATCACTTATAATGATCAGTCATTGCTGGATAATTGAGGATTGCAGAGAGTAATTTAATGGAGGTCAGAACAGAACGGGATCGTATTGTATGTGTCGATTCGTGATATAGCAGTTGTGATTATGACATTTAAAAGGACATGTTTGAACTATTCACAATTATAATGTTCTCAGGAGCTGTGCTTTGGTTTTATAAACAAGATGTGAAAAGCAGAAAAGTCACCAAAGTTCGTGGGTGAATTTAAGTTCTGAACTGACAACATATTCAGAGAGGAAAACCAGATTCTGAGAGATGCAGTTTGATGCTAGAAAAATAACTTCGCCTTTCATGGCTTTGGCTTCCTGCTGCATTTACAACACAAAGACGAATTATCTAGGTTTTCTGTTGACTTGCTCTGTGCCAGAAGGTTGTTTTCAAAGATAAGAGAGGAGATTTAAAATAATCTCTTTGCAAATTATTCCCTTCTTGGCAAATATACACTGAGCATCTTAAAGTGCTGCACGGGTCTGAATAGCGAGAAAAAGTGTCTAATAATTTGTTTGTAAAAAGAATTTTCTGAAACATTTCTTTAGGTGCAAGTCCCACAGACGGAGCTGGTTACACACTGTAATCTGTTACGATTTGTCCATGCTCGGTTCATGTTCAATTAAACTGACAAAATACTAAAGTATTAGGTTTGAAAACACAATTTGTTGTTTTTCTGCACTACTGAGTTTCCTAATTGTACATCTTTTCCCTGTTATTAGTTCACCACTCATGTCTTTTAGTGTGTTTAGTCTGTGCAGCCACTCAAGTAAATAATTAACATGTGGCACACCAGCTTTATTTCTTTCTTGCTTGGGATTCTAAAGGGCTGCTTCCTTTCTGTGCTCTTAAAGTGTACACAGCTGCTTGATATCAGTCTTCTTCTGGAATAATTCTGTCAAATCAAGTTGGCGCAAATATATTTGTCAAATACTGGCATTGCTCAAACTGAAAAAACTACATTCTTTTCGTCATTTACGAGTGACATATGCAGTAAAATATCACATGGAGAAGAATGAAGTTTGATGGACAAAATAGGGAAGAAATTACCAGGAATATAAAGAGATGTGCAAAGGTCTTGATTCACCCCTCACTTTAAAATATACTGCACATATAATGTATATGTGTGTATATGTATATATATATATATATATATATATATATATATATATATATATATAGAGAGAGAATGAGGAGTCACGTGACTCCGGTCGGCCATGTTGGCAGGAGACGCTATTGGTTGCCAGGGGCAACGCCATCAGAACTTAACGGAGAGGCGCCTATATATTCCAGATATCTTCCTGCATTTGTCATTTCGGCAGGACAGAGACGAATACAAAAAAAAACTAAGAAAGCAAAGCAATGCAGAAAGATAAGGCGAAAGAAAAGGGACCTTACAGGGACAAGCTTATTACAAGCGCAAAGCAGCGGTATTTGAAGAAGCTCTCGAGCATCTAAAATATTGATCCTTACGAGCTCCCTGCAGCAGAATGGCACAGAGACCTGGACCAGTTACCTCCGTGCACATATATGGACATAGTAAATTATCTTGTCTTTGGTGTAAGTTACTACTTACAAGTTAAGACTTGTTTCGACTTGTTTCGTAAACACTAGATTAACGAGATGTTCAATGTACACAAACGTTTCCAATGTTTTGATGTATGCTAAAGCTTATATTTAGGTATTTAGTTGTCATTTGATTTTAGCCCAACGACACATTTAATTCTCAACGTCTGTACCTCTCGGGAGCTGAAAAAGCAGCTAATTGAATTACTTATTGTATGTACCACAAACAGCGCTTTTTGTCCGCTCATTAAACAAAAAAATAATCGAATTAGCCCTAAATATGTTTTTTGTTTTTTTTAAATGCTTCCTCACGCGGAGTTTAAAGTTAAGTTTACGCCAAATAAAATCTGGTGTTTAGTACAATCCGGCGTCTCCTCGTCAGGTCAGACATCTGCTCTCCCTGATGCTGCATCCATTTAGGAAACCTAAAAAAATGTATTTCGTTGTTCCTATGTTTCCCAAACGTATTATGTGAGGTACTGGAACAGTTCTTCACACAGCAGTGATTTCCAGGCATGTTCTTGCAATTCCGCACTGTTTAAACTTACTGATTTAAAAACACACGCGTACACTGTAAACGAACGGAGAGAATGGCGTTTTCACGCTAGCATCCTGCCAACATGGCGGATAGGGGCGGGGCTCTGTACTATGACGACAACTCCTCATTCTCAATATATACATATATGGAAAACAAAACGATTTCTGTTTCAAATATACTATTCTATGCCTAACAAAACTGTGTTATTGTTCGAAAATTGGTTCTCAGCTACACTGAAAAAAACAACTCATAAGATTTACTTAAAAAACCCTTTGTAAGTATTTGCACTCAAATAATTTAAGTAATATTTAACTCACTTGCCAGTATCAAGTAAATTTTACTTACCATAAAACACAACAGTTTTGAAGATATTAAAGGTGGGGTAGGGGTTCTTTTTCTGGAGCATTTTTTTACATATTGCTTGAAATACTCTTCACACCCCCATTGCAACCAATTAATTAAAAGTTTTGACACAAAAATGAAAAGTTTTAGTGGCCTCTAGAACGTACAATCTAGGAAAAACACTATCCAATCATACTGAACGGACCGTTAACAATGATTGGATTCTGATGCGTCTATCAACCTGCAATCTGCTCCTCCCTCCCCCTCCTTCCCCCTGTGCACGTACCCTGCTCCGTGAACAAATTACGCATCCAGAAGCTTGGCAGGAAGCTAAACTAGAGCCAGCTTGGCTAGCACCTAGCATTATTAAACGTATAGTTAGCATAAACTAAATACTAAATACTAAATACTAAATACTAAATACTAAATACGGCAACGATCGATGCTTGCTGTCAGAACAGCGCTCGTGCACCTTCGTGCTCGTGAACAAGCATTCATGTTCATGTACTCTAGAGGCGTGGCTTCGGGGGGAAAGTGAAGAAAAGGGTTGGGACTTTTGACCTGTGTGTTTTCAAAATGCAGCTTCGCTGGACTCAAAATCCAGGATCTCCTACCCTACCTTTAAGTAACATTTACTTAATTACATCTCAGTTTTAAGTTATATTTATTTAAACAAATTAAGTAAAGTCTACTTGTTTTTCATAGACAGGAACATCATTTTACTCAAAAATTTAAGTAAATTGTATTTATCTGTAGTATTTGCTGTTATGAATTAACTTAGTAGATTTTAACAATACACTTTCAGAGTAAAGTTTATGTAGTATTTCTAGGTTTATGTACATACAACTAAACAAATTAAACATTTAAATTGTATGAGGAAACCCAAGTAAAACTTACTCTTTCCCCATAATTCATGTATTGCGTTAATAAAATGTTTAATTTTACTTAAGAAACTCTAGTTCTTACTGAATCTTAAAAATACAAGGTAGAATTTATGACAGTTACACTAATAGAGTTTACTTCACCAAAAAGTCACTTTTTCAGTGTAGGTTGTCCATAATGTGTAGACATAATAAATTATGCCAACATAATTCATATGTCAGTGTTAAGTGGCTTACCGAGTGAACAAAAAATGTGAAAACACAAACATTGAAAGACCTTCAGAGAGTCAGGAAAACTACCGTTTGAGACCACTTTAAAAGATGACAACAAAGTCTGGTTCCTTGGAAGCAAAATACAGAAAAATAAGGGGTGTCTCAATACCTTTGCACGATACTTTAAAACACAGAATAATGTTCAACAAAAATACGTTGGTCTATCAAGAGAGTTTAGATTGTGTATGCATTAACATATCAAAAGTAATACAACAGTATTAAAAAAACATTTAGCAAACACTAAACTAAAAGTCTATATCAGATTCAGACATCGTTACTTAAGCCATGAAGGTTGGGTTTTCAGTCCTTATTAAGCGCAAAAACATTTCACTGAACAAAGTTTCGGGTCATTGTTCTGGTTTTTAGATCGGGGAGATGTAAATAACTATTTTCTCAATGTCAAATTATTCTTTTTCTTTTTCATTGTCATTTGTTACTATTATTTTTTCTCTACGCATAAATAGCTCTTAACAACCAAGCTTCAATAGAGTTTCCCAACAGAGCACTTTGCTCTCAGACTGCAGGCTTACTTGTGGTTCTTCTAAAAGAAGAATGAGTTCTCACTTATCCGACTACTCTTTTGTGGAACCAGCTCCCAGATTGGGGTTTCGGAGGCAAACATCCTCTTAACCTTCACGTTTAGGCTTTAAACTTTCCTTTTTGATGGCCCTTATAGTTTTTTAATGGCTCAGGCAACCCTCTACCATCCCTTTAGGTGTATTGCTTAAAGTATTTTCATACATGTTAAGAGCCTCAGGAAAGGTTAAAAGCTTGCCCGATAGAGCCCGCTTCTCATGGAAATCAGCGCATGCGCAGCGGGCATGAAAATGTCTCGCGTTTTTCCCTTTGGCCAACTTTCCTGGGTCTCCAACAGGTGGGATACGTTTGTAAAAATGCCGGAATTCTCCTTTAAGGCCTAGACTGCTGGGGGACTTCCCATGATGCACTTTTCTGCCTTGTGCTCCCTTTACTTTTTATCGTCTATGTACGTTTGTGCCATTCTTGTTATTAACTCTGTGTTTCTCCTTTTTTTCTTCCTCTTTCCCAAAGCAGGTAGCGCTGGCCTGGTTATTTCGTGTTCGTCTCTGCCTCTGTCCTGTCCTCTCCTCTCCTCGAGGCAGATGGCTGCCCTTCCCGAGTCTGGTTCTACTGTCGCCGGCAGGATTGAATCAAACTTATATTTGATGCCATCTTCTATTAAGCTAGCATTATATGAACATAATTATAATGAAATTTGGCTGATTTGGATTAAATAAGATTACAACTAACTAGATTATAAATGGATTTACTTGGATTTAAATCAAATTAGCTTCTTCTCTTTTTTGGCATTTTTTGAGATAACATGTTGTGAATTAGCACTATTTATATTATACATACTGAAGTGAATTTTGACACGTGACACACAAGTGACACAGCTGAACTTTACAGAATAGGTCAATACAAAACAGTTAGCATCAAGTACTGGACGGAAACGTCTTTACTTTTAATTATGTCAAAGATGTGAATTGCACCTGCAGGGAATTGAAAAAAAATAAATAAATCAACATTTCCTGAAATAATTTGTTCAACCCAAAGAAGAAAGGAAACCGTGCTTCAAGCCTTTTGACAAGTCAGTGTTTAAGCCATTAAAAGAATAATAGATGTTCATAGTTGATCGACCTATGGCCTTCTAATTGGCCTCTTATCATTTAATTTTTATACGAATAAACATATCATTAAGAAGAAACGGACCATCTTTTTCTTGCAAACCCATCAGAAATTAATTCACAAATCAGTGTGAATGGAGCTACGTAGCATTAACAGAAATGAGCAATGTGATTCTTCAAAAAACCTGGAAACTACAGTCACATGGAGACCTCAGAATTATTAAAACCTAAATATGAAATATGGAAGTATACATAGCGGCTATGTTGGACATAAAATATATCATAGTATTGAAATTTATTCTGTTTGTCATCGTGTTCTTGCTCAGTACAGAGTCAAATACCTGCAGGATCCCTTGTAATGATGTGATCAATGTTTTCAATACATTTGGATGTAAATTTAGATATAAATTATAGAGAGCATTTCCAAATTATACTGCATGACAGTATAGTGCAGTGATACTCACTATTTTTTTGACAAGAGCCACATTGGCAGAGCAAAATCAAGGGAAGAGCCCCTTTTGCAAATATGCATTTCTACATATAAAACATCCCCCGAAAAAAGAAACAACACAGCCAATACATTTTCAATTAAGACCATATTTACCTTAATACTGGGATAAGCGGAAGCTGGCATGCGTGTCCTTGACTTTCTTCATGTTGTATTTGTAGTTTGTTGTTGTAATCACAGTGAGACATTCAAGATGAGCATGGTTTTTGTGCTGGTTTTTGCCCTTTTTTAATTAAAAACCGATCCATTGTGCCTGCATCTCGCGCTAGCTAAAGGAGCTAGCGTGCACTGTGGTCAAGTGTGACAGTGGTTTAAGCGGTCTGCGTTGCCAGGTTTAACAGAGCCCCCTTTAGGAAACACCATTAAGCCTTAATTAATACTTAATAAAAATACTTAATACTGTGCAGTATTCGCTGTATGTTATTTGAAAATAATTGTTATTGTTACCATACTGTTATAAGCTACTATGCGAGTGCCAGCCACCAATTAGAGCTTGAGGAGCCCCATGTGCCTCTTGCACTAGGCCTACAGTATACCAGAGATACTCATTGCATGGAGCGCAATGAGTATCTCTGGTATAGTGCAAGTTTAGCCAAAGGCCCTCATCCACATATGTTTTGACATCATTATGTTTTTAATTGTGTAGTCTTCTTCAGGCTTTTGTCATCAAGAGGGTGAGGCAAGTTCATAATGACTCACCTCAACTTGTACTATACACAAACCCATTTACTGCTGAAATTAAGTTATTCCAGATGATGTCTTTCAGACTTTCCGTTATTTATTGTATCACACTGTCAAAACAACCAACTGATAAAGGCATTTTTCTACTTGGCAGGGTCATTTGGAATCAATTCTGCTTCTCACTCAGGGAGGCAAATTTCATTCCATCTATCCAGCCATCCATCAAGCCAGTTGACATGCACTCAAACTGCATAAAATAATGTTAAATAGTAAATCTGTACATATAATATCTTTCCATGTGTCTCAACCGGACTGCATTTAAAGAGCAATGTTGTTCAATCTTTGCAGCTAAATGTTGCAACCCCAATCAACTGTGTAATTACTGACACACCCCATTCGTCCGGCAACAAATGACTTCAATCACTCACTCTTGCCGCAAGCAACAATCTGCCCATTTCAAAACAGGCACATTTAAACGGTCACTGCACAAGTTTGTATTAAAAGTTTTAGGTTCTACATTTCCATTATGTTTCATCGTCATCTGAACTGAAACATCAAAAACAGGTAAACAAAGCAACTTCTTCATGTTCTTTCCCTTTTGATTTAATGGTACATTGCAAAACAATAAAACGGAGCAGTGCCTCCAACCATAATGGTTGAATGAGTAGGACAATTTGACATATCTGGCCAGTTACAACACAGGCAACTCCTTCCTAACTTCCTCAGAAACACAAAAGTGTATCAAAGCTAGTTTCTTCTTTGTTATTGGCTGTACCAACAGACAGATTGTAGAGAAATATATTAGAAAAGCCATGATGGGGTTATGGGTGAAGTTGAACGACCTACTTTTTTTTTTTTTTTTTTTTAATTCCTTCTTTTGGTTTACAGTGAACCTGTCTCAAACGCTGACCTTTAGTTGGGATTACCTCCATCAAGCTAATCAGGACAATGTTTTTCAACACCAAAACACAGTGCCAGAATGAATCATCTCCTAAAGCCTGAACAAAACAGGACGGAGGTGGTGTCTGCCACATCACATTTAATGCGAAATTGTCACACCATTCCTCTGGGAGTACGACTTGGGCGTGTAAAATCAAGGCTGTAAACAGCGCCTGCACAATAATAACCACCACAGTTCTGAAGGCATCCATGCTTCTTCAGTAAACAAAGGTCGCACTTTAGACTTTAAAGCAGATTTGTTGTTGTTTTGGCGCATATTGTGACGTTCGAAAACGCAAAACTCCAGTTATCTCTGTCTACACGCAGCTGCATAAACGGAGTTTTCAAAAATCTTCACTTTGCCCGGAGTTTTTAAAAACATTCGTTTACGATGCGTTTTTATGCGTTTTCATGTGGATGACAGGTCCAAACGTAAAATATATTCGTTTTAGCAGATACCCGGCTACGTGTGGATGGGGCCTGATATACATCATCACAGGCATCCAACTAACACGTGGATTTGACTTTCAAAGTGCGAGACATTGAAACACTACACAGCTGCATAATAGCCTCTGTGTTATTTTTCACCTCTAAAGTAGAGCCACTGGTTTCAATCAAAACAATTGACTTCTGCCTGACCTCCTTCGTCTTTCTACAGTCCACAGGCGCCTTGAGCGGGCCTGAGTCCACACATTGTGCCCTCAGAATAGAAGTGCTTTAGACTGTAGCCTACCTAATTGACTTTGTAATAGTGTCATAGTTCACTGCCACCAAATTGACTGAATTTTCAAGCATGCTTTGGCAACAGTGATGCCCTGAAAAATAACAAGAGTCTCAGAATGCAACTCTCTGTATTTTAGCCTGTAATACCACAAGCAACAAAACATCTGATTTTACTCTTTATGTTGAACTGATCATTTCAAGCAAATCTTATTAACATTTTTAACATGTTCAATATATCTATTCAATAATGTGTTTTCTTTACTGCTACTTCTAACTTATTTTACTATTTACAGTTACCTCACCCCACAGGTTTGTCCTTCTCTGTGAAAGAGATAAATGTAATATTTGACATCATCTACCTATGATGTGAAGTGTCTCCACGCCTGTGTTAAATCTGAATTTGATCTACTTTGTTTTAAATGCACCGTTTAAACATTTTGCGCTGTATGTAATAGATACATACAATTTGAGCCTGAATACAGCAGTACACAGCTGCTTGCTGATGACCCAAAACTGGAATGATGTTCTTAGGTAAGTAGAGAACAGTCGTTCTTCTGGCTGCTGCGAATTGAGCTGCAGTTCTGAACTGTTAAAGCTCGAAATGCTAGTGTATGAAGGGCTCTGACATACAGCACAGAGCGAGAAATGTCCAGGTTTATCTCTATATCATGGAGTTTTTATCAACACTAACTAAATAAGAAGATGCTTTAAGAAAAAGCCTAAACAATTAAGAACTATGCAAATAAATATATAAGTACCTGTGAAATAAATCCTGAAACAAAGATCAAATAACTGTCAAAATACTGAATCAATATAGCACTATACATAAATCCATTCAAAAAGGATTTATTGGACACCTTTATTTTCTACAAAACATTCATTTCCTAGCTCTTTTTTTTTCCCAGTACATCTCAAACCCTCTGGTACATTATGAACCTTCAAGACATCTCAGTTTGATGGGAACAGGTTCACTGTTGTCCCCAGAGTTAGAACTAAAAATGGAGAAGCTGCTTCCCTTTTTTATGGATCACATATGTGGAACAAACACCTAGATAACTGCAGGCCTACATTAACGCTTCAACGTTTACATCAAACCAAAAGACTTTCTGGTTCACCACTATATCTATTTAATTATTCAATTAATTTAATCCATTCATTCATTCATTCATTCATTCATTCACTGAACTGAAGGACTTTGATTAATGACTGCACCTCTCTGTTCTATTATTTTTTTTACTGTAAATGTTGTTTTAATGATTTTATATCGGTAATGTAATTGTAATTTTATGTAATGATTATATGATTGTATGTGAAGCACTTTTAATTGTTGAATTGGGCTACATAAAAAAATTTGCCTTGCCTCAAATGATGGGGTTTCACATTTTAATTTCTTTCTTTGTTACTTTGACCAAAGCATGTTACAGAGATTTCAATAAGACCAAAGCAAATTGTGCGAACTTGTGAAAAAAGGGTATAATACATCACCTTTAAATATTTCAACAAATAATTATGTGTCAAAGAAACAAGCTGCACCTGTGTTGGTCAATTACAGGCCTCGGATCATCAAAATGTCTGCTTTATTGTGACTCTGAGCTAATTTGCTCAGCTCATGGTACACTGCTTTGGTCATTACTGAAATGAGCTTGCTTCACTTTTGTTTTTAGATCAGCACAGTTTTAGAACCTCACCTGCAGACAGTCCCATCAGTGCTGTTGATGATTTGGGATAGCATGCTAATTTGCTGGTTTAGGAATCTGGGCCCTAATGTCTGAAGATTTTGAAAATATTTAATATATCTCAATACTCTTTCATATTTCTCTCCATGCCTGAACGTTGTGACAAGACAAGTGTTTATACAGCTTAAACACAGAAGGTTGTATGTTTAATGTTCAATTTATGAGTGTTCACCTAAGAATGCCTCCAGATAAGAAATAAATAATAATCATCTTGAATGGGAACTAATCACTAAAAAATTCATTCATAAAAATCTCTTACAATAGAAGTAATCATTTTAGTTCTCATCTTTTGTCCATTCAAACTCAGCTCACAGGGATGTTACCTTTAATTATGTCTGGAGCCCATTCTAAAAAAGTATTTTTGACATTTCTGACCTGTCCCCTGTAAAAAAACAGGCTGCTGATTACCTTCAAAAGGTGTTAATTAAAAAGAGAAAAGAGTCCAGGCGCCATATGGCAGAGGCCGCCTAACAGCAGGGTCCTACCATTTTGGAATTTCACTTTAATGCTGCTCTCTCTGTTTCTGTGGAGAAGAGGTCATCTGGAAGTGACAGCCTGACAATGATTAGGTAATGGGTCTTCACAGGCCACTAGTGCTTGCTAAGTCTGCACTGTTGGATCACACATGGCTCATTCACAAATTTGGCTACCCTGATTTGTCTTTCCTGTGTTGTCACATTGTAAAAATAGATGTATCTTCACAAAGGAAAAGAACATTATGTTCTTTTCTCTAGAAATATCTTAATGTTGAATATTTCATTGCAGCGAAAGGAACTGTTAGAAAGTAGGAACCTGCAATAGCACAGAAAAGCAGTTATGAAAGAAATGCTAAGCCTTCAGAAATTATACATAGCTGCTCAAGAGTATTTTTGCACCACAAGTGATGTGCTATAAACGTAATTTCCCATCATTAAAGACTTGTTGCCCAGGAGCAAAGGAGCTTCCAAAGAAGAAAATCCGCACCCTACCAGGGCTTAGAGATAAGTGAGCTGCAGAATCATAACTACAGAGATATGGGTAAATATATGGACAACAAGCAAGCCTATTTCACCCATTCATTATGCTGGAAATCAGTTCAAGCTTTGTCATTCGTTATGAATTCAGACCTGGAGGGAGTCTGCCTAAAAGAAAAAATGGTTGCAATACTGAAGGCAAGTGCAATTTCACAACTGATGTGTGGAATACATAGAAGTGTTTTCAAAATGGCTGAATAAAACGTCTGCTCCCTTCATTCAGACTCTTTAATCTACAACTCTTTTCAGCTTCCTGCCCTTGTGACCAAGTCCTCAACTGTGTCTATCCTAAATAGCACTTCGGCTGCAGGAGATGAGTGTCCTCTCTACATTTGTCATCATCACCTCCCCGACAATTAAACGCTCATGAAACACTACAGTGGAAGCAGCTGCTTTTCATCTCCTAATTTACTTTTTCTATCACCCTGCAAGATGATTTTTTGATGACAGTGGTTCGTTTGATTTATACAATGTGGCTCTAGCAGGCGCATCGATGTGAAAAGGTGAGATTATTAGTGAATTCATATGGTGTAAAAACCCTGTCTGCTGAGGACACAAAGTCAAGTACTTTGATCTGTTTGTAATTTGTTGCCATTGTTGTTGTGTCCACTGGAACGTACATAAATCTGAGAAGTAATAACAGAAAATTGAGCAAATCTGTGGCACTTTCATAAATACCAAAATGTGAAGCCACAGGACAGCTGCTTGTTGTTGGAGTTGTTTAGAAGATTTTGTTGTTATTGTTGCCTGGTTCATGCTTTGAGAGCTACCCAGTCTTGAGATTGAGCTATCGCATACGAATTTTCCATTCATCTGAGATCTACTTCACCATTTCAGATAGCTGGTGTTTATGTAATAAATCTAGCAAAAAATATCTTTTAGTTGAGTGCCAATTGTGCCTATTGTTTCTAATGATGTGAAACAATCGACAATCTTCAGTTTCAGACGCTGGTATTTTATAGATTCGATCATACAATCGCTCATTTGCACTCACATTTTGTCATAGCTGCTATCGTTTCCAGCCGACCAAAATGTTATTTCATGGTTAAGAGATGGTTTAGTTCATCTAAAAAAATCAAGGAAATTACAGTGTTCCCATTGAATCAACTAACATTGATTTAAAAACAGAAGAAATAAGTATGCATAAAATGACAAACAATGTTCAGTTAGAGTTTGGAAAGCTTTGTCAACTGTCTGTATAGGAAGTTCAGACACAAATTACCAACCACATTTAAGCAAACAAACATTCAGCAGTAGAAAACATGCAACAAATAAAGACATATCACAACAGACAGCAATTAAGAGTAAATACATGGAGCAAGCAGATGATCTTCAGGCTGCAGTTTGTGATTTTTTACGTTGTTGATGCTCTGAATAATCTATCTCCCCATTTATAGAAGTGGAAATCACTCAAAATCAACAAAACAGAGGATATATTCTAATAAAATCCTATAGATGCTAATGAGGACTCCACCTTTCATTTATATCTGATGCAATATGTTTTGAATTTATACTCACAATGCCACAGAAAAAGCTGCAAAACATGCCAGCACGAAACCCAGCAGGACAGACAGTAACCTGCCATCTGAGTAAAAAATATCCACAAAGCTTTTTTTGGCAGCTCCCTCAACTCATGATCAACAGAGCTTCATAGTGAATGTGCCAGCAACAGACTGGGACCTGGCACATTGAGAGAGTTCAAAATATTCAAGCTCGCTTTGAATTTTCTAGGTTATCCCGGATTAACAGCTGTGAGAGGTAACTTTTTTCAGGTTGGCAGCAATTTCGATTCAGGTTCAGTGAGTAATGATGACACCCAAACATCCAGACCGCGTGGTCTGTTAAAGGTTAGCTTGAGATCACTTTTAATATCTCAGTTAGTAACTTTATGATAGATCCTAATCAGTATCTGTTCATGAATCGTTTTTTCCGCTACTTTCAATCATACTTTGGAAACAGGACTTGCCTATTCTGACTTGCAATACAAGATTAATTCATTTATTTTATTTTTCCATCCTATGAACAGGTTGGTCAGCTTCAAAGTAGTGCCAAATAAGCCTGAGTTTAAAAAATAGTTCATCTGTTTCACCAGCTAAACACAACTCAATTAATTGGGGGGGTTACCTGCATTGCTGATAGAAAATGTTTGCTTTTCATGTGTAAGAGCACTGGGAACTTTGACTGTGTCTGAACTTATTTAGATCGCTGCACAATACTTGGTGTTTGTGTTGTTTCAATTAGGGAGTTTAGTGAATTAATGTTACTCTGTTATGATCTTGCCCTTCATCCAGCAGTAATTTTGGCAATCGTTACCAGATAAGGACACTAGAGATTTTCAGGTGAAATTCGGGACTTTTTTCATTGCTGCTCTACACACAAGCACATCACAGCAGGAGGTTTTCTCCTGGTCATGTGGGGAAGGGCGAGGTTACAGCTGTCAAGAGCACGCAGGAGGCAGCATGTGATGCAGAAAATCTGCTGTGGAATTTGCTGTGTTTTCTTTACAACACACTTGGAATAGCAGATGATGCTCCTATATTGATGCGAGTGCTGCATGTATCTGTATGTCGTCTACAATCAAATCAAATTTATTTAGCGTGTTTTATATATATAGCACATTTCATGTACAAACAATTCAAAGTACTTTACATAAAATAAAAGCATTGCAGCAGGGAGTGTAAGAAGCATTAAAAATACATAAAAGAATATAAAGAGAAACAAATAAAATCATTTAAATGAATTTAAAATCAGGCAACAGTCTAGATAAGTTAAAAGATATTTCATGCATAGACACATGAGAACAGAAATGTCTTTAACCTGGATTTAAAAAAGTCTCCATTTGGTGAAAGTTTAATCTCCACTGGCAGTTTGTTCCACTTGTTTGCAGAATAACAGCTAAATGCTGCTTCTCCATGTTTTGTCTGGACTCTGGACTGGACCAGCTGACCTGAGTCCTTGGATCTAAGAGCTCTGCTGGGTTTATATTCTCTGAACATATCACAGATGTATTTTGGGCCTAAACCGTTCTGGGATTTGTAAACCATCAGCAGGCTTTTAAAATCTATTCTGTGACTGACTGGAAGCCAGTGTAAAGATTTCAAAACTGGTGTGATGTGTTCAGATCTCTTAGTCCGGGTTAAAACTCTAGCAGCAGCGTTCTTGATGAACTGCAGATGTTTAATGCTCTTTTTGGGAAGTCCAGTTAAAAGAGCGTTACAGTAATCGAGTCTACTGGAGATGAATGCATGGATGAGTTTCTCCTGGTCTTTTTGAGAGAGGAAACCTTTAATTCTGTTGATGTTTCTGAGATGGTAAAAAGCTGCCTTGGTGACAGCTTTGATGTGGCTGCTGAAAGTCAGATCTGAGTCTATCAACACTCAGAGGTTACCAACTTGGTCAGTGATTGTAAGGTCCTGAGTCTCAAGATATTTACCAACGCTGACCCTCTTCTCTTTGCTACCAAACAGAATGATCTCAGTTTTGTCTTCATTTAATTGTAGAAAATTCTCTCTCATCCAGGTGTTTACTTCCTCCAGACACTGACACAGTACGTCTGCTGGGCTGCAGTCGTCCGGTGACAGAGAGACATAAAGTTGTATATCGTCTGCATAACTGTGATAATTGATGTTAAAATTCTGCAATATCTGACCCAAAGGGAGCATATACAAGTTAAACAGAAGAGGTCCAAGAATTGACCCCTGGGGGACTCCACAAGTCATGGCCACTCGCTCAGATTCATAGCTGCCAATTGTAACAAAATAACTCCGGCCTTCTAAGTAGGACCTGAACCAGTTAAGGACCGCTCCAGAAAGTCCAACCCAGTTTTCCAGCCTGTGCAATAGCAGGGAATGAGCGGAAAGCAGCGTACAGGTCAGCAGAACGGACAAATTTTTATGGTTTACTCGCACAGCAGCAGCAAATACTCAAGAATATTTGTTGGGAAATGGGTGGAAAAATGAAAGTGATTGTTGCAAAACATTTGTGTTATCGCACACCACCGCTCCTTAACATCTCAAGAACATTTTAGAACTCCAGTGCTTGTGTGAAAATGTCAAACGTTTCTCTACTCACACAACGCAATTACACAAACTAGCTTTCTCCTTTACATAACTATCGAAACGGCATTCTGGAGAGTACAAACTACTAACCTGTTCTTAAAAACATGTAAACATGTAAAGTTTTGGTGTTTATGTAAATTCCAGGGCCATAGTGGAATTGCTCAGATTCAAACGACATAAAACAACTCTAGATCAATAATTTATATCAGCATTAAAATATATTTGGTAAGCCATTAACATTTCGATGTTCATGATCAAACTTCTTAATGCACTAAATACAAAAATAATGGCATTTTCATCAGCTTTAGCCTTACTATGCTTACTCTCAAAAAAATCAAAAGCTAACAGTCTTAACGGATGAGCTGGTCTTTATTAGGGATGCACTGATCCGCTTTTTTCACCTCCGATACTGATATCTGAGGTTTAGTATCGGCTGATACCGATACCGATACAGAAATACAGCGCGGAATTATGTTAACAAACGTTAAGTTTCATTGTGTGGAAAAGACTGGGATCATTCTTTTGTGAAAGGCAACATAGACTTGACTTTCTTTCCTATTTTTTATAAAAAAACAAATAAACAGATATAAATGTACTGAATTACTTATTTATTTAATAATTGTGCACCAGTAAAACAATCTTAACAATATAACTAACTAGTTAATAATTAGTGTAGCTGGTTCAGTCAGTGCAATTAGAGATACAAAAACCAATGTAAAACAAAATAAATATTAGATAATAAAGGAGCTGAAATTGAGAAAAAAACAAAAGCTTCACTAGCTGGGTTGGTAGACTTTCAAAATAAATAGCAATCAGCTCTTTATATATCCATCCATCCATCCATTATCTATACCGCTGAATCCGTTGATCGGGTCGCGGGCGGGCTGGAGCCTATCCCAGCAGTCAATGGGCGAAAGGTGGGGTACACCCTGGACAGGCCGCTCTTTATATAGTTCAGTGCAAATGGGAATTAAACATCCATTACAAAAGCATCTGGACAAAACAATAGCTTCTCTTGCTTGGTAAAAACAAAAACAAAAATTAAAAAAAATCAGAGGTAGTCCCAACTTGACTAGTTTTTTCACCACTAGAGGGAGCAGAAGGATCTTGGATGAATGCCAATCCAGTAAGAGAACATTTCAAGATTTTTCTGTGTTGAGGCTTAAGTCACACACATAGTGACCTGCTCAAGCAGATTTCTCAAGATTCTGAAGCTCAGGCTTAAGCATCCCTTGGAAAAGCAAATGTGTTTAGCGTAAACGGTATTCAGATTACAATTCTGCTGCCATAATGCTGGACTGGACAAGGAAAAAAAAAAAAGAAAAAAGATTGGCCGATATGGATCGGCCCATCGTCACCGATACCCAATCTAGAATTTTTTTTCAATATCGGCACCTATACCGATACAAATATCGGATCGGTGCATCCCTAGTCTTTATAAGGCTGTTGGTATGGAAAAATGGAACCATCATATTTAAAAAATTAAAGCTAATTGTCCTCATTTTCTTTTTACATCTGTCTCAGTGTTTACATTTTTCTATGCATTTCTGCTTCATTATGAAATTGAGGGGGCTGTCTATCAGAATTTTTCTATCAGAATCATTGGAGAAACAGCCACAGAGACTAGATGTGAAGGAGGCTAATGGTGCTTACGGCTAGGTTAACTTGCAGAATGAAAAATGGCCTTAAAGTAGTCTGTTGTGTAGCATAGCGTTTTTGTTTTTTCTTGATAAGAAGCAGCTATGTTTCAAACAGATAAGTAAGTCGTTGAGAGAACATAAACTGTCATAGAGCACTTAATAAACAAGCTATTGGTATAAAAGATGGCTGACAAATAGTATCATTTTTGCCACTTCCGTTTTTTTGGCACAATTTTATGAAATTAGATTTCTGCACCCTGATGATGCACTAGTAAATGAAAAGCTGTGCCTACGAAAAATTCCCATCAATAATATGTGAATATTGGCATAAGACAAACACATTAAGATTCTATTAGTTATTGCAAAAATGCATTATGCTGAAAAATAGCAAGTAGCCTCACAGCTTAATGTTACTTTATATTTTAAATTTTGTTGTGTAGGTGATGTGTGCCTTAATCTATCAGATTGCCCCAGATTTGATTTTAAATAGTAAATATATTTTTGTGGGTTTCTATAGGAATATATTCTGGACTTGATGATCAAGTGATCATGACATGGGGTGAGTACCAAGACACTGTGCTAATGTTACACTCGTTTCTAAACAATCAGTCTCTACCCAACCAAATGGGAACATATATTCTGCTTCATTGTTTTGGTGCTTGTGTTTTTGATTGTACAGTTTGAACTCTGGGGCCCTTACTCATGTGTTACAAACAACAGTAGAAGCTTCCGCCACTTGGAAATGTTGCGCTTGCACAAGCATCTTGTGGCTGCCTAAAACTAGATTTTAAAAAAGCTGTGTAGGTGTTGGGAGGCTGTGTTTCTCTTGGTAAAAAAAAAAAGAAATTAAAATAAAATAAAGATCATTAATACATCAAGAAGTGCAACAATGGTTTAAATGAGACGGCTTATTAGACCACTGATGTAATGTCAGGAAGCCTTTTCTCAGGTTATTCATGTAAAATTGATCAGAATCCATATCGTCTGCACTGAAAAACAGACCTGTGTCTGCAGCTCTCATTGACACCCGTCTTCTCTTGTAAATGTTTATTTCATTATTTATATACATGTTTATTTTATGCATCAAGTTTGTTATAGTAAGGCTGGATTTACTTTTTGCTAGCATTTTGGTTTTAAATGACAGTCTGATAGATTTCTTTTTTGGATCGAAATGGGTTCTTGGTCCTTAGGGTTCAGTCACGGAGGTGTCCTGTTATGTGATTTATTTGCTCTAAATCCTTCCTTTTGGTTTCTGTTTTTCCTTCCATTTTCTGTAGTAGTGACTTGAAAGACATATCTAATATGTTCAAGGGTTTAGTTACAGTTCTGTATGTCTATTCCACATCTGGCACGACATTTGATGGAAGAAGAAGAAAACACATCAGAGATTTAACTTGATATTATCCATAACCTTTCCTAAGGCTTTGTTTGCGTGGTCACTACACCCTTGAAGTTCATAATTTCAATATAAGAATACATGAAAATATTTCACTGACAATTGGATCATGGATATTTGTTACAGATATCTCTTTTAGGCACAATGTCATTGCAAATGACATTCTGAGCTGGCCCAGGCATCTACAGTAAAGAACCAAATATATACAAATGTAACTGTGAGCCAGTAAAACATTACTTCCCAATTTCTCCATCATGTCATCACTGTGATTTGTTTAAATTTTTAGAGGTTTATATGGATTACTTTTAACCTGAAGTGACAAGTTTATTTTAGTAATGGCAAGTTCAGACATAGTTCAGACGTAGAGAAATCAGAATTTCCAACTCCCAGCCAAAATGGATTATTATTTTCATTATTTCTGTATCTGTGTTTCTTTTTTTTTATCTTAAAGTAAAACAAGTAATCTTAATCTTAATGTATTTCTTGAATATTTGTACTCGTTTGTGTGTTTCACAAAGTTAATCCCAGAAAAAGTTAGAATAGATAACAAGGGGACTTATTTCTAGTCCTTAACTGTCCTCAGTGTCTGTTCTCAGCTAAATCATTTCAAAGGACTTCTTAATTTCTGGTATTTTAAGAAAGGTCTCCTTGTCCATTTCATTTTAAACTGTACTTACCAAATAGCCATTGTACATATTGATCTTAGTATTGCACTCGAGTGATAAAATTAAAGAAGTGTGTTTGTGGCACACAAAAACAATCCCCAAAACAGGATTCTAGGATTCAGTGTTCTGTGTGCAGGAAGGAAAATATTTCACACAAGCTGTGATGTTGTTAAGTGCTCGGCTGCACCAAACCAATTTTGAATCAAAGAAGCAAGATGAAAAGAATTCAAAGCGACAGTGATATAATTTTCCCTGAAATCTCATGCTGCAACATTTTCTCTGCAAAGGCAGCGTACTCGATTCAGCACAATGCAAACATGTTTTCCCTCTCACAAAATGTCAATAAACATCACACCGTTGTTCACAAACAAACACTACATTATTTGGCCCTCTCAAAGCCTGACCTTCACTCATTATGATGAATAATTTGTTTTGTGTTTGTACAAGTCATGTCCGACGTCCATTGTATTTTTAATTACCAGTAAAACCTGTTTGGCATATTTTATATTTTTTCTGCTGTGGGAGTGCCTTTCAGAAAGCACAGCAACCCGCTGCAGCGTGTTTGGAAGCATTGCCTCTCTGTGTTTAAAGATACTTCACGTTTGTGTTGTTTCTTCTTTTTTTTTCATATCAAGGACTTTAAAACTAACCAAACCTTTGGGACGTCCTGTTCCTGTGACGACCATACTGACGACCTCCAGAGTGATTACTAAGGTTTACAATTTCTTGTAAACTGAATTAGAATTTGGAATATTTCTATATCTGCATCTAATCCATACCTGACACACTGCTTTCCTGTTTGTTTCCTATTAAAGGCTTTTCCTTTTTTTATCCGAATCCACAGACTATCGAGGGGGTTGCATGCTGTACAGATCGTTAAGCCTTCTGTGGCAGTTGTATGATTTGCGTCTGTGGGAGTAAAGATAACTTCTTCTGTCCAGAGTTTGAATTGCAGACATTCACACATTTCCACATTGGATTTGTCAAATACAGGCACAGTCCATCCCCCCTGTATAAATTACACAGCAACTGAAATGGCTTTACAGCTCCATGATAACAAAGAAAGAAAATTTAAAAAAAAGTTTGCCTTGTTTAGCCAACATGCTTCCACTGAACAGAGTAAAACTCCACTTAGCAGTCTTTTAGGTCTTGTTTTGGGGATATTCTCCTCGAAACAACTTCATTCACTGCTCCTTCAACATCTACACAAAAGTCTGCATTGATGTTGAGGTCAAAGGACTTTCTTTGAGGGCCATGGCAAAACCTTCATATTGTGCTCCTTAATGGAGTCCATTTTGCATTTGGACGATCATTATCCTGATTTAAAAGCCACCCCATTCATGTTCAGATTTTTTATAAATATTGTGATGTTTGCTTCAATATTTTACAGTTTGAGTCTACGAATTGGGACAATTTTCATTTTGACCAGTGGCTGCATTAAAAGTCCAGAAAATAAAATGATTCAGCCCCATGTTTAACAGTGGAAGAGGTGTTCTTTTCATTCCATTACCTCAAAAAGTTCTTTTTGTACTTATTCTGTCTGAAGAACCAATTTCCAAAGTGTATCAGGCTTGTTTGGATGCATTTTTTTTTAATGCTTGAATGGTACACTACCACTTTAGAGTCTGATAAACCGCCCTGCAGGTTTATTTGCAACATCCAGGGTAATCATTCAGCCTCTGTAGAAACCCATTTACGATTTCGCCATTTCCATTAACTGCAATATCTTAAACACACTTCAAACTTAGAAAATGCCTTCTTTAAAACCCCCCTCCTATAGCCTTCTCCTCCTTTGTGAGTATTGATTATTTTCATTTTCAGTGCTGGGTCTGAATGGCTGTTGATTGTTGTTTGTTGGATCAAGGTATAAGAAGTTTTTTTCAAAGCTTTTTGCATTTCTTGACCTTTCCTGACAACTTGCCAACAGGAAATGGAATCATTACACATGGAGGATGTTGATTGAGCTTTTATATTTTGCAGAAACAAAACAAAAAGAAACCAGCTCTGTCATTCAATAATTGAATTTCATAGCTTAACTTTCAGGCTCTCTAAAACATACTTTAAATAATTTTAGAAATTTTTTGCTATTTTTGCTTTTGAAACCTTGAATTCTTATGGAACTTTACTAATGAAAAATAATATTCTTTGTCATTCAGGTTCCAACTTTCTTGTCTTGCAGTTGACAGATCAGTTTTGCAGGATGGAACCTTGTTATGGACCTTTTTTTCAATTTACACCATAAATTATTTTTGTTTAATTGCTCTTTGTTCCCTGGCAAGTTACATTGTCATCCTGAAAAATGATCTCAGCTTCACCAAACTACCCTTAAATGGGATGAGAAACGTGTCTAAAATGTCCGCCAGTGCATTTACTGTAGATTTAACGGCCAACTTTCCTGGTCCTTTTCCTGACATCTTAAACCACATAATCACTGATTGTGGAAATTAGTTTTCTTCAAGCAGTCATCTGCACCTTCTCCTTGCCAAATGCAGATTGTTGATTCATCACTAAATCCCCCTTTCATCCGATCACTTACAGTCCATGACTGCTTTTCTGTAGCCCACTGTCAACGTGTTTTCTTCTGTTAGGTGTTAGTGATGGTTTAGCACGATCCAGTGTATTTCTAGTGCCGGCCCCAAGCCCGGATAAATGGTGAGGGTAGCGTCAGGAAGGGCATCTGGTGTAAAACGTGCCAAATCTCACTGAGGCGACCTCTGATAAAGGGAGAGGCCAAAAGAAGAAGAGGAAAGTGTTAGTGATGGTTTACTTTTTGAGATTTCTGGATGGAAAGTTCCTTCTGCTGGTTGCTTGCAGTTCAGTCACAGACATTGACTGCTGTTTCTGACAGTTTGTTTTTATCTCTTTTGTTGAGCAGTTTCTTTTTTCAGGCATATAGTTTTGAGTTTTGTGTTCTGACATTTTGATGTCCTTCCTTGATTGACCTGTATGCTTCTCTTTTACAACCTTCCTATTTTGTTTGTACTTGCTCCAAATTTTAGACACAGCTGACAGGGAACAAAACATATTTTGCCACATTCTGAGTTGAACTGCCCTCTTCAAGGAGTTTTATCATCCGTTCAATCGTTTCCACTGACAGCCGTCTTGTTGGGGCCATGTTTTCTATCAATTAACTAGATGCAACAGTTTGTTAAGCTCTGCAAGCGCTCCATCAACTGCAGACTAATTTGCATATTCAAGCCTGTGCAGGTGTTTGTTTTAGAAATACCGTTTTCATGGTGATTTCATATAGTTTTCCTTACAAAAAAAATTCAATTTTATTAAAAATTATTTAGGCATGTTCTATAAAGCTAGAATGTTAAGCTACTGAATAAATAATTTCGTGTTTTATTGTGTTTTATTGTGTTTTATTGTTTTTCTTATTTCTAAAAAAGAAAATAAATACAAATGAACATCCTCCAAATGATTTCCATACACTTTGCCTGGGGTGTGTGGCTTGATCAAACATACAAAAAGAAGTTTGTGACCTTGTGAGAAGCCCAAACTGCCCCCCCCCCCCTCCCCTAGATCTACTATGTTACTTAACAGTGACAGAAACTTTGACCAATCGTGCTCAAACATTTGCATGTCACTGAGTGGAGTGTTTTTACTGTAACAGTGTCACTCGTGCGGCCTTGAGGGGTGAAGATTTAGCTTGAGTGAGTTGCTCAGGCACTCACTGACCGTTGTTGTGAAGTCAGTTCAGTACCCAACAGCCCGACTGTTCCAGTTCAAGTTGGTCTTTAACCTATGAAACTTCCTCATCCGCTGGACTCCTTAACCTCCAGGATATTGTTACATCCCACTTAATTTACATTTTCTAATGCTTTGAAGCACATCAACCACTGCCCTGAGCCAGAATTGTCTCGCCTGTTTTTTCTCTTTACAAACAAAATTCCAATCATTTCTTCGGATATAAACTATAAGTTAAGTCAGATAATGATAACAATGTTATTTGTCAAAGGGCCACTGGTTTCCCCGATGGATAATGTTTTTTTCCTGCAGACTTGGCCTAGAAATCACTCAGCCAGCCCAGTTAAATTGTGTGTGCTAATTTGTCTTTTCTATGCAAAATGTTGTAAATATAAATATTATGACTTAAGGCAAACAATCAAAAAGTATAGCATTTAAAGATGACCTACCGACCTAACCTGGAGTAGACATTCTGACATGACAGTGAAAACTGCCCAGAAGCGCCTTTATTTTCTGAGGAGACTCAAGAAGTTTGGCATGTCTACAAAAACCCTCACTAACTTTTATAGATGCACCATCGAGAGCATCCTCTCTAGCTGCATCACTGCATAGTTCGGCAGCTGCTCTGCTGAGAACCGTAAGGCCCTCCAGAGGGTGGTGAAGACAGCCGAGCGCATCACCAGCTCCTCCCTCCCCCCCGTGCAAGGCATCTATCACACAAGATGCCTGAGAAAAGCACGGAAAATCACCAAGGACCATAGCCACCCCTCATATGGACTGTTCAACCTTCTGCCATCTGGTAGACGCTACCGGAGCATCCGGGCTCGGACTAGCAGACTAAAGAACAGTTTCTTCCCCCAGGCCATCAGGATACTCAACCAGTAACTCATTGGCACTCAGCCACTTTAGTTATGTACATATTCTCACCTGTATATATATATATATATCATCTTCCTTGGTTTTCATTAACCCTTCTCAATTTATTTAATGCTGTTGGCGACGCCTCGTCACCAAGAATTTCAATGTACAGTATGACCCAGTGTCTCTCTGTACAAATGACAATAAATCTTGCATCTTGAATCTTGATAATTAATCTGGATTAATTAATGTGCAAAACAAATTTGCATCAGTTTTGCTAGAAATGAGGATTTTTTAATGTAGTGTCCTTTTAAATACAGGCCAAATAAAGGCCAAATCTACTTTTTATGATGCCCGCAGAAACTCAGAATTTACACGAAGCAAGAGATACTTAAAAGTGATTTTGTTTTCCTGAGAAAAAACACAGACATCCTCATTTGCATGCAGATATGTCACTCCCACACCGAAACATAAATATGACAAGTTCGTGACTGCTCCGTGTTTCAAGCCTCTTCAGGAATTCTATGGAAAACTCACAGCTGAGTGCACACATTGTTTATTTCCCAGATTTAGAATTAAAGAACACTCAATAATGTAGTACATGCAAAACATTAACTGACGAACATGACTTTTATTACTCTAGATGACTTTATTTGTTTTTTTAGTTTTTTAAGTCGTGTCATCTGTTGTTTTTTATTCATGTACTGGTCTTGTTATACTTTTTAGTGGGCTATGCACTGTACATTTGGGCTGCTAAACTAAATCCTACATAATTTTGCTGCTGCAGGTACTGCAGATTTACTGAAATCCCCAACATTGTAATCCAAATTTCTATCTGCCTTGTACTTCTGTAAAAAGGTGACCGTCAAAGAAATAGGATCACTCAAAGATCTCTGCACTGTCATTCATCTCACTGTACCCCAAAGCTTTGTGCACAGATGCGGTAATCCTTGATGTGGCAGGATCAGTGGAGCAGGTTTGGTCAAGCAGGACTATGATTCCAAGTCTGTAGGTCGGCACATAAGCTGTGTTAAAGTGGGCTAAGCTCATGGAAACAGAACTGTATCTTTGGGTAGCACTGCAGAAAATCTGAGTTAAGACTGAGGAGCAGATACTAATTCAGGAGAAGAGCCAGGCTGTGCTTGTAAATCAGCTGAGAAATTATCATTCTCATTTTATTTTATCCATCTAAAATTCTACATTATTCCATTTCAGGTTTATGTCATTCCTTTTGGTCAATAGCTTGTGGATTGAATTACATGCAGTCCAGATGCATATTCATCATATCTCCTGCTTTATACCAACAATAAGTCCTGCTAATAATTTTACTCCGAGGTCTAAAATATAGCTCAGAGCAAATGTGTTTTTTGCTCATTCATTTCCAGCACTCAAGAATTTTATTTGACAGCAGGAAAAAATGGATTTGTTCATTTGCTTTTCACAGCCACAATATTTGACTGTCGAGAACCCCTATTCTTCAGAGCTGCCACATCCTGTAGAAACAATTCTAGTGCCATGAAAAGCCCTGTGTGTTTTTCACTGCTGTCTGCGGGTAGCAGACACATTCTGTAGTCTTCGAGCTGGAAAGCCTCTTACTAAAGGGAAAATTTCTAACTACCACGAGGATAGGCAGGACCTGTTGGGGGAAACACTCTTTGCCTTGTGGCGGTATCCTGTGTGACTGATGCTGTTGTCAGTCATGAACAGAAGGATACACCTTTTAAAATTCATGAAAAGTCTATTGAGCTAGGAACTGAGAGAAAGAAAGTGAATTAAACTGAGCCTTGCCTTTAGACTTTCAACCATTCTGAATCATTTGTATATCTTGGCAGCTTGGCCACATAATTGATGCCATTCATTACATGATTGAAAGGAGTGTTTATGTGAGGTGAGTGGAGGTAGCCAGACCATTGCTGAGAGCAACTTACGCTGTGATGATTGATAGGACACGAGGTGCATAAACGCTGCAGTGTTGCTCGCCTAAATGCAAGTGAGTGTTACTCTCTTTGCCGGCTTCAGGCAAAGCCATTAATAAACCCTGCAAATGATGATAGCTGTTCTATTGATTCTAGTTTTCACCCACCATTCCAGCAGCCCCTCTTTCTCCAATACTTTGCCTCAGTAAACACAGCCATCGAAATTGTTGACCCACGCCATCTCTGCCATTGATCAACCCCTCTGATGTTGGGACATTCTGTTTGTTTGTGTGGTAGGTTAATACATTCACAAAGCTTGCAGATGGTACAAAATGGATCAATACAGGAAGAAAAATTGAAGTATGATATTAAACGTCATAAATGCACTGACTGACCAGTGCACTACAAGAGACCAGGATGTGTGTGTTAGCTTTCAGACGAGCTTTAGTGCTTGATTGTTTTTTTGTTTGTGTTTTAAAAAATAAACAGTAAATTGATTAATTGTTTCATTTTGATCAGACAGAAAACGGATCAAAGTCAGTAATGCATTTCCAGAGTTAAAGCAGCTCCCGCACTGCTGCCTGATCAAACAGCTGATTCTCATTCTGCAAACATTTCCTTTTCTCCAGCCTTAAATCAGATTCCACTTCATGTAACCCGCACTCCTCCTCCCTCTTCTCCCTTTCTCTGTTTCAACTGACTGTTAAGCGGGTTGTCATTCCTAAATGAAATGACACACCCTGAGTCGAAGTGACATTATGTCAAAGATTCATCCTGTGATTCCTGCCAGGCTAAATCGCTCTTGCTTTATTCCCCATTGAAAATTTAATTAGAAATACTCTCTCAGGCCCCCATAACTTCAAAAAGGCTCCAGTGTAATGTCTTCAATAGCTCTCAAAATCCTTAGTGCAAGCCAATGTCTTCCTCTTTTCCAATTTTGCTGAGGATGATGAAAACATCTATACCTCTTTTGTGAGTTTGAAATCAACTGCAAAACAGAGGCATCATAATTCTATAACTTTCAACAGTAAGAAATAAATGATAGGCTATTTGTTTACCTTCTCTCTACTCAAACGGCTGCCTCTTCTTATACCCGCACAAAGGATTGACTTTTACGGTATTACTTCACTGTCCTGTTTGTTCTGGAGATTTAAAGGCAGCATCGCCTTTTCATGAGGCTCTGAAAGGTCTTTTATCAAATCTATAGGTAACTTTTCAAAAAGCTGAAAAGGGAGTTAAAGAAAGAAAGCCAAAAGGAATATATTTAATGTCTAAATGATCCAAAAGAAAGGCATTAATCAGTATAATGTGAAAATTGATTAGAATGGTGTGTGGTAGAAAAGAGGATCATTTCTAATCAAAAAATTTGAAGGAAATCCCTACTGAGAGTACATTATTGCATGACAGAAGCACCTCTTTTCATCTGCCACCAGAAAACCTAATGCTTCTGGTCAGCAATAACTAATTCCTCTGACATTCCCTCCAATCAGCACTGAATGCTTAGCCCTGTATAGACATTTTCCCTTATTTCATCTGGGCTAATGTGACAATTGGAATCTTATTTGTGAATCATTTTGCAGCCTATTACTTTATGGAAATCATGTTCAAAATACAGCATCGCTGTTGTTTCTTTGGCTAAACCTAATTCAGTTTCCACCATCAAGGTTATTTCATCATACTGTGAACGAAGATTGCCTGTCCCTGACAGTCAGTGGTTGGTTTATGCCAATGTGTTCTCATCACATTATGTACCAAATCCTCTATTCATCCCCCCTTGTGACAGTGGTTCCCCTGAATCACTAAAACAACAGTGCCTTTCCCATTTCTTACAAATTGACCCTTCACGGTTCTTGTGCAGATGTGAAATTACATTAATTTTCCATTAGACAATTTACGGTTATTAGAAAACACTTAACTCTATAAAGTAAACAACTTCTTATGTAAAAATGAATCTAAAAGGTTTGTTTTCATTGTTTCTGGGGGCTCACTACATTGTTTTACGAGCTGTGTGAATTCAATATTACTGGTAACAAATACTGGTTATTCAACAGATATTCACATTTAAATGGTAAATCTTCAATATTGTGTATTAATTTTGGCTCCATAATAAAGTTGCAGTCTGAAGCCTTTTGAGGGATCAGTTTACAGAAACGTAATTTCATATTCATAGCCATTTTTTCATCACTGTGATGGAATTAGAATGAGCCATTTATTCAGAAATGCTGAAAGCCACCTTACTTCCTCCTTCAAGTTTCTAATGTAACCCATAATGGACAAACTAAATAGTGGCTTCTGTTGTGCTACTACAAACTTAGAATAGAACAGTGAGGCAGGGGTATTCAGCTGGTTGACATCTGCCATGTCACTGTCAAAGTTCACAAAAACCTACCCATTGCTCCTTCAATTTTAAATCACAATAATTACATGTGTGCGCATGGAAATTCCATTTAGAGAAAAGCAATGTTTTAATGTCAAACATTTGTTTCCTGATTCTCAGCCTGTTCCAGTAAATAAATACATGACAGTTGCTCTCTGATAGGTGAGAATAAGAATCTCTCTACAGATTTAGAATCTGCTGCAACCATGAGCACTTTTTACCTCACTCGTGAGTAGGCTAGCTTAATTCAATTCAATTCAATTCAGTTTTATTTATATAGTGCCAAATTACAACAAATGTCATCTCAAGGCACTTAAATAATACAATCCAATTCAAGCCAATTCATTGTAATCATAATCCAATGAAATCCAATTAATTAATTTCAAAATAATCTAATTCATTCATACAGAGCCAATTCAAAAGCAATTTCCTAGCTAAGGAAACCAACAGATTGCACTGAAACTTCTCTTCAGTCCAATCTCCCACTAGCTAGTTAGCATGCTGGCTGACTTTTGTATGCAGGATCATTGCTCCTAAGAATATCATTGGACATGAACATGTCCATGCACTGCACAGTGGGACAGGCTGAGCACAGCAGCTCTTCCACACCTTAACAAAGACTGACTTTGTTTACTTAAAGGTTACAGTTATGAATTAAAAGAAAAAATGGTGGGGAGCCAGGTGATTCCATGTGGGAAATAGCATAAATCATTAATGTATCTGCCAGGAACAAATAGGTCCTCCTGCTGAACAATAAGAGTCTTTGTCAGAATTAATCATTTATTCACAAATATACAGTGTGTAAAGGTTCTGTATGTGTATACACAGATATTTAAATTGAAAGATTTCTTAGAAGGCTTAGTGGTTTGGGAGGAAGAATAATAGTAGTTTGCAGAGGTCTACATCTATTAAAAAAAAAAGATTACTAGAAACTATCTTAAAAGTGTATGATGGCTTACATTTACATGGGCAACACCATCAAAAGAGAAGTAGTTGAAATAAAATATTACAACCACATTACTCTTGTAAAACTGTACATCATTACTGACACAATCCCACTGTTCATGTAGGTTTCACGAGAAATAAATCATCAAGCAGACATCTTCCAACAAGCACACACATCTGCACATACATATAAACTCAACCACCTTTCTTTACAAAGGAATAACTCACTGGGTAACACATGAGATTAACAGGAAATACAAAACAAAAACTGAGGTTTCAGTAGGAGTTTGAGGATTTATCTAAAACTTTTCAGAGTGTTTGTTAGATGGAAAATCTAAGTATGATGAGGAGCTGACTAAACACTGTTTTCCACTTGCTAATTAGAAGAAACTATCTTGAAAGAAACCACAGTTCTGAAGAAAAATGCAACAACAGATACAAACACCAGATAGTGTACATGACAGGTGCTCCCAGATCTTTGATAGATATAATAATTAAAACTGTCAAGGTCAAAAATAAAACACTTTCTTTTCAACTGCCAAGTGAAAAGCCAGTATGTTAGTATAAACAATGAGAGTAAAACTGATAAGAAACTGAACATTCTTTTTTTTCCCCAATTAATTAGCTCATATTCATTGTGACTTGATTTTAATTCATAATATTTGTGATTATGTTGTTTTTTTTCTACTAGAAAAACAGTCTTCAAACATATTTATAACTATAGATTTACATTTTTTATTTATTTTTTTAAAAAACAATAACCAGACCTTTCCCTGACATAAAGCTGCACGTAAGGATAAACTCCAGGAATTCAAAGAGGTTCAAAGAGGAAACATGATCAGTATGGGAAAAACTAATTTGGGGTTTGTTCCCGGAGAAGAGGTTCTGGGATTCTCAGGAGTTTTTGAAGTGTTGAACTTATTGTCTGACACAGAAGAAGTGATGCAATTTGTTACAATTTATTTTCAGATGCAGTAATATTGGTGAGGAGGATGACACAAATAAAGAATTCAGTTTTCCATAGCCTAAGCAGCAGCAGCAGCCACCCAATCAGACAGGTTTTTCTTGATTCATGGCAACAGAAAGAAAAAGAAACAAACATCACATTTCATTCCACCCTAATTAATGTCAAGTGACCTTTTGGTGGCACAGTGGTAAAATACTGCAGATGAAGATATCAATATAGTGGAAAACAAATTGAAATGAAGTTTTCTATTACACAATCTAATGCAATTTTACACATCTTAAAACTCTAGGTCTCTTACATAAATGCGTGACAAATGGAATGTCTTGGAATCTCTGTAAATTTTGAATTTAGAAAAAGAAAGCTGGAGGTGTGCTGGAGATGGACTTTTTTTTAGATTTTCTCTGACTCTCAGGTGCTGCTGTTCACTTCTCTGCTGCTGAACAGAGCAGAAGCTGAGAGAAGTCTGCTTGCAGAGGCAATGCAGTCCTCACTCTTGTGCACAACACTGACGAACTGTCTGAAAAAATGTTTTTTTTAAAGAAAAAAACAAAACCTAGGTGGGTATAGAAAATGGATGGACGAATGGATGATGCAAGTGACTGATAACATCAAACCAAAAAATTATTACTGCAAGTTTTTTCTGCCAAGGTGGTTCTTTGAGATATTGAATTATGTGGCGTATTTAAGTTTTTCCACACACAATGAGATGCTTTGGCTTAGTTTTTCTTCATGAATAATAATATGGTGCAATATGTCATGTGTTGCTTGTCATCTAAGGCTGTATTTTTCTAATTCTGCCGTGTGTGTGCTCTTACTTTCTCACAACTTTTTTTTTTTTTTTTTTTTTTTTTAAATCGGTTTTTAAATGTGTTTTTTTTTGTAATATAAGCATTATAAGTAATATCAAGAGCCACGGCACTGTTCTGTAGTAGTTCAAGATATAATACTTTCTCACAAGCCATTATTAAATCTTTATAATACTAAATAATAGAACATGTAAGCCTATTCTAATCATGATAATATATGAAGCCATTTACAGAGTGCTTAGTGGAAGCTGAGAAAATCTCATCCCTCTGACAAAAGTGATATTGATACGTTATAATGAAGAAGAGCTGTATGGATTAGTTGCAGAATTGTAATCCAGATTAGTTGCATGAGGAGTTCAATTTACATTATTCTCTTTGGCCGTCTTACACTTGGGTAAGACAAAGACAGATTTATATCCTCGCACGCCTGTCAGTACTTTTAATTAGTGTTTTCCAAAATTTCCCACAGCATTAAAAATAGTTTGTTACTTTCTGTTCCCATTTTTAATTGTCATAAATCTTGTACACTTGGCAAACTTATCTTCCTTCCCCATGTAATTGTTCTTATACTGTATTAGCTTAGCAGCCACTAACCTTATCTGTGCCAATTCTCAAAACCCTTTTTTTTCGTTGCCAATTTGTGCAGCTTTCCCAGAGAACATCAGGCTAAAATAAACCGCAGCATCCCACATAACCTCCCTCACACCCTAATCCGTTGCTTTGGTTTTCTCCGTATTTCTTTCTTGATCTGCAACACTCAGTTTTCTCCAATTATCTTCCCTAATTTGAATGAATGTTTATTAATTCAAATGAAGAAAGTACATTATGCCATGAATGAAAATGTCATGATGTGCTTTCATCTCGCCATATCCATGAGTGCAGTATGATGTCACCCTATATATGTTATGGTTGGCTAACATTCTTTTAGGCAGTACTTGCTTCAGGAAATTAGCTTTGACTAATCATTATATACATATACATATATATATTAGATTTGTAACCATTATGTCACTGACAGGGAGAGAGAAAAGCTACGAAGAAAAAACCCACAGATGAGTGATGATTACTCAACCATTAGATTTGCTCAATTAAGCAGTGACAAGTAAGTGTTTAAACGAACTGCAACAGGACATATCTGAGGCACTCAGGGGTCATTTGTGTGGTGTCATGCAATAAATAAGGCCATAACTGGCTGACAAACCACCAGGGGTGTGAGCGGGAGATTAGCAGGCCATATGGATAGATACAGGAATGCTGCTGAGTGTGCTGTGATCTCTTCCCAGAGTGACTGTGGTCATTTAGAATACAGATGTTCAAAAGTCTCCCTGTTGCTCTGGGTGGAGCTATGCTTGTCCCTAATCCACTCACGCAGTCTGGGTGTACCCATTACTTCACAAAGCAACCTGCATGGCTGTTTGTGCAGGTTAGATGCGATAGTTCATGTTTCTTCATGTCATCAAATTTTCTAAAGAGCATGAACAAACTGAGTCTGCCTGACACACTGAAGCTTATTCCCCTGCATTGTTGTCACATCATTGTAATGAGTGTCATATTCCACACTGCATGATAATGAAGACACGCACTGCACCTTGAGTCAACCCCTCAACCACAGGCTTGCTGTTGTATATGTTTTACATATACAAAAGATCCTCAATATCCTGTTGACATCCCCATAATCTCGAATGTTTTAGGAAATCATTTTGCCCTTTCTTCTGAGCATTTATAGACAAGCAAAGGAGATCAGAAGTAAATAAAACGCGACCAAATGTAACTGCAGTTGGTGTTTTGGTATTTTCAAATAATATTACGGAGGTAAGTACAGATTCTCACCAACCTCATCAATCAAATAAAAATGACTTAAACCTAAAAGATTACTTTAGTAAGAATTGGTTAATTAAACATAATTATCCTCTCCCTCCTTCCTTTGACTTCATATCTTATTTTCTACCAGGAATAACATCAACCCAGTGTAATGTTATTTGCTCTCTGAATCTACAAATAAATCACCCCAGAGCAGTGCAGGGTTGTTTGTGCTCCCCTTTTCTTCCTCCTCATTTTATATTCCCCACATGCTCTTTTTCATTCCGACTCTGTGGCTAATGCTTGTAATCCTCCTCGTCACACAGGGGTGGCAGTTACTCCATTAGCAGGCTTTCTCATGTTGATGTCAGGCAGGCCATTGGTTTGCAAGGGAATCTTGTTAGGGCTCTTATCGACATTGTGTTTCATTAACTTGATTAATGACGTCTATGGGGGCATGCTCTATAGTAATCAAGATCTCTGCTGAGAAGGGCTGTCTACAGTCAAAGATGGGCATCTTCTGCCCTCTCAGTCAACTGTTAGTGTCCTAAACTCAGAATGAAAAATATTCATAAATACCAAAGCAGTAAGAGACTCTGAAGTAGACCCCAGATGAACATTATATACTTTCAGAATCTCTGCATTTGCCAGCTGGGTTTCTTGAAATGAAAGAAATAAACATCTTGTGTCTGTATCACACCAGAATTTCTTTAGATGCTCCTACCAAGTTACTTGGTGACATAAGAAGCAGATGAAGCCACATTGTGCTGCTCTTTGCTTTAATGTCTTCACTAACTGAATATATATAGTACTGTTCACCTGCCTTTCTTTCCTGAAACAGAAAGTAGCTGCAGTGCATCTCTCAGAGTGTGTGTCTAGATTTTTTTTTCCTATTTCTTAGTGCCTATGGTTAAAATCTAATCTTGGTTCTTTGTTAAGTTGTCTGCTATGTGTTGAACCAACACTGATCCATGCCTCAAGTTAGGTGTCTTTTCTAATGTTTGTTCATAGATCAGTGGTAAATAGGTTAGGAAAAAATAAATTAAAAATTCCTCTGAAAATGGTCGGGTGGGAAGAGACTGGACTGAAGATTTTTTTGAAAACAAATAAAATAAAAACAAAAGCAACCAATGTCAAAAAGCCTGAAGAACTAAGTCTGGCTGCTTGGAAGAAAATACAAAGAAATGAGGAGTAAATCAAGTCTTTTACACATTATGGTATATGTAACTATCAGATTTTATAAGATAATGCACTATATAAAAATATATATTTTACCTAATTAGAATATATTCTGTTCTCCATGAAATGCATTCTTAATTAACATCTAAAGGAAGACAGACATACATTACATCCCAGGGTTCCTAAAATTATTTATTTTATTATCTAAGGAATCTGCATCTATTCTCACAACTATCCATAGAAGAAAAGGGGAGAGGGGTCACATCCGGCAAAAACACATGGGAGATGAAAAGCTGCTCACCTCAGATACTCCAACAAGAGGAACACTGAAGGCTACTGAATCCCAGCTCGAGCTACTTTTTTTTCCAGAGAAGAATATTAAAAGCAAAGATCAAAAAAACCCTACCTGGAATTCTTTTTAACCTTTCTTCGCCCGCTTCTTTCTCAAACTGTGCTCAGTTATATTTGCTTGAGCTCTTAAGGGAGAGAAGGGAAGCTGTGTTGGTGCAGCTCCAAGCAGGTGGCTCCTGGGCTACCAGGGTTAATACTGTGGGAGCTGACTCAGATATTTTGCCTTCTCTGGTTATTATCTTGGTGTACTCAGCTCAAAACAATGCTATATGACAAGGTATAGTGCAGCATTGCAGTTACTTATGTATTAGTTATAGTATGACATAAATGACATACTGTGCCAAGTCACTGAAGAGGAAAATATTATAAAATGTCAATTTTGAGTATAAAGAAAAATCTGTTTCATAGCCACAATTACCAAGCACCAATATTACAAGGGTTACTAATCACTATTTTGAATAGTTTAATATTTCCTTATTTATTCCTTATTAATTATCAGCATATCTTTAAAATCTTTTAAAAATCAATATTTTGGTGTGAACACAAGATAAAAAAAATTATTAAACTTCAATTAAATACCGTTAAAAGGTGATGTATTATGCCCTAACTGAGATGTATGAGACAGGCTTTGGTCAAAGATCCGTTGTCTGACTCAAGTTTTGACACCTCTTTGTTAAGTATCAGTTTTTTAGGGTGGAGACTTTGCAAGTGCTTTATTCCACCTTTTGGTGCGGTCAGCAACCATGGAATTATATCAGTTTGAACCAGAGTCAAGAAGCTACCAGAGAGGTTTAACCAACAAGGCTGCAACAGGACGTCGGTGAAGGGTTAGTTTCTGTAGGTTTGTACGATGGCAAACACTGTCATGCTTACTGTGGCGATGATGTGTCTACGTATGTTACGTGTCATCAAAACACGTAACATACGTAAACATAAAAAATGCAAACATAAAAAAGCTATTCCTCCAGTCATACAAAAAAAACTCCAGATCTACACATATATATACAGTATATATGAAGGTCAATTGATCTGAGAGGAAAAATAGTTTAACAGTGTAAGTTTGCAGCAGAAGCTAGGAAAGGAATATTGTCATATGCAAAGACAAAGCACAGTAGTTTTGTCATAGCAAAGAAATTCTTACTTTGTTTTCCCCTTACACCTGTGACACATTATGTCCTTTTACATGAGTAAAAGGACATAATAAAATTCAAAGTAGACTGCGCTTTGTGCAACAGTCAGCAGTCTGTGGGAGTGGGAGTGGGGGGTGGTGGTGATGCTGTTCAGGAGTCTGACGGCTTGTGGATAAACACTGTTTGATAAAAGCTGTTTTTTTTGTGTTTGTTCCTTCTTTGTGGCTCAGTTTCTTCAGTGCAGCGTTCAACTGGATTGTTGAAGTTGTTAAAACTTGGTCCAGAAGTGGTTGCTGCACACACACAGTCTTTAGCTAACTCTCACTGGAACATTACAATCAAATAGAGTTTATCCCCTGGGCTCTTACATCCTCTAAGGCTGATGGAAGATGTAAGCTGTAAGATGCATGCTCCTCAGTAAAGTTCAACAGAACTTTCCCACGCACCTTTGAAATGAAAATCTGAGTGGCTCGTTAAATGAAAGTGCCAGGGCTGTGTTTTTGGGCAGTTTTACACCTGCTGGTTACTTCAGACAGGGATTTGTCCATAACATGTTGCCTTTGTCTAGTTGTCTAAATTCTATGTCCTATAACATTCCAAGCCTGCATATCATATCATATCTTTGCTTTCACATAGATGGACGCAAAATATTAGAGAATCCCAACAATTCAGAATCTGGATTCGGGAAACACTGTATTCATCTTGGTTAAAAAAATAATAAATAAATACATTTACTTTAATTAGTTTAGCGAGAGTGCAACAGACCGCTGATAATTAGTTGTTGTGCCAAAGCAGTCACTATTTGGGCAGGAATTCTCAGATGGTTTTCAGTGATGTCAGTAGATGAAAAGTGATGTCAGAAGAAAAAAATCCGTAAGCACAAATGAGGTGTTTCAAGCTGTCCAAGATATGATAGAGAAAAAAAATACTTTGGTGTGCACTTTGGATCTGTAACTCTGCAGACCTTTTACTAGCACAAAAACTGTATAATACACTCAAGAAAAGGGCTTTTTATTTCCTTTATAAAAACAGACCCATTAAAACCAAACAGTACCAAGAGCTCTTTGAGGGATATGGGGACCGAGGAGCTCCCTAAGGGCAACGTATCTTCAAGGGGCTTTTTATGTGGTTGTATTAAAACTGCAGATAGGAAGTGACGAAACAGCCCGTGGCTGGGCAGTTGAAGAATAACAATAATGTCATCATTCCTATGTTGTATAATAGGCTTGCTAAACTCTGAGCTTAAACGTTGAACTATTTGTTTTAAGTATTGTTTAGGTTTTTAGAGGCTAACATTAAGAACTTTTGTTCATAAGGCCAACTTTTTATCAATGTTTACAAGTATTATTGTGTAAAGTTGGGTTTGGGTCTGGGTGCTATGAACTACAATCAGTTCCCTCAGTGCAGAATGAAGGACTGAAGGCTTCTTCTGTTTGGATGCAAAACGGACCGCTACAGGAAATCTTTCCTGCCCACAGCCATCAGCATCTATAATAACTCCTTGATTTAATTGAGCTACATCAACATTTAATTTCCCTCTGGGATAAATAAAGTATTTTTTAATTGAATTTGAATTGAATTGAATTGAATGATAAGCTGTCTCCAACGGGTGGAAGAACTATTAAAAAGTTACCTAACATCACGTGTTAGTTCTGTTAATCTTTTTTTGTTTTTTTAAAGTAAGAGTTCCACTATGATTGATGATTGAAACTGGACAGTGTTTGTTCCAAGCAACATTCATTCTTCAAGGATTTAGCCATCACTGTGATACTCTAGACTCACAAACAATTTGCAAAGATATGCGTTTCCTTTTTTCCAGCTCTGAAAGAAATCCCTTACAATATTTTACTCAGAAAGACGCTAAATTTATATTTTTTTAATCATCCCTGAGCTGAGTTGTTTCCAAGTGATTAAAGGAGCAGAGAGTGACAGGAGTGATGAGCTGTAAGGTAAAATCTCAGCATCAATGTTTTCACAGCAGATAATGTTAATCATGGAGCTAATTTTTGCTTTGACAAAAAGCAAATGTTTCAAATTTGCCCATTTTTACAAAAGTAAAGAAACTGGTGTACGCCTTAACTACTATTTCAAGCTTCTTTCTTTTTAAAAAAAAATCTGAGATGACATAAAAACTCAAAATAACTTCAGACAGTCCGACCTGATATACTAACTCAGATACTATGACAGCTAAAGGAGTTCTTCCCTTCACATCCAGCAGGAATGCTGCTTTGCCTGCCTGCACTTCATCTATCAGGGGACCCCGTTGGACCGCAAACACTACAGGATGCCTTCAAACATGAGCGCCAAACATTGACTGTAAACTGAAGCTGCTACTGATGATTATATTGATTACTGATTAAACTGCTGATTACTATTTGATTAATGGATTGCTGATCTTTTAAAAAGAATAAAGACAAAGCCACTGCAGTGAAAAAGAAAAAAAAACTGATAACAGAGAATAAAGAGGAAAAGTAATAATGTAAAGTATAGATGATAATATATTGAAAAAAGATCTGTTTAGGACTGGATGGAGGCTACTTTTACGCATTTCTGAATATAATCAATTCAATCAATTAGAAGTTGCAGTGCTAATGACAACATGAGAACACAGCTGATCCACAGGACACAGAGTGTCAAGTGGGTTTTTTGTCTCGTCTCCATGTCATGTCTCGTCACTTCCTGTTTTATTTTGAAAGATTAACTCCTCTCTCGTTTCAGGTCACTTGCCTTTCCTCTTGTGTTCCAGTCTGATCGTGCATGAGTGATTCCACCTGTTCCCTGTTAACCCTGTGTGTATAAGAGGTGACGTCTCCCCTTGTCTTGTGCCAGTGTGTCGTATCTGTTGTCGCCAACATGCTTCCCTCTCGCCTTCGTTAAAACCGAAGTCCATGTTCCATGCCATAGTTCTGACCATTTCCTCGCTAAGAGAGTTTTGTTTTTTTGGATAACCTTTATAATCATAGCCTTGATAAAGAGCAGTTTAAGTTTGATAGTGTTATTGCTTTTTCCTCCGAGTGGAGTGATCTTTTGTTTCAAGTAAAGTTTCATACCCTAGTGCCTCCTATTTTTACAGGAGAGGTTTTTTGTTTTCCTCTGCAGCAGGAGTGATTATTAATTTAAAGTTCAAAGTTTCAAAGTCTTTGTTTTTTCCTCCTCAGTGGAGTGATTATTATTTTTATAACTTTTCATAAATTTACTTCTCTCATTTTGGGAGAAGTATATATTATTATTGATAACTTATATATAGTCCTTTTTGTTCTCTCTTGGAGAGTTTTTGGACAGCCTTGTTCCTCCTAAATAAAGCTTCGGAATAGCATCACCTGCTCCTGTGTCCTGCATTTCTCTGGGTGTGACACAGAGGATTCATATTTTTCAGTCATGCCACTTTCCCACTTTGCATATATAACTGATGTGAGGTGCAAGTTCAGACTTAAACTTCTGCACAAAGTACTCAGATTACTTGTTTTGTGCTAACCAGTAACACTGCACATTAGTTTTGGAATTCAAGTAATAAGATACTACTTACTTTCTCAAATAAGAAAACCATGGCTGTTGACATTTTATCAAATCAGATTGTGTTTTGTTCTCACACAATAAAACAAGTGAGAGAAAGAAAATCCACGACTCGATCAGTTTCTCCTGCAGTACTGCACAGATTAGTGTGCATCTGCGGCTCACTCAGCAAGCGAGATGCCATAGAGGACAGTGTTAATGTCATGAAACAACAATATTTTGAATTTATGGGTGACATAAAACTATTTTGGGTGAAAATAAGTGTCAGTCAGCAGCAAAGAACTCCTTCAGATTTGAAGAACCACAGGTTGAACACAGCTTCGCAACATCGGTGATTCTGTCAGCTAATTCTACAACCCTACATCAACAACATCTAGCTCACAAACTCGGCTAAAGCTGCTGCGCCGAATGAAATAATTGAACATGTTGCTGGTTTTGTGGTGAAAGCGATCTACCAAGAACTGTGGTCGCCTTCTTTCCATAAGGTCTTTGATGAAATCCCTATAACTTTTTAGCCAATATCTTATGTTTACATGCAATCGTTAAAGCACTTTAAATATTGTGTCATTCCTGCTATCAGCCTGCAAAGCTTCAAATCATATAAAACAGAACAGGCGAATAACTTGGAGCAGCCAGTATATTCAAAGATAAATGTTGTCTCACTTTATGACCAAAGTGCACAGGAAGCTGTAAAAGGTAAACTTTTAAAGGCAGTAAACATATAACGTGTAATCAGGGTTTTTAAATTTAAAAGTAATGTTACTCTACCCTGCATGAAATAACCACCTGACAAGGTAGTTATCTTGATGTTTTTTTGACCCCTGTTTGAATGTGCAATCACAAATCTGTTGAAAATTAAATCTCTTACAAACTGAATCAGAGATGTTACTAATGCATTTATGTTAAATTCCTATATAGTTGCAATTCTGTTTTTTATTTAACCCTGTTTGAGTTAACTTGTTTCCTGGTCAAATAAAAAAAAGTGCATTTGAATATGTATTACTACTGTGACTAGTCAGTTTTGGGCTTCACCTTCACTCATTAATTATTTAGCCAACAAATGATGTCGGTGACGATCTTTAGTTTATCAACACAACTGATATTTTTTTCCTCTTTTTTCAACTTTCTTTGCAAATTTAACAATGTGCAAATAAAACAGCAGTGGTAGACAGGTAGTAATGATATAAGAAACCAGAGCACTCACCATCCTCTCGTGACTTCTGAATGAAAGCATCAATGCCACTCTCTCCGTAGTTTCCCTCCGAGGCCACTGTGGAGACGTAGTTCCAGCGCATAGCCTTAACAATGTCCACCATGGCTTGGGCCTGATATGTGTCAGGAGGCACCACACGGGAGAAAAAGTCGTAGCGGGTGTTGTCACTGAGCTCTGGAGCTGTGGAGGCGTAGCTCACCTGGGGTATCTGCACACAAAGATATATTGATAACATTATAAGATTAAAGTAGCCTCTGGTGGAGCTGTAGGACAGAAGTGATGAATAATGGCACAGGGAAATCTAAATGTATATAGTGCCTTTCAACAACAAGGGAAAGCATGAAGATTAGACAAACACACAAAACCACATAAGAATCACCATCAGAACAACTGTGGAATTATAACGTCAGTTCGTGGGAAGCAAGTATAAGGATGTGGAGTGATATGATGATGTTCCTGTTTCAGTGAAGATGAACAGTAGCTTCTCAAAAAGTTGAAAACTCATCTAGAAAAACTAAAATATTAGAGAGACCTGAAAAAACATGAGCCAAGTCAAGATAAAACTATTTTTTTCTTGACTCTTTTAAGGAAGACGACATCTCATTTCTGATCAACTTTAAAATGGTCATAGAATTTAAGTAGTTTCAAAAGCTGATCACATAAAAACAGGTGTATGTGATGAAATAACAGAGCAGTATCTGCAGGGAGAAAGCTATCATCTTGATGTTGTGCAAGCACAAATGCAACCCTGCAAGCACAAGGCTGTAAGTGAGCGCTCAACACTTCCTTCACACTCAGAAACACTTAGCGTTCGCTCATCAGGTTGACTTCTTTTTCAACTTTAGAGGTCATGACTGACTATTCTTCTACTCTGACTATATAATCATTTTAACACTGGTGTCCATCAGGTCCAGTTTACAGCAGCAATAGAGGCAGTGATGAACAACAGTGCGAGGCGTCTTAGTATAGCAGCTAAGCTATTCTGGTAATGGAATCATTAGCTGTACCATGCAGTTCTAGTCATCAATAGTTGCAATAATGTTTTCACCAGTTTTGCTAACAGTCACGGCAACCCTTACCTAAACACAGAACATGTACAGCCTCATGGTGCAAAGACTGCCTCATTAAATGCACAAATGTGACACCATAATGTGTTCCACAGTGTCAGCGGTGCAAGCAGGACTGAGGCCCCCAAGCGCTCATGATACCCAGACGCGTCAAATCAGATGACCGAGTCTGCGAGGAGGGGAGAGAGGGGAGGTCGCAGGCCTACCATCTATGATACCGCTCACATTACTGCAATGATTGACATTCAGCATGTGACCAGTCACTGTTCAGGGAAGGGCAATAATACAGGTTAAGAAATTGCAACTAAAGATATTCTAAATCGGGTACAAGCAAGGAAAAAAAACAAAAAACATGATGATGCTCAACTTCACTAGAAGGTGAGTATATTGTCTGTGTAAATATGTGGGCATATTCTGCACTTAAGCCAGAATTCACAATATGACAGAAGGCCATTCTCTGTATATAGACTAATGGAGATAGATTTATCAGTGGGGGATGGTCATCTTTTAAATGCAGGATGCCAGAATAAACTTTGTTGTACTAAAAGGGCTAATATAAAAAAAAGGACTTTCTTCATGCTTCTTTTCATAATATTTTGTCGTTTAACTGTCCTGCAGTAACAAAGAAAAAAGTGCCACATCCAAACTAATTTTGTGTCTGGTGATGTTTCAAGTTGACGGTGCCCTGGGGTGTTTCCAATTAAAGCAATACTATGTAACATTTATACCTTAAAATAACAGCTTGAAAAAAATTGTGCGGCTAGAATGAGTTTTAATATTACGATTGGCCTGTCTCCTATGCCCTTCGGGGGTCTGAGTTGGAAAAACTGTGCTATGTAACTTTGCTGGAGCGGCCCGGGAGCTGAGTGGAAGTACTTCGACATGCTTTCTGGCACACCTACCGCAAAAACAAATAGACCCCTCTCACGCTCCCAGGTACATTTGATTACTCTTACCTTCTCGGTCAACATAGCTTGCACCTTCTGACTCCTCGCCGGTTCGTCAACAAACGTGAAACGTGAAAGCGAAAGGGTGATGTATTTACGACAGTGTAACCGTACATTACCTCCAAGCCTGTAGGGGGAGCTCCATAATGGGCTTTTTGAGAAGTTACATTGTATTGCTTTAATTCCTAACTGTCATCCTTAATGGAGACAACACAAAGAAATGTGTGTAGTTGATACATTTTTGACAAAGGTAACTCATTCTGAATGCAGACTTTGGATTTTACGTGTGATAAAGAAATTAAAATGAAGTGAAAAAATCCTTTATCCCAAGGGAAATCACATAAGACCGATTATAAATCTGAAAAAAAAATTCTTAGACTAGTTTTGATATAGAACTATCTACACTCATTACATTTTAAACTTTTTAAAGCTATATTTTTTGTTTGTTTTCTTGAAAGACTTAAACATTATTGACAGACCAAAGGAGAAGACACCCCCACCACTGTTACTGGCTACAAAACTTCTTTAGTCAACTTAATGAGTGAGTGAATGTGTGAGTGAAAAGTGCTCAGATCGCTCGCCCTCATCACAGCCTCCGTGAGTCCAGTGAACAGATGCTTAAACAATGCATACACACATTAAACATTGTTTGCCTTTCCCTGCTCACAAAGTGGTATTTATAAAGGAAAAACGTGTGAGCCACACATTCTTCATACTATGCAAACACATTTCTTTTTAACAATGTAGCCCTAATATGAGGTGGAAATAAGAAGAGGCCACAAAATTTCCCCTAACACAAAACAGACCATTTCTGTATTATAGTGATTTTTGTCCAATTTTGTTTTTTCATAGTCAGTTTTCACAGTATACTCTTATTCAGAGTTATTGTGATGCTATAAATAACTGCAGCCATGCGTAGTCCGTTATGACTGCAGAAGATATCTCTAATGAGACTTCAAAAAAGAAATACTAAACTGTTTCTTGGACATGATCAATCTGAACTTCTGTTTCTTCTTCACGATGATCTCCACAGAGACTTTAAAATGAGAGTTTAAGTTGCCAACCATGTCTTTTTTTCTTTTTCTTTTTTTTAACCCCTGCAGGGTTCTTTGCTCTGAACTTAAGAGCTGATTGCAAATAACAAATGAGGGGAGTTTCCACATCCACTCCTGGCCTAAAAGTGGGAGTGGAAATCAGGTTTGTGCACATGCAAATAGTTTCACAATACCTGAAATGTATAAAGTGAACTACACAAACACACAACTTTATATTTCTGTTGTATGCCCATTTCTGCCTTAGTGCATACACACAACTTTATTCATGAATCTACACAGTTTTATGCATCTTGGTCTAAGGTCCCTGTCCAGATTTCTGGCTTGGTTTGTATACTTAGACATTAACTGACCAATAACTTAGAATTGATATTCTTTTGCTCCAAAAGGAGAAATCAACATCTTCCTAATCACTGACGAGGAAATTCGATGCAAGACAAGTAATAAGCAGACTGTCGCAGAAATGTCTAATCCAACACACTGCTCCTTTTGAGGCTTGAAAAGAGATCAAGTTATCCAGCGAACCCCTGCTGAGACATTTATAATACCCAGCATTGCTGCTGCCTTACACTGCAGCAGGATGCCTGGTTCACAAGCTGAGATGATGTCACACATCTGAGCAGGGGTCACGTGAAACAACTGGCCTAAACAACTGACTGCAGCCAAGCAATACATGTTTTCTGCACAACAAAATGTGCCTTCTCAGCCACAGGTTCTTTTATATAACCAAGAAAAAAAGAAAAAAAGAATTAGATTTTTTTTCACACTTTGGAAGCTTTGGTTATAAAGTTTTATACTTGAAAGATATCATTGCAGTTTTCCGTTGCTCACTGGTCCAAAGATTTTACAAATGCGTGCACTGAATAAAGAAAAATATTACATAAGAAGCTTAAATAGACAAACAAATAGGTCAGCTGAAGCACAAAGTCATTCTTCAGTGACCATAATTTTCGCTGAGAATTTTCTCTGGGATTTCACCATCAGTTTTTGCAAAACGTAAACTGTGTTTGTGTAAATTGAATTTTTCATCCCTAGTCAAGAGAAAAAAAATCAAAGAACAGGCAGCAGTGTTTCTTGGTAATAACACACACTGCGCCTTTTTGATGAGGATCTGTCATCATGTTTTTGTCTCTGCACAAAATGAGGAGACAGTGCACTCTGTGAAACACGATCCAAATGAAAACAGCACTGTTTTCACTCTCGATGTGTTGTTTCCACATGATGCATTTCATTATCACAGACAGCAGAGCTGGGGCACACACACACACACACACACACACACACACACACACACACACACAAACACACACACACACAAACACACACGCACGCACCCGCACGCACGCATGCACGGATAAGCCCTTGATATTAAGCAGTATTCAACCACCACAATGAACACCACCGTTGCCTTACTCTCTTATTCAGGTCAAAGTTTATCAAAACTTTAAAAACTGAACAGGTGGATTTATCTTTACTAGTCACAGGCCGCAGGTTAAACACCAAGAGAAAATGCAGATTAGAAAATAAATATTTTAGCAAGGTGATTTGCCATACAGTTGTAATCAAGCTCAAAATATAACTACTGACAATAAACCTATCTGGAGAAGTAACTTTGTAAGTGTGTTTGCTATAACATAATACAATAGACTGCTTTGAATGACAAAAGCGCAATATCACTACATTTAAAACATTCTACATTATTGACAGTATGTTGCAGTCAATTACTGTATGTAAATACCTTAAAGTCCAAGCACCAAACAATTTTTCAGTTTGAAAGACTCAAATACTACAATAGTTACAATTCATCATATATTCATAAAGCTTTGATGGTATTACATCTACTGTGTGTAAACTGCAACAGTTTTATATTTTTTATATCTGTCACAACTTATTCTTAAAAAGGGAAAAAAGAGATAATTTATTCAATAGTTTACAGTCATGAGAAAGAACAACTTTTTTTTTTCCCAATTCTAAGTTTTTACATCTAGGTCTGATCCTTACGGTGGCCGACACGTGCAAACGCGCTGCAAACAGCGAAACAAATCCAACAATAAAATGCTGCAACAGAAAAATGCGGCAATAACAAAAACGACCGGAGCACACGCGCTGTAAACCCCAAAACACATGCAAGAAAAAAAAACGCTGCAAACATCAAAACACATGCAAGACAGAAACGCTGCATACATCAAAACACATGCAAGACAGAAACGCTGCATACATCAAAACACATGCAAGACAGAAACGCTGCAAACTTCAAAACACAACGGAAGTTCGCCAGGCCAGTAGGGGGTCTCGACCTGTGGGATAGGGGATCGACTATGGGAGATCTAACATATTAATGAAAGAGAAGAAAGTCAAAAGGTACGTTGTCATTTATGTCTTTTTTAAACACTTGGCCGTAATCTTTTACTTTATTATAGAAGAGCAGCGGAGTTATGTCGCTATTATAAGGTAAAAGATTACGGCCAAGTGTTTAAAAAAGACATAAATGACAACGTACCTTTTGACTTTCCTCTCTTTCGTTTCTGTCTTGCATGTGTTATGAAGTTTGCAGCGCATTTTTTTCTGGCATGTGTTTTGATGTTTGCAGTGCGTTTCTGTCTTGCATGTGTTTTGATGTTTGCAGCGTTTATGTTTTGCATGTGTTTTGATGTTTGCAGTGCGTTTCTGTCTTGCATGTGTTTTGATGTTTGCAGCGTTTATGTTTTGCATGTGTTTTGATGTTTGCAGTGCGTTTCTGTCTTGCATGTGTTTTGATGTTTGCAGCGTTTCTGTCTTGCATGTGTTTTGATGTTTGCAGCGTTTATGTTTTGCATGTGTTTTGATGTTTGCAGTGCGTTTCTGTCTTGCATGTGTTTTGATGTTTGCAGCGTTTATGTTTTGCATGTGTTTTGATGTTTGCAGTGCGTTTCTGTCTTGCATGTGTTTTGATGTTTGCAGCGTTTCTGTCTTGCATGTGTTTTGATGTTTGCAGCGTTTATGTTTTGCATGTGTTTTGATGTTTGCAGTGCGTTTCTGTCTTGCATGTGTTTTGATGTTTGCAGCGTTTCTGTCTTGCATGTGTTTTGATGTTTGCAGCGCGTGTGCTCCGGTCGTGTTTGTGATTGCCGCATTTTTCTCTTGCAGCATTTTATTGTTGGATTTGTTTCGCCGTTTGCAGCGCGTTTGCACATGTCGGCCACCGTAGATCCTTACAGGTTTTAGAAGTAGGTACATACAAGATGAACAACATTCATGACGTACTGCATTGTGTAATTTATTTACACAAAGACTAAGTCTATAATTCTATAATGAGAAAGATTTTACAAGTGGAAAACATTAAAGTTATTTTTCAATCCCAGGAGTGGACGTCTCTGAAAGTTCACCTCAAAGTCGGACTGTACAGTGCTCAGAAAAATGGCAAAAAACCCAAGAGCTACATCTCAGACTTGTTGAAGAAATGTTGAAGTTCATGACATGAGTTAGAAATAGACTGAACTGGTATTGTTTTTGGAGAGTTTGCAGGAGAAGGCATCTTAGCTCTAATCCGTGCTTCCATGTTCTTTTTTAAAGTTGCATTTGGACAAACCGCAAGGCAGACAAGACCAGAGTAGAGATGTTTGGTCAGAATGCACAGCATCACGTTTGGAGAACACTAAACACAGAATATCACAATCAAATGGTGGTATTCTTTTACTGAGAGCTGCAACATAATGCACAAAACATACGGAGGTGCTGTTCACAGATTTAGAGAAAACACAATTGAGTAAAAAAGTTGATGTAAAATTCATTGAAGTTTGTCAGTTTTACCGTGACGTTTACATGTAATATCCTATAAACATGCAACGGTGATGTATGTTTAGTGTATACCAGCAGCCTAAATTGCAGTTATGATAACTACTATGTAGAACCTACTGTATAGAACTTTTAGTTTAGGTTAGAAGTTTGACCCAACTTGAGTTTGTTTTTTGATGAAGACTCAGTAAAATATAAAAGCAGACTAACAAACTTCACAAAAGATAAAGCTGGAAAAAAAAATCATGTTTTCCCTCTTCACTTGGTACATCATGTTTGTTTGTGGTATTTTCAGCCTCATCTACTGCAGCCTTGTCCATGCTTGTCCATGCAACTGCAGCATGTTTTGAAATGTATTTATGAGTCACTGAAAATACTTTATTTATTTATTCATTATTTCCTAAGCAAGCCATATAAGAAAAACATAATGGACATAAAATAACGGGGGAAAAAATAGAAAAGAGGATATTTATGGACTGGAATTTTTAAAGCCTCACCTCACCACCCATAACATATTACCATTAGAGGCTGTTTAGGGAAAAAAAGACAGTCAGCATTGTATGTCTGCAAGGCTTTTTAAGAAATGCTTTAACTGTTTTTCTGTTTGTTTTTTACAACAACTAGTTTTGTAGACAGTGTAGGTGGCTCTTATAATAATTTCTATAGGTATACCTGTAAGTCCCCATGTGTACTGTATAAGTCCACATAAGTCAAGTTAATGTCTTGCTTTAATTGTCTTTGAAAGAAAAGAAAAGAAAAAAAAAACATCTTTACATCAGGGGAATGTTTGGTTTGTTTCATTTCATTTGGTTTCTTCTTGTTTTACTTCTGTTTTACCTCCGATATAAATTATCTCACAGCGACAAAAAGGCAGACTAACGGATCAATGGAGTTAAACTACAGCCACACAGGCCTGGAACGCATCAAAAGAGCAAAAAATCATGTTGACAGAAACTTTTATTTACGTTTATTTACTTTGCATTTGAAATTAACTAAATTTCATCATTTGAAAGACATTTGTCTCGAGAAACTAAAATAAAAAGAGAACAATTAGCCTATGTTACCCCCGCCTGGCATGCAGCTTTCTCAGCTATGACACCCAACATGTGCTCCACTAAGAACTCCATGAAATGCAAAGCTGTTTAATTGTTGTGACTATTATGACGTAGTGAGGGGGCAAAAATAGCAGATTTCAGTCACACCTCGCCAGCCTGACAATCTGTCTGTGAAGGTGACAAGTTTTCTACATTCTTCTTCTCGGTTATTTCATGATTTCCACTTATTAACTTGTGTTCTTGAGATCAGAATTTATGAATACAATTGAGAAAATTATTTTTGTGATAGAACTTATTGCATTTAAATGCGTTTTACATCCCAGTGGTACATAGTGTTAAGCCTGTAAAAATAATACTTTCCTACAGCTCTCGCCTGCACTTGTTATCGAGTGGCATGCCACTCAACTGAAAGGAATTGTTAAAGAAATAACACATTACAACAGTACAATCTACAACCTTAATTTGTTTGGAGATTCACAGACATTTAAACATAACAGTGTCACGGTTACTGATGCGAGCAAAGGAGAACCCAAAAGCACAACAATGAGGCAGGCGTTGAGCAAGGGAAGATCGGTTTATTCAGTCCAAAAACAGTCCGGGTCACAACCAAACCATCCGAGTAAGGCAAACAAATCCGACAAGGGGCAGGCAGGTATCAGAAATCCAGGAAAGGCAAAACTAAGTCAGAACAGGTAGGCAGGACTGGAAAATGCTGGAGAGCTTGGCGAAGTATGACACAAGACAATCTGGCAGGAAACAAGTGAAAGTGAGTAGTATATATACACTGAGGAACTAAAGAGTAAATAGACTGCAGGTGAGGAGGAGATGGGCAGGAAACCCAGGTGAGGGAAATGAGTAAATTGCATGGCAGGATCTGAAGTGACAGGAGAGTTAGTGAAGTGACATGAAATAAAAATAAATAAAAACTAAGTATTAGTGTAACTACGTTACAAGCGGTTTTGTTCAGTAGTTTAGACCATCTGCACAAACTGATCTCGAAATATTAGTTTTCAAAACGTTAATTAATGATGAAGAAGTGTTAAAGTAACATTAAATATCTGATCACCTGAGGTACTAATGAGTCTCCTAAAGTTGCAGTTTGGTACAGATGTGGGGGTTGACAGTATAACTTGTACTTAAAGCTGACAGAATCTAAAAACCAGCACATTTGAGTGTGGCTTGGATGAGCACTCGTCGCGCACAATGCAAAGCACATTTAGAGCATCCTTTAAGACCTTTTAGTGACCTTATGGCACCACATTTATCTCAACTGTTTGCTTTGTTGAACATCCGGTTGAGATCAGAAGGAACGATCAGGATTTAATAATCATAATGTTGATGCTGAAGGTGTAGGTGCAAGATTTTTCTTTGCAAATGATCCTGGCATGCAAAACATCTGAGTATATTTGCATCTGTAATTCAGACACCTGACAGATCTTTGCAACCTGCAGTGCGGCCCAAATGCAGAGCATCTGCTTCAATCAGCTGCATATGGTAAACATGGTTGGACAAACATAGTTTATCCTTCCTACTTGGCAATCTCATTTCATCACAGAGGAATGAACGTAGCATGAGCTCATTCTTCATGACTTATAGAAGACAGATAAGACACCAGAAAACCAGTAACTAAATCCTGATAGATCAAATCCTGTGTAATGCTTACAAAAGATGAAAGTATAAATGTATCAACTGATTAGTCAATCAACAGAAAATGATTATGATTTGATTATTAAAGCCATCTATTATTAGTAGTATTATTATCTTGTAGAGTGTTTTTCTGGTAGTATAGCTCTGAGCACAGCTCATCTCTTTCCTGCTGAATCAAGCTCATCCTCTCAGAAGCACAGGAAACGTCTGTTGAGGCACCAGGACCTGCAGTTCTTTGAATGACCACTTGAAGGTGACTGCAAACAATCCCCAGTTTGACCGAGGTTATGGAAAAAGTAAATAAAACTAAATGAAAACAAACAAAAAAAGCAACACAACATGAGAACAAAGTGAAATCGGACAGGAAATTGCTAGTTTTGGTCATAAGCTAGCTGACTTTTCATTGAAGTTTAAATCAGGTGTAAAAATCCTTTCCATGTAGCCGACATCTGTAACAATGTTGATGCTGTGTAAATGGAACCAAAATGCCACACTTTTCATTGAATAGTACAAGATTCATGAAAGTAGAACTAACCCTCTGAAATGCTGGTTATTTTAACATTTTTGACAAAAATTGACAAGAATTTAGTCAGCCTTGCTTGCACAGAACTGTAATTTTTAGTGTTTTGTCATCGTTGACAGGTATATGATATACTGCACATTTCACTTGCACAAATCTGGGCTGTCTGACCTCACCTAAGACTATATGTGGTGCTCTGCAGAGTCAAACCAGTAAGAGTATTAATGGCCAGTTTTGCTCATATGTCTTGTAAAACCAAAGATCTCACATTTAGAGAAGTGCAAATGTAAAAACAGAGTCACGAGGTGTCAAAATGCACTCCGGCATTGTTTCATACTGTCTCAAAGAAGGCAAACTGGCAGTGAAAAAGCTCTTTGCTGTCACCCAGCAGGAGCTCTGTGCGTTGGATGCAGCACAGTGAAGGCTGCATTATACCCTACTATTAGTGGGTCAAAAGGCAGTGTGTTCCCCTTATTCAGGCAGTGCTAATGCTTGCAGTTTTCTGCTTCAGCTCTCTCTTCATTCAGATTGAATTTACTGAAATTAATGGCATTAATCAGATGTTGTAAACAATATAGTGGCCACTTAAAGGGTCCACAATCTGCAACGAAAACAACATCTACCGCATAAACATCCAGAGAGACTCAGACAAGAGCATGACTATTCCATTCACATAGCCCCTTGATTCAGTTGAGGCCTAGAGAGGAAATTCAGGCCTGGGCAGTGGACGCAAACATAACAAGAAATTTAGCAGCGAAATTTTGCTGTGTGGATGTGGGTAAACTGAGTCGAACGCACCACTTCTGTATCCTTGCTTTCTCCCTAATTGCCATCAGCTGCTGTTGACACTGAGGGGAGATTAAAGTTTCACTTTGTTACTGTCAGAGTAAGTGGAGCTGCAAATAGCTGAGCCTCCTGAATAGAAAACCAATTTCTGCATAATGATATCACGAAACAGATTGTCACTGCTGCGAGAATGAACAACAACGTAACACGCAACAGAGATATCTGGCTATCACTCAGACCGATGCATTATTACATAAAGGAAATTTGTATATTAATTATTTCATCATCTCAATAATTCTTTTTTTTTTGGACTTTCAGAAAAGGCGGCACATAACTTTTTCAACATTGTGAGCATATTTTGATATGGGGTATTTGGTAGAATGGGTTTTATAAAGCTTATACGTTGAATCTCGAGAATAGATAATGTTGCCAGTTTTATTTAGCCATGCGATGTGGCCACACCGTCCACAGTCAAATGTTCAGCCCTAAGAGACTGGTGATAAAAACTCTGAGCATGCTTTGGGCCTTTTCATAATACTTCAATCTCTCAGATTTGACCTTTAATATTTTGACACCTGACTGGAATGAGGGGAAAAGGCAAAGCCAATAACATAGAGCTCATCCTGCTTCGTCTTCCACTGAGACTGACATCATCCTGCTTCAATCATGCAGATCACTCTGTGAAACCAGAGTCTCTCCGCTGCCTACTTCAGCTCTGCTCGAGTCTTTAAGTCTTCAAAAAGGATTCGAGAACCAAGCTTAACCTGCTGCTGATGTGGCTCTTAAAGATTATGCAGATTCCTCAAGAAGTTTGTCTCTAAATCTGCATGATAAATATTTTCCTGCAAAAATACACATCCTGCTAAATCGGACATAATGTGAGTTTTTGCTGATAAACACCCTTTCTTGAAGTGAGGAGGAAATTAATAATATTGTGTGCTGTAATCAAATCTGTTCAAATTCAGATTCAGAGTAAAGAAATCAAATGCAGGGTGAACCAGAGTATCACACAGGAGCAACCCAGATGGTTAAAACCCTGGCTTGCACACTGAGGATGTGTGGGTGTCTCTGAGTGCATGGTTGAGCATGGATGTGTGTTTTCTAAAGACTTTCCAAATATTGATCGTTGTGCAGTACTTGTGCTTTGCATGCTCAGATTAGCTGTACAAGCTGTCATCAATTTGATTTTGTCCAGAATTGATGAGGCAAATGACCTTTCTTTTTACAGAGCAGAGCACTTTGTTGGACCTGAGACTGCATCTAAAATACTAAACATAACAGAGGAAATGCTCCTCGAAATAGCTCACAAACTTTACTTGCCAAAAATGCTTAAAGGACAAGACGGTTTTTTTGACATTGGGCCCTTGATTTCACATTATAACATGATGTTCTACTCACCCCTGCTTGTTGTTGGTAATTTGGAGCTGTTCCGAAGATATTCGAGAGGCGTCTGGCTGCTCTCTTGAGATATTCGGCCATGAAACGGTTTCCTATGGGCAACGTTATACAGGCACAAACTACGCTGTTTATAATTTATTAATTAATGTACACTAGCACTGATAACGTGGAGGTGCGTCGCTTACTTAAAAAAATCCGGGTTACTGTAATTTTGAATTTTTGTCGTAAAGTGGGTGTTACTGACGTCATCGTCGTGCTACTACCACAGACAGCCCACAGACCTGCTGCCTATTTATTCATTCGGCTAAAATTCAAAATTACAGTAACCCGGATTTTTTTAAGTAAGCGACGCACCTCCACGTTATCAGTGCTAGTGTACAGTAATTAATAAATTATAAACAGCGTAGTTTGTGCCTGTATAACGTTGCCCATAGGAAACCGTTTCATGGCCGAATATCTCAAGAGAGCAGCCAGACGCCTCTCGAATATCTTCGGAACAGCTCCAAATTACCAACAACAAGCAGGGGTGAGTAGAACATCATGTTATAATGTGAAATCAAGGGCCCAATGTCAAAAAAACGGTCTTGTCCTTTAAATACTTAGTAGTTTCGAGGCAAATACAATTAGTTTAATTCAACTGGATGTTGTCGCTGTTATGGCAGGCAGTGATGATGCATCAGCACAACTGTAAACAATCAGTTGTTTGGCTAAAAATGTGGACCCTATTTAAGGTAAATTAAGGCTAGAGTCAGGAGAGGTTCATACAAGGTAACTGTATGTATTTGACTGTGTTTAAAATATACTCCTCTCAAAGTGCATCTTTAGTGCGTAAGCAAAACTGCATTTACGGCCATCAGGCAATACTGTGTTCAAAACAATTGTGCAGGCAGTTGCTGTGCGCTAGCATAAAGGTCAGTGGTCTGAATACACAAGTAGCCATAACACAGCAGTTCAGAAAAGCACATATGCCCCTTTCTGGTATAAAACTGGCCTTACAAGTGAGGAACGCACTAAAAAAATGTGGGGCTCAGTACTTTCCCAAGGCATGTAGACTGGGAAGAACCAGCAATCTTTCAATTGGAAGTCAACTACCTGAGCTACAGTGGTCCCTATTAGGGCTGTACAGTCCTTGTCGACTGGTCGACTTATTGGTCGATACGTTCTGGGTCGACCAAAATTCCAATTTGTCGATTTTTTTTCCTACAGTCAATGGTTAATTTCATCAGGAGGAAAGTACCAAATGCTAATGGGCGTGTTTTCAGAGCACCCCTGTTTCACAGATAACAGCCTGTCTTCAGAGAACACCCCCCCTCTGTTTTGCTATTTTGGATTAGCCCAACCCACTAGAGACAGGTAGATTGAAGAACGTCTACGTCATTTATTCAACGTCCGGTGGTTTGCTGAATATTTATTTTTATTTTGAGCGTTTCATTTACATTGAGACCTCCTCTACCATCCATGTCAAAGACATTGGCAGTGTGGAAGAATTATTAATTATTAATATCATATTTAACATATTTCAATATTTTAGTCTAATAATTGTTGATTCTTTTTGTAACTGCAGACGCACCCGCCCGTAACAACGGCAGCATCTCTCAGATACACCCAGACCACCCATTTTTCAGTAATGCACAACTTTATTTCGTTTGCACTTGTCTTGATCTAGGATGTTTAATAAAGATCATTTTCCCTGAATTGCCTTTTGTGTTTAATTGCCTTCTTGTGCTGATATCAGTATATTTTTGGTAATCATGGGCTATTATGTTGCGCAGATGCACGTGATGCCTACAACAGTTATTCACTTTCATTCTTTTTAGTTTCTTGTGCAGTCATTGAGTTGCCCAAGGGATTGCATCACAAAAATTTTACTTACGCTTCCAATATCAACAAAACCCACAAAGTATTTTTCTTTTGCTTTAAAAACCAATGGATAACCTGCCATTTCTAATGTTGCAAGCAACAAATATGTGTGCAATTTTTTGCACATGACAAACAAGATGGTAATTCATTTTCTGATGATCCATTTACTCTGACATGCAGCCATAACTCTCTACAGCCTGCAGTAGTTTGCTTGCTGAAATGCCTCATATATTCAAAAAGTTTTACATCATGTTTTTAATCCGAAAAATTAGTACATGCTCTCAGGTCCCATTGGACATCTACGATGCTTCAAGTTTCTTTGAAGCATTTCTCATCTGTGCTAAACATAGAACCCTCCATCTGTTAAAGACCTCCTGACATGATGTGTGAGGAATCCACTCCCTGCTATCTGGGTCTCTATCTGTGCCCTCCTCTCTGTGTGTAGCAGAGATAGCACCTCTAGTGATCCTTAATTCAAGCTGCTGAAGTTAAGAGTAAAAAAATAAGTCCATCGAGGACCCATTAGAGGGCTTGCTGATGTTTTAGAGAACAAATGAACACTCAATCCAGTGTAGTATTGAGAATTGGCATTCAATTTAACACCCTAAAAAACCCACTGTAACATCTCTATCTATCATCAGTGCTGTTAAATTTTTTGAAACAACAGGATGGGAATATCTTCAATCTGAGTGCAGCACACTGTTTCTGTTAATCAGTCCTGGATCAGTCCTACAGACGCATCGCTGAAAGCATCCTCACACCATCCATCACAGACTGATAGCGCTCTGCTTCCTGCTGCTCCAAGGGAAGCATGTCATTCAAAACACTGAAGAGGTTATCAAGTGCTGACTGTACTGCAACCCACACATACGCATCTGCACAGTAACAGAGCGGGGAAAGTGGTAAAGAAGTTTTCCTTTGATCCTAACAACTGGGATGGCCACCTGCTGGAGACATTTGGTAAACTTAAATGGGTAGATATTTTTAGGAAAGTCAATACCATAAAATTATTATCAATTCTAACTCTGATCTGCTGATTCAGAATACACACAGATACATTTATCTAAGTGTGAGCATTTGTAGCATTTTAAACTCATAGATCAAGTACTTCTATCTGGTCAAAAGGAAATCTCAACTCACAGGGGCTCCCAGTTATTTTTGTGCTGCATCATTTGATAGGGCAACATATTGAGTTAATGAGTGGTTCCACATAACTAATAAGCTCAGGATGATCTTACGTAATAAGATCAACAACTGGGAGGATGATTTCTGTGCCAGGAAAAATGTTTAACATGTTCCTAGAGTCATTATTTTGATCTTGTAAATACTTTCAGAGGATCATATGCCATGATTATTTGTCTTTCTGCACAACCATGTCCATCTCCTTTATCTCAGTAAATGTGGAATATTACAAACAACCCAGTGTGTCTCAGTACACCACCGCCACTACAAATTGCTCCCTTCAAAAGGAGCAGTAAACACTCAAACATTTTCTTTAAATTCGTAATGCAAAAAAGATTTTATTAGATGGACTTGCAGCTTGTTTTTCCCTAATAATCCAAAATGTAGATGAAAACAGAATAATGACTTACAAATCACTTGAAACCTGTTTTTACTGACTTGTTGTCAATCAACAAAATTAGTTATGATATTCTAACTTTGCTTTCTTTTCAGTATTAACTTACTCTATTAATGCATTTATTCATTTACTTTTTATAGAGTGAAGACTTTTTTTGGACAACACAAATGAAACAAATAATCATAAAGACTTCCAGCTTCTTAAGAGTGAGGAATTCATGTGAAATGGATATTATGAGGGTTTTGGACTTTTACAAAGATTTTATCTTATATCATCTACCTACTTATTTATTTGTTTACTTTTGCAGTCCATTGTATCCATTTTCACAGAAACAACAGGAACTGACTATGGAATTTACGTGACTGCTGTTTAAAAATATTTGAAAATTCAGAAAACATGACATGATTTAAAAAGAAGAAAGGGTTGAATTAAATTGAGGAGACTATCAGCTTTGTTATTGGCAAGTGGTGCTGAAGCTATACAGGTTACTTCTGTCAATGTTTGAAAACAAAAAAAAAAAACTACTTCCATTATCAAGCCACTTAGACAATATTTTGATCTTACCTGCACTCTGAAAGATTTTCCTCTTTTAGATTCAGGCTTACACAGAACAATAAACAGGATCATCCATTTTGAACTAAAGTCATTACTCTCAACGTAAAGCTTCTTTTTTCATGAACCAAAATAAGGAATGGGCAACCATGAACAACGCAAATAGTTTTTATACAGTATGATTGCCAGTGATTGCTGGTTAACATGTAGTAAGCTCAGATTTGTGACGACACATCAGGTGTTTGAACAACCAATAACTGCATTACTCATAGAACTTTACTGGCTTAGCATGACTGCCCGAATCAGATTCAAGTCACTAATGTTTGCCTACAGATGGACTGTGGAGTCTGCACCCAGCCATCTACTCATTCATGCAGACCTACGCTCATTCTCAACCACTGCGTCGTCCTGTACGGCCATTCCCACAACCACGAAGCAGTTACAGTTCCGATTGTTCTCATTTGTGGTTCCATGATAGTGGAAAGAAACACCAAATGCTATCAAATCAGAATCATAGCCTTCAAGAATTCCTTGAAGATTTGTCTCTTATGAAAATAGCGATTTGATCAGCTCTTACACTTAAGATCCCTAACCTGAACTAACTTGCACTTATGCACTTACCTATTTACGCCTGTGACTGTTCTACCTGTACCCTGTAATTTAGAAAGATTTAAACCAATTTAGTTATTAATGAAAAAAGTCTGCTTTATGACTAACTGTATTATGTACAATATCAAGGATGATTTAGCTGTCAAAGTTGTCTCTGCAAGTCAGTAAGCATGCACTGTAGCAGAACCCTTAAAGGGACACTATGTAATAAATTAAGTCATTTATTAGCTCAAATCAACATATTCATTCATAAGTTAGTCCTCATTGGTGTAAAATGATCTCTGTCAAAAATCTCACTTATCCTCCTGAGTGAAGAATAACTAGTCTGTATCTACATAGAGCAGGTAAGCTCTATGGAGGCTGCCATGTCCTTCCGGTCTATGAAAAATGACGAAGTGCCGAGAGGGACATAAAGCACTTCGAATCGCGATTTCCCCACCAGGCCTACAAGCAGAAATGACGTCATTGTGACGTCATTTCCGCCAAATGGCTTATTACAGCGCTAATGCTAAATAGATTTTATTCATTGGCACATATGTCTTTGTGTTCATTAGCTTTCTTTTTGTAAGTGCATCATCTTCTTCTTTTTATTATTATTCCTATGCTCCCCCTGGATATCTTCTTTTTGGCGTTATGCTCACATTTGTAAACTGTTATTTTGTTGATTTACTAATAAAGTTTAAAAAAAAAAAAAAAATGCTAAATAGATTTTATCTCGTAAATGATCCCACTAATAATGCATTGATTGTTACCAAACTTCTGCCGTAGTACACATAGGCTCTTAACTCACAAAACGAGGCATTAGAAAGTTTGTAAGTTTACCGGGAGTTTATTTACCGCTGCTAATGCTCCTATTGCTAACGCAGGCTAATGCTAACGCTGCGTCGACGTCACTTCCGGTAACTCCCGGAATATGACTAATTGCATTGCTTGCACACCAAAGGAGATGTTATGTTATCTGACATGTTATCTGTCATCTCTATTCATAGTGTTGTTGTATGTGTGTTATATAATCCTTTGTACTGTGTGTCTTGATTTCTTTTTGTTTGTATGGACCTTGAGTCTGAAGCTATAGCTTCTTGAATCTTGACACATTCCGCTTGCCGTAGTTCAAGAAGTTGCAGCGCACATTTGAAAACGTGAGGCGCTAGAGAGCAAATTCATTCAACTTTGCAAAATAAAATTGCACCACTAGATGGGGGAAGAAATTACATAGTGTCCCTTTAAATTAGCTAAACTTAAAGTGTAATATCAAACCTCATTAATATTAATTTCAAATGTATCTTTGTTGCTTTAACAAGTCAAATCCCTGCTATATAAAGGGGTTATAAATGTGAGCGGCACACTGATTTACTGGTGAGATAAATGAGGACAAATCAAAAGGTGACGTTCGTTCACTGAGTGTCACAGGGGCCACTACTTGATTGCATTTCCCAGCGGAGAACTCTAAAGGCAGACTTGAGTTGTTTCTTGTATTTCTTATACAAATCAAACTACATCCACGCTGACAGGATGGAAAATGGGACACCAGCCAAACCCATGTGTGTGCTGTGAAACAGATGCAACAAGACATCAATGTGGCCCTTGCATGATAAAAAAAAAATAGCCAAAAGCAGAAAAATACCATTCCGCTCTCCACAGTATAAGCGTTGGTTCCAAGTTCATGGAGCTTTTCAGCCACATATGACACCCTCATATAGTGTTGGAAATAATAGACACACGCTCTATCAACACATTCACCATAAAGATAATAAGGAAAAAATTAAAAGGATTCGTTGGTCTCAATGAAAGACTAAACCAAACTGCAGTGATGAATTGTGCTACAGCCTTGAAGTCAAATCCCCCAGGCAGGATTTGATCCCTCTTCTCTTTGGCTTCTTAAGAACCATGAACATCCAACAAAATGTTTTACCATGAAGTGTGAGGACACCCCAGACTTACATAAAAGTGATGACAATTTTCAGAAAATATTAATCACTGATCATTTATAGAAAAGAGAGAAAGACGTTGGAGAGCATCTCTCTGTGAAGGCTCTCTCTCTGCTGGGTTTTTAAAATTCCCCAAGATGAACCTTCACAATCCAATAAAATGTCACTTGATAACAAGAGAAGAGAATATCCTCATAAAAAGCTAAAGATATCATCAATCAATCCTCAACCATCAAAGTTATTACACTGCTGAGAATGGAGTGACAGGAAAGAGGTAAGATGGTTGCCTCAGCTCCAAATTATTTTCCTCGAACCCACCAGACCACAAAGCAGCACTGTATGACACACTGACCCATAAAAACGGCTGTTGCTTGCTCGTCAACCCATACACACAATCTTCAATGAATCCAGCCCTGAACTACTGGCCGGCTAGGTTATATTCACCTTTCGTACATGTGAAGATCTGAAATGTTAATATTACTGGCAATGAAACTGTAAGTGCTGCATTAGAGGAGCTGCAATTTATTTACATTTCGGTGTCATTTTCAACTGACGTGATCCCCAATTCCTGAACAAACAAACTGCTGGTCCTTCTGTCCCATCTATGAGAAAATTAGAAAAAATAAATAAATCCATCGTGTTCACTGCATCCACACTTGCATATTCACTGTTAATTTCAAAGATATATTCATCACCGTTCAACATGAGCAGCTTTCCCCTTTCCCAGGCAGCTAAACTCTGTCCAAGTGGTAAACCTCATGCAATGTTCAGAATGGTAAAAAACAAATATGTCTTTATTTTTTTGTAGATGAAAACTGTGTTGTTCGTCGTCCGTAATACTTTGCGACGAGTCCGTCTAACAATCACAGACTAATGTGGGACTTGTGAACTAATTATTTACTAATTATTCATTGAGTCTGTTATTCTCACTCATGATGACTTTTATGATCTCAAACTGCTCAATGTGGGTTTAAAATGTTTGGCCGAGTTGCGGGGGAGAATCCCAAAAAAAGCAGAGACGCAAGTAAAATTCACTTCCACACTTATTTTGGAGCTTATCACTTGAATGGCGATTGTCAAAATGACACAATGATGGAATAGAGTTAAAAAAACTAAAATAATCACATGATGAAAATTACATGAATATAAACTCAGACGAGTGACTGCTAAATAAGAACTTAAAATGACAGCACTCATGAAAAAAACGTAATACTCCACTTTAACGTAAAAAGAACAGAACAGCCTGTGATGTAGTTGTAAAACTTGACAGAAACCGGCAGTTTGAGTTGTTACCACAACAGTGACACTATAAAGTTACTCTAAAAGTTTTTCATATCTCTGATAATCTAGTAAAAATGCAACTAAATCTTTAAGTGCTAAACAATGTGCTCTTTGACAAGCAAAGTATGCAACTACATTTTCAATTTACTGTAAATGAAGTGTGAAACTCCTCTCCATCTATTTGACATCTGTAATGATGTTGGTGATGTGCAGATTGAACCAAATTCTGAAGTTTATTCTTATTTAAAGGATCATTCAAACCATAAATAAACATGAATACTGTCCAAGAACAGAATTTTAGTCACTGGTTACAGCAACTTTATAAGCTGATACTTGTCAGCTTAGTCTGGTCATGGTGTAAAACTGAAAAAGACAGCCAATCCTTTATAGTGAACTTATTTTTAGTGCTTTTATTCTGGATAGGTACAGGTTATATGAATACCAAAATTAGGCCCTCCAGAAAAACGCGATTTTGCGATCGCTGATTTTATTGCAAAATCAGCAAAATACGACTGATTATGTGGGGGTCAATATTTTTCAAAAAAGCCGCATATTCACCGCAATAATCACATTTTCACGCAAAATATGCTAAATATGCATGACTCGCTTGATTTCACAATCTCCGCACTTTTCTGCATAAAGTTGGGAAGAGAAAAAAATGTCTAAATGAACCAAATTAACTGGTGATGTAATTTATATGCGACAAAATGAAAAAAGCTAATCGATCTCACCTACCGACGCACAATACTGCCAAAGACCGGGCAAACCAGTACCCCGATGTCTTGCACGAAAGCGGAGGGAAACTATTCTGCACCCCGTGCAACTGTTTGTTGGAGCATAAAAGAAAATCGTCGGTGACGTGCCACTTTACCAGCGCGAAACATTTGAAAATGCTTTCTGCAGCTGCGGAAAGGAAAGCCAAAGCCAGACAGCTGACGTTCACCGAGGCATCAACCTCCAAAACCATTGCGAGGGCTACCAGAAACGAGGTAGCATTTATTTTATCTTTTACAATTCTGTGACTCAGGAATGTTTAAGCCATGTTTTTTTTTTTACGACTGATTGTGAAACCTATCAAGTTGTTAAAATAAAAAAAACCTTCTGTGAAGTAACTTGGTTCCAGTATGCTTGTTTATCATAGGAGGCCTTTAAAATGACTCTTTTTCTTTCAGTAGCAGCATATTTTGCAACTTTGCATAATTCACAACTTTTTCCGCAAGTTTCCGCAACTTCTCGCAACTTCTCGCAATCATTAAAAAACCCTGCATATTCAATCGCAAAATCCAGGATTTTAGCCCGCATGATCAAGGATTTTAGCCCGCGTTTTTCTGGAGGGTCTACAAAATACTCGTGTTGATGACATAGGCGGAGTTTGCGGGAGGAAAGGGAGGGCATTGCCCCCCCTCTGGTGGTCAAAAGAGTTCATTACTGTGTTCCCAAATTAATTCGAAAAAATATCATATAGTGAAAAAAGTATATAAACATTTCTAAGTGATAGAAAACACACACAGTGACAGTAAATATATGAGATTATTTGACCATTAAAAATATAAAAATTTTAATTAATTTTTGGCGCTCAAGTTGTGACTATCGTCTTTCATTCATACATCTCTCCTGCAGTCATTCTGCTGGCCTAGTCATAATGTGATAAGCCTACTAATCTGCTAACTATAAAAATAAAACGATATGGATATAAGGAGGTTTTTAAAACGTCCTGATGCTCCATCACTAAGTCAGAAAACTAGCTCAACTACTGGAACAACGAGCACTCATGATGACGGGGTAACAGAGGCAGCAGCAGCTAGCTCTCAGCAAACTAATTCCACTGTACCGCAGGGCAAGGAGATAATACAGATCATCTCGGAGAAAAACAAGCTTCTCCCAAGCAGCCTGCTTTGTCCGAATTCTCCTCAAAACTTTTTGGTGACAATAGTAGTTCTCTCGAGTGGCTGTGCGTGTGAGTGTCCAAGCGTGTGTGTGTGTGTGCGTGTGTGTGTGTGTGTGTGTGCGTGCGTGCATTGTGTTTAGGGCGGGGGTTAAGGGCACAAAAAAAATATCTGCACCATGATGTTACGCTATATATGAGTTGTAATGCACTGCTATATGCTTCACACAGTGTGGTTGGCTCAGATCTGTTTTTTTTGTTGTTTTTTTTTTGCCCTCCTTGGCAAGAATCTCAAACTCCGCCTATGGTTGATGATCCTAAATACAGCACATCAAACTTACCCAAACTGTCACAGCCACGGTACATTTTGTACATTAATGGTTCATCATTTTTCTACAAATCCCTGCTGATTTTTCAGTCAGTGGCCCAAAAGGCATGATATCACGGACTGTTTATGCACAGCACAAACTGCAAACTGTAATATAGCATGTTGTGGTTTAGTTACACTTGGGGATTTTCATTCTTATTTTGTAAATATACAAACAGGTCATTGTTCAAGAGGGCATGGAGATTATACACTCAGTCAGTCTCAACTGTTGTTAATAACCTCTTATGGCCTTCTCCTAAAATGACTGACATGCACAAATGCTCATGAATCATTAGTGTTATGTGTAAGTTTTCAAATTGTGTTTTTATTTGGAATTTTAGATTTACCAGCTGTGAGGCTCAAAATGCTTGAAAGAGAGGATGTTGCATTAATTTGATTTGTATTACTTAAGCTCTGGAAATACCAACAGCAGATGAGTGTTCAGGCTCAGCAGGCTGCCGTTTTTAGTGAAAAGGATCTGAATACCACCTGCAGGATCTAAAAGCAAACAGGCAGAGTAAGCAACAAGTGGGTGAACGTTGTTGCGCAATTAAAGGCAGATAGATTACTCTATTAACAGCGGAGAACACACCAACTATTTCAACTTTTCAATAAAAAACTAAATATTCAATTACACACTCACAGACTCGGGGGTGGTTCCTTTTTTAGTGCATTAAGGTGATTAATCATGGTTTATATGCAAACATTTAATGATTTCCACTCAGCTGACCAGGTACTATTTGACTTATAAAGTTGCTCCTAATGTATTGAATGAAAATAAATTATTTAAAGGACAGTCTCTATGATTGTCATGATTTGGGGTATGTCACCGAATTTATGAATGGTTGTATTCAAGAATTGTTTTATTCTCACTATAATAATTATTAGAAAGGAGAAAAATAGTGTTTCCTTGTTGAGGCATCATAATATTAAATATATCATGCATTAAAAAACACTTTGGGGAAGAACATTTCTAATTTCAAAAGGACAACTTGAGGAAACTCCTTGTTTATGCATTAAAAGATGGTAGAGAGCAGACTGCTGCTTTTTCATAATAACAATCTCCATCTCTTAGCATTGACTTTTGAAAAACTGTTTTTCTCAAACTCATTGAATTTATCACAAATTAATCGTTTCAACTTAAGCACAATTCATTTATTCCCCTCAAATCTGAATCACTGAGCATCAAGGTACAGAGAAAGCCTCAAGTGTATAATGAAGCTGTTTTTATTTATCATCCTCTTTACAAGTGAAGAGTGACTGCTAGTAGTAGGCAACATGAAAAAAGGGCAAATATAAAAACAATATATTCTTTTAATTGACAGTATGATTAGTTAGGAGACAATTTCGAAAATGTATGCAGAGAGAGTAAAAACTGGAAAGCCCTAACTGAGCTGTCAAAGTAAAAGCTGATTATCTTCATTAAATGCCCAGATGACAGTTATCACCAGCCCAATTATCCATACCGCCATATCTGTCATCCTAGTGGAGAGCCTGTCTGCAAACCACAAGAGACATAACTCCCATATTCTAATTCATCAACTTGTTTTGTTCAATCTCCAGCCAAAAGATCAGGCTTCCCCTGCCAGCTCAGGGTGAACTGTGCGGTGTCTTCCAACTAACGCTGCCCCGTTGCTTTCCGCTTGTTGTTTAATGATTAAACACCTCAATTATTGATGATCTTGGAGGTCTTTAATCATTTAAATGTGCCTATAAGTTGAAAGTAGAGCTGTGTTTTGTGTGGGTGATATAGTGGCTTCGAGAAACAACAACAACTCTTCTCTAATTGTGATGACTAACCCTGCATGCCCCTGTGATCTGGTTCATTGTGTCACAAAAGGCTAGATGAAAGAAAACGGAATAAAACTAAAAAAAAGCATGAGGTAAAGGTAGATTACTGCTCCATTTTTTTATGTCAGTTTTACTTAGAATTAAGACAAGCTTGATTGAACACCTTTTGTGATTTTTTTCAATGCTTCTCCGAAGTGAATTTAACATTCATGATTGCTCCGTCTTTACTATATGCTCATGCATTTGGCAGACGCTTTTATCTAAAGCGACTTACAAATGAGGATATAACAATGCAGCTAACATCAAAGCTATCATTGAGCTACACAGAAGGAAAACCACTAGTCAGGCTCTGTCAGAGGTAACAGGACTGACAGTGTAGAGATAGAGTGCAGGCATAGAAGAAAGTACAGAAAGATAAAGTGCAGAAGAGGGGGTAGGGAAGTACAGGCTAAGTGTTAGGATAGGAGATGCTCTCTGAAGAGCTGGGTCTTCAATAGTTTCTTGAAGATATTCAGGGTTGCCCCTGTTCTGGTGGTGCTCGGTAGGTCATTCCACCATCATGGAACGACACATGAAAAGAGTCTGGATTGTCTTAAGCGTGGTGTTGGCACTGCTAGATGACAAGCCTTTGACGACCGGAGTGAGCAAGTCGTGACATAAATTCAAGTAGATGGGAGTCGTTCCATTAAGCACTTTATAGGCTAACATCAGTGACTTGAATTTGATCCGGGAAGCTGAGGGTAGCCAGTGAAGCTCAACAAACAGAATTGTGACGTGTGCTCTTTTCGACTGATTGAAGACCAGACATGCCGCTGCGTCCTTGAATATCTGCAGCGGTTTCACAGCAGCATCAGTTGGGAGGGTGTTGCAGTAGTCAAGGCGGGAGATGACCATAGACTGCACCAGGAGCTGGGTGGCGTATTAGGTTCTGTACGGCCTGATCTTTCTTATGTTTAACAATGCGAAACGGCATGATCCTGCAACGGAGGCAACATGATCTTTAAAGGTTAGCTGGTCATCAATCATGACACCCAAGTTTTTAGCTACCTTTGACAGAGCAAGAGATAGGGATTCAGTTTGGATGCAGTGGTGTATGGTTGGTTTGGCTGGGAAGACGAGCAGTTCAGTTTTTGAGAGGTTTAGTTGAGGTGGAGGGCTTTCATCCATGTCGATATGTCTGAGATTCGTGCTGAGACTGTGTGGTCGTCAGCAGTGTTGGTCAAGTTACTTATAGTAATTAGTTCATTAGTTCCTGATTACTTCTAAAGGTTTTATTTTTTTTTATTTTGGGGCTTTTTATGCCTTTATTATATATAGGACAGTGAAGAGAGACTGGAAGCAAGGGGCAGAGAGAGGGGAATAACACGCAGCAAAGGGCCGTCCGATGCGGGATTCGAACCGGGGCCAGCTGCACAAGGACTATAGCCTCTGTACATGGGGCGTCTGCTGTACCCACTACGCCACAGACCGCCCCATTACTGATTACTTCTCCAAGAAAGTAATCCAGTTACTTTACTGATTACTTATACTAAGTAATTAGATACTTTAATAATGCTCTCCCGCATTCCATGTTATCCATGTGTTGATCTACACACGCACTGACGTCGCACCGCTCATACGTGATTGTTATGAAACACTCTCACAAACAAAATCATGGTTTAGTAACGCACACTGCTTGTGGGAAACAGTAATCTAATTACTGTTTTTGCAATTGTAATCCCTTACTTTACTCGTTACTTGAAAAAAGTAATTGGCTTACAGTAACTGCCCATCACTGGTCGTCAGGTGGGAAAGACAGAGCTGGGTATCGTCAGCTTAGCAGTGGTATAAGAAGCCATGTGATCGGATTATCTAGCCCAGTGAAGTGGTGTATATGGCAAACAGAGGAGGCCCCAGTACTGAGCCTTGGGGGACCCCTTTGGTGAGGTGGTGGGCTGCAGAAGTGTGACCAAGCCAGGATACGTTGAATGACAGACCAGTGAGGTATGATTCAAACCAGGAGTGTGCTCTCCCTGTGATGTCCATGCCAAAGAGTATGGACAAAAGGATACTATGGTTGACAGTGCCAAATGCAGCCGATAAATCGTGCAGGATAAGTACTGATGATTTAGTTGTCCCTGTTGTTTCTTTTAAGGTTTCTGTCGGAGCCAAAATAGCCGTTTCAGTTGAGTGGCCACTTTTAAAACCACGGTTTGTTTGGGTCAAGGAGGTTGTTTTGTGAGAGATTTTCTGTGACCTGCTTAAAGACGCCCTTTCAATGGTTTCAGACAGAAACGGGAGGAGAAAGACCGGCCGAAAGTTCTTCACTTGAGTCTGAGGGAGGGAAGGTTTCTTGAGCAGCGGTGTTCCCCGAGCTTACTTGAATGTGGTATAAAATGTACCCGATGTCAGGGAAACATTAATCATATGTGCGACTGCTGTAGTTACCGTAGGAGCTATGGATTGGAGTAGATTAGTGGGAACATGGTCCAAAGAGCATCTAGTAGGACGGATACATGTGAAAAGTTTAGACAGACTGCTATATAACTACATAACAGTAAATACTAAGTTGTTATTTTTTCCCATTTGTTTTAAAATATTATAGTTCTGATTAAAAAGAATAATGAGAGTAAATATACATATCCAGATAGGCTATATATCCGATCCCTGATCGGGATGTAACGTCCGATTCCGATCGAGTCTGAAACAACGTGATCAGCCCCGATTTCCGATCACGTGATCAGAACTTTCCTAGTTCTAAATTTACCTCTAACCATCTACAGCAAAGCTATATACATTGCCATGTGTTCTAAAAAAGATAATGATATACAATTGCTTAGTCTGGGATGTATCTTTAGAAGAATGGTCATAGAAACAGTCAATAAATCTATAGTGCTTAATAAAAAATATAACACATTACATATATAGTAATAGCAGATCATTTATTGAATATATTACAGAAAATATTTTTAAAAAACCAAGTTGAAACCACCAGAAAGAGAAGTGTGGGAAAAAAAGAGCATCAGCATTAATATGTAGCACAGTTCAGCTGCTAAAATTTCAGAGTTGTATTCAGGGTCAGAGACTGTAAATTGCACAAACCTCCATGAGATTATAGATCAATGAGTCAGCCAGACTGGACTTAAACTACGCTCAGATTGCTGGCAAATCAGATTTGCTCCTCAATTATGATCTTTAGTAGTTTCCACACGAAGCCAACCAGATTAAAAATGTGTCCATACATTACCAATATTCATGGGTTGCTGTGGTAACCACATATTCATCAGTATCAATGGTGCTATGTTGGTGGTTTTGCTTTTAGACAGTAGGGAATTTTCAGCTGTCCCTGTACATAAGACTCTTTGTAAAGAGGCACCAAACTGTAAGGTATGGGTGTTGGTAGGACATGGATGCGGACTTCAGAGGTGTAAAGCAAACTGGGTTTATTCACAAAACACAGTTTAACAAAAGGCGGATGACAACACTAAACTGTGGGATCAAAAACATGGATATAACTGTGACAAGAAAAACCAAACAAAAGACTTGACTTGACTTGACTTGACATGACTTGACATGACTTGACTTGACTTGACATGACTTGACATGACATGACATGACATGACATGACATGACATGACATGAAAACCACTTAACTTGGCGTGGCAAGACAAGGGAGATGGTGAATTCAGGGAAAGGAAATCACAAACGGAAAAGGGAGCCTGGAAACTAAATACTGAACTGGGAGTGATTGACAAATGAGTGCAGCTGGGGACAATGAATACAGGTGACGTGAATTAAACTAATGAAATGAACATGGGAAGTGAGCGAAAAACAATTGCAAAACTAAAACATGGTAAAACTTAACTTAACATGAACTCAAAAACCAAGACATGAAACAACCTAAAACATAAAACTCAAAACGTGGGGAAAACCCCATGGACGTGACACAAACGATTTCTATTCAATTTCCATAAGCTGTTGTTCTCTACAATAATCGTTCCCAACCTTTTTTTCCTGGAAAACTTTCAATTGGCTTGAAGGTGAGCTAGCATGTCACCACAGCAGAGGCATTCAAGCCTGAAAATGCTAAAGTCCAACAGTCATGATTCCCTTGAGAAGTGCGCACAAGAATCTGTAAAATAAGACTATACATATCAAGTAAACAGATTTTCTAATACACACTCTTCATTTCAGTGTGCAGTGGAAATTGTTGCAGCCCCCCTTTTTTTGAAAAAAAAAAAGTATGCAAACGTATCTGTGAAGTATGCAGCTTTTGTTATAAACAACAGCTGTTGAGAGTTATAGTTCTTTTAAGAATCCTTTTATTTGCTGAAATTCCATTAAACAGACTTTTGACTATTTTGTAAATATGTCCTGATAATTTAACATGTTTAAATCTAATTTTGACTGGAAACCTTACGCACCCATGTAATATTTGTCACTACACAGCATCTCAGACGCACTTTCAACCCTTAAAAACTATTTGATAGAGAAGTCTGTGAGTGTAAACATATGGTACATTGTTGTACATCCTTTTCTGTGTATTTACACAGCAACATAGTGCATATTTAAACAGAACAGGATGGGCTTTTTTAAATGTCATATTAAGATATAACTGTCATTCTGACCAAAGTAAAGAAGTAGTATAACTGTATTTTTAGCAAGTGTTACATTTTTCCTCTCAAGTGAACAGGTGCTGGGTGGTTTTCCTAATTAGCAGTTTGGCAGCACTTCAAACCAACAGGCCGCCTGTCAGTTGCTCACTTTCTGCAACAAACTTGCAAGTAAAGCATCTGTGTATTCAGATTGTTTTTACCAAACATTTGCCTCTAAATAGGCTCCCTTTCTTCCTAACCGCATCTTTTTGTAATTTCAATTTAAAAGCCCCTGAGTGTACACGACAGGTAATGGAATTAGATGCTACTGAAACAACAATGCAGTCTCTTTAGTGAGGCATCCCCAGAAACTGTTGCACTTGGAGGTAGATGTAAAGAGTGGTTTAAAGGGTGCAGAACACTAGTGAGGGGCATCAACAATAGAATAGAGCTGCCTGTGAATGGTGAATCTGGATGTTGGATTTATCATGCTCTCAACAGGGCCTCTTTCAACTTGAAATACACAAGTCCTTTGATTGCTACTGCCTCCCTGACATGAGCTTTCAATCAGACCCTATGAGAATAATTCCCTGGCCAGGCTTTGTCATCTATATTTCCACAACTGTTTGGAGCCCTGATTTTGAGAAGCTCTCACAGATCTATCAGTTCTACTTTGCGTGACCTCCTCTCATCTTCAGAGATGAAGAGGTTGCAGTCGTTGCATACACACTCAATTATCTGCAAGATGGTTATCCTACAAACTACTCTGCACTTCATTGACACAATCAAGTGTTCAAAAGAATCGTTGGATTCATCGCTTGGCGCTATTTTTGCCTCCCTTCATATCAATGCGTACAGCCACCTGCCGACAGCTGCACCTGTTACGGTGTTTACTGCTCGGAAGCAGGGGACTGCTCGCTCTGCACAGTTTACACAGCCCGCATGGATATGAAGAAAGAGAGAAATAGTGCCAAACGATGTGAGGTCTGACTTTTTCTGGAGGGAGGATTTTGTGATGCAAATGTATTACTCTTTTGAACGCATATTGTTTTGAGAAGCAAGACGCTTTATTTTCGGGACCCTAGCAAACTAGCTGGACTACCTTCGTCAACGCCAAAACTCAGCTGGAACTCGGCTCACAGGACGCAGCAGGGGGTAAGTCAATGTTCATAAATGATATTGCTAATATGGGATGTCATACAGCTTCATGTCAAAAGAGGCGAACTATCCCTTTAAACTTTTGCTTCACACAGTACAGTTTCAGTTCTTCTGTTGCATTGGTTTAGTTTTAGTTCTTGATAATTTATTTTCAGCAATTTTCTAATTTCTTTGGATTCAGGGGGAGAAGGTAATAAAAAAGAAAACAATGAAAAACTGAAATGAAAAAGAAATGGGAAGAAGCATGAAGTCAGCAGAGGCATGTTTAAGGTAGATAAGGTGAAACCAATTGACAGTTCCCGCTCTTTCCCAGTGGCAACACACATTTTATTGGCAAGTCTGTAAGATAGTCTCCCCATCCCCAAGAATAAGCTAGAGAATTGCAACAGCTGGAGCAAATGCTATTGGTCACAGCAAGTCATTGAAAATGGAAGTGAGAGCTGTGAGCTTCTCCCATGAAATTCTGCTTTTCCTCTTTATAAAAGGTGTGGCACATTTCTAACTCAATCACAGATTGAGTTAGAACCAAGTAATTAACACTTTCAGTTTTCTCTTTTGGGCCTGCCTAAACTTGTGGAAATATGAGCTCATGATGCTTTATGTTTCACTTGATTGTGAGAAGACTAATGATTGAAAGCAGCTGTCCTCTTTCGAAATATATCTACGACTATATTTTACAGTCGTATGACGTTTGAGGATAAAGCTACAAATGAAAACTAAATCTGAACATGGGGAAGAGTCGGGCCTCGTGTCACAAAGTTAAACACACATGTGTTAAGAGCTCATATGGACACATTTGGGAAGGATGGGAGAGGAAATGTGTCACAGCGACACTGAAATAGCCCTGGGATGGCATCCCTGGACACTTCGTTTCTGGCATGTGCTCCTTGATCAGCAAGCACAGGCAGCCAGACACATGGTGGGAGAGATTGGCAATTCATAGCCAGCTCTCAGGATGGGGTGGATAAATGATTAAAACAGCATGATGGGCAGCTTTATAACACAGACAGGGTCACAGAGGACCAGAAAGGCAGTCCTTGACAGGAAGAAGAAGGGGGGAAAAGAATATACTCACAGAGCTTCCCATGGCTAATTAAATCTGGCAGGCAGTAGAGAGTGAGTTAAAATGTAATCTATTCATAATCATGATGTTAGGATGAATATTGAATTTGACATTGTGGGAATGGATTCAGTCATGTCCAAAAAGAATGAGTTGTGGGTGCTGAGTCTTGCAAGCACTGGACAAGGTTACAGGAGATATTACTCACCAATAATGCAACAAGACCTGCATCTAATGATTTATTTTTGTCATCAGCTGATGTTGCAACTTTGACTGCATAGCAAATACTGAATATGGTGTTACTTGTAAAAAAATAACCCACCGAGTTTTCATTGGGCTCAATGTTTTTGTTTCACAGGCTGAAAATTTACTGTCATGGCTTATTTTCACTATCAGCACCGTTTAAAAAAGTACGGCTTTTTCAAATAAGCCCAATGCTAGCTACTTGCCTATCAAACATCAAGTAACATCTAGCCAAAGTTAGAACTAGCTGATGATCATTTAGCAGTGAGAGCCAGACATTTATCTTGCTTTATTTTTATTTTTTTAATCAAATAAATAAAAACTAAATTTTAGCAAAAAGTATAGAGGCTTTTATTTATTTATTATTTTATTACAGCAGTGGTTCACAAAGTGGGAGAAATCGAATTTAACGTAACAATTATTGCCGATCTGCATTTTATGAATACATATTACTACTAGTGTGACAACTGGCAAAAAAAATGAAGGAATTGTCAAAACCATTGGCGCCCCTCTTCAAACCACCTCTATGTAATTCCCATTATTCACTTATAGAGAGGGTAGCGTAGAGGATGGCTCGCTTGCTCAGGTACATTCATCCAGTTAGATGGCCAGTCCACAGATCCCACCCATCCAGACCTGACAGTGAGGACGTAATTCTCCCTTTACAGGATCATCCGCTGCCACTACAGTCACCCGCATTCTTCTCTCGCTCTAATTTCATTCTTGCTCATTGCAGGAGCCGTCAACGCATCACAAACAGCCAACATACAAATCCCAGCCAAGCTCAGCCATTTGTCCCAGTTAAATACAAACTGGTGAGTAAACTGGAAAACAAACAAGGGGGTTAACCTTGGGTTTTGTTTTGTTTTTTATTCTTCCTGTTGAACTGCAACAGAGTTAAAAGAATAAAACTGAACTCAAGGTAAAAGTTTTATCTAGAATTTTAGTCAAGTAAAATAAAAATTGAGTTGGACCAAAACTTAATTTTGGGACTAGGAGGTTTTTGAGTTGATGACATTAAAGTTTGTATTTTATGTGGGTTAAATAAGTTCAATGCTTGGGTGACAATTTTTTTTTAAGTTGCATTCTTTGTTGCTGTGTTGAATTATCCTGTTTTAGTGTTTTTTCAAATTTTTCCACATGAGCAGGTTTACACTCATCAGGAAGTTTATCATGTCACAGATTAGAGGGGTCAGTTTCAAATTAGAAATGTATTTAAAAAAAAAAAAAAAAAAAAGACTAGCCTAATTACAAATTTGTTGTTTCTACTAATTCACTCAAAATTAAAAAACATCTACATACTTCTGATAACCGCGTGGTCAAGAAGACCACTAAATCAAGTGTTTATTGAGTGCCTCCACAGTGCCACAGCTGACCCAGCCGTAGAAAAGAAACATAACTGGGCAAATAAATAAATTATTCAACAACTGTGCGTGTGCAGCAACAACATAACACTAGCTAGATCAACAAAATCATTTATTTCACCTACGAAACCCATGAAAGCCAGCATCACAAACTGCTGGGAGGGAGCTGGAAGAGGAGTGAAGAACTGTGATGTCTGATGAGGTTTCGCAGCTTTGTTTTGTGTCAATACTGAACAACAAATATTGCCCTGTAAAGCGATACATGTTTGTTTTGTTTTTTTAAACAAGAGGGGCTCTTTTTGTATATATTTTTTTATTAATATGAAGTACATAAGTGAGTAAAAGTGTTATAAAATAAGGAAATATTCTCACCAGCTCCTTAAATTTTTTCTTTCTCTTTTTTCTCTTTTCTTGACAAATCAAAATTAGATTCCGGTTATTTATCTGATGGTTGGATGGATTCTGGTCTTAGTTTGCACCTTCTTTCCTTTGCATAATTCAGGAGATGCATCCAAGAGACATTTATTATATTGTGTGAGTGATTAATACAGCCTAATTAAACCACCTAATTATGCAGACTGCCTCTCAGTCTTGCTATTTCTGACCCACATCTCAACACTGCCTTTCATTTTCTCTTCAATCTAGCTGACCCTGCCCCCATTCACTCTTGTTGTCTCTGCTCTTACCAACATGGCGAAGGCGTGGGAGCTCTGAGATGGTTGCCAACCTCGACAAAAACATATGCAGCAGAAATCCGAGATAGTGTGGTTTGTCCTCATTTCTAATGGGAAATCCTACACCAGCTCAGAGTTTCCTCATTAATGTTGAGCACTGTCCCTGTCTGTAATTTACAATTTCCATAAGCTCATTAGTTATTGTGAAAAAGATCATTGGGTCGGATGATTAGTTATCGTACATGTGGAGAAGCAAGCTAACAGGAAATAGCTTAATCAATAATGGTTTTAGGCAAACTGTCTAAAGCTAAAAGGATGATAATGTAACAAATATAGTTCAAGCAAATAAACTAAATTTGGAAAAAGCATGAAGAGCTTTTAGTAAGTAAGCCCACCCTTGATCACTTATCATTCAGCGTTACCAGAGGAACAATTATCAAAATCAGCTCTGTAGCACAGGGTGGCCAAATTAGGGTGAGGGAGGGCATTTCTATTCCTTTTCCATCCATTTAGATAACATGATCAGGAGACAAGTTTAAATGAGGTACAGCATCAACGAGGCAGACCATGAGAGGGTTTCTCCTGATCAGCTTGTCTGAATGATTAGTGTAGGTGCTCAGGGAAACACTAAGGTCCTTGTGGAAGTTAAATCCTGATTAGGAGAGTAAGCAGTATCATTTGAGATAAGTAGCTCCCCTTGTGGTGTCAATAATGACACCATGGATTAAATTCAGCAGTTTTTCCAGTTCAAAGGGTTAAGTTGATACTATTAACAACAGCTGTTATTTTTGGCTTTCATTCTAAACTCAACATGTGGGGCAAGCATGTTTGGGTTTAATAAGGTAAATAAGAAGATTGCGCTAACAGTATTTCTTGCTTTGGGTTTATCTTGCTTTAAAATAAGGAAGCTCTGATTTTTTTCTTTGCTTGTAGGAGGAACACATTACATTTTCATGAAGATGAGTTCAAGGGTAAAAACAGGAAGGCAGAAAAGAATAGAAAGTGTCCATAAAAGCTGAATTTCGGTTTTGTTCTTCTTAGGCAGCTTCATTTGTTTTAATACTTACTCATACAGCAGAAACAAAACAAAAATAAGCTAATAACATGATGCATCAAAACCTGACAGTTTTGGTGATGACACTCAATATCACAAGGACCCACATTAGCAAATCAAACTCCATTGACTGAAAGTGAGTCATGCAGCAACTCAATGCTTCCCATGTTTCTTGTTGTTTTTTGTATTCTCTGGTGCCACAGAGCCTGAAAAAAGTAGCAGTTCATCAGATTATTGTGTGACAGCTGCATTTTAGTTTATAACCTTCAAAGTACATTTGGAGACACACAAGCAAAACAGAAATTGTTTGAATTGTTTTTTTGTTTTTTTTTGTGCTTTCCAATAACCCGCGGTGCATACGAATCAGTTGAGGGATTTAATAGAAGCCTAGCTTTTGAATTGATCCTAAAGTCACATATTTACACCATCCTAGAATTCAGCCGTTACTCTGTTTTTCTTTCACTCTACAAATAAACCACCAGAGGTCCGTTTCACAAAGCAGGTTTAGTGAAAACTCTGAGTTTATTAACCCTGAAATGACTATAACTCTAGCCTGTTTCACAAAGAGAGGTAACTTAAGCTCTCGGTCAGTTACCGTAGTAACAGACTCTATGAACCTAACCTGGTCGTGACCAGGTTTTATTCAAGAAACCTCGAGTTTCTCTCTGTCTCCGCCCTCTTTCAGTCATACACGGCATTTTATTTCCTCATTCATTCAGCCAGCAGAGCGAGTTCTTCTACTTTTAGAAGTCCATTACGCACAGTAGGAGATGACATTTTCCTTTTGACAATGATCCCGTGGTTGAAGGTGCAGCATTATTGCGCAGAGAATGAAATATTCGGCGGGAATGGTTATCAGACCGCGAATAGATGTTTTAGCATTTCCAGACAATTCCAGCAATTATCTTTTTGAGCGGCACCATCAGAATTTTGTTGGAACAAAAGAAAAAAAGACAAATAAATATTTGTATGAATAGGCTTAAAAAAGACATATATAGGCCTATTATATTTTATAAAGACACTCGTGTCTTGGGGGTGGATTCCCTCAGCCACTGGCCTTCTGTTAGAGCTGGCGGTGCTGGGCACCACCCGTTTTACGGGCATCTGCCTTCTTTCTGTTGGCTCAGTAGAAGTCTGTGTTAGTTTAAATAGGCTTAATTATTTAACAGAACATGATATAGATGAGAAGACATTTATGTGTGTGAAAACAGCATTATGTTGGGAATAAAATAACTGCACAGTCAAATAGCCACTTAATATTTACCTTACAGTGTAAAACATGATCAAAATGAGGTACCTCCATGCCGAGGTCTCACCTGTTTGAACAATGTTTTTATATTTCATCTTAAACTGCTGCCAAGTGCGCTTCTCCCCCGCGAGATTGCACCTAAATGAAATAAATGAATGGGCTACCATTCAAGCAGTTTTCCCTGTAATATTATTGTGATTGCAAAGGACTACATTTAAACTAACGCTTTTGCTGCTGCAGCGGTGTTGCACTTATTTCTAAAAACGTATTGAAACTCGCCGTATGAGCGCTTTAAGATTTCCAATTGGAGGTTGGTGAAAAACTTAGCCCTCCTCTTCCTCGTTGCCATGGTGACTCGTCGAATCGGGGCTCCATTGATGCTGGCTTTTTAAAGTTGTGGCGCACACGCAAAACTCAAGGTGAACCTACTCAAAGTTGATTAAACTCACTCAAATCAGTGTTTCTGGAACCGAAAACTCAGAGTTTTCTATCTCAGAGTAGATCAACTCAGAGTTCAGGAATAGACTCAGAGTTTGTTGAACCTGCTTTGTGAAACGGACCCCAGGACTTCTTAAACCGGCCCCAGCAACTGTGGAGTGGTTTTCTTGTAGTATGTGCTGGATTTTATGAGTTTGGAGTGTGGTCATGCAGCACAGTCACACCATAAATCGTAACAGCTACGCTGGTCCACAGAACAAAATATAGCCGTTTCAAAATCAAGTTTTAAAAATTGCACAATTATTACACATTTAGTGCTCCTAAATTGTTATGTTCACAAGTCTGCCTTTTAAAAGTACTTTTAAAAGTCTGCCTTGGTGTTTCGCATTACCTAAAAAAGTGTCCAGAAACTGAATTTGGACAACTACAACATGTTTAAAAAAAATTAAACCTAAAGTCAGTCTATGGAGTCACTGTTCGTCAGTAAAATAAATTAGCCCCTTAACGCCTGAATTTATATAGCTGTATATAAAAAAAATGTTTTGTGTGTGTTTTAGCCTTTAAGTAGATGGTAAATAATGCTGAGATTATTCATTTCACTTTTGCACAAAAAATAAATAGAATTTTTGGTATGTTGCAAATTTCCGACAACAGGCATCCTGGTCAATTTGGAGTCAACGGTTACTCTGGCTATGGTTTGTAGCATATATGAGACAATAGGCGTTAAGGGGTTAGTTGAATATAAAGAAAAGCATTTTGAAAAGTTAATATTTGTATATCACATGACTTCTCACACATACTAGACATATGCGTGCCTGTGCAAAGAGGAAGTAAGAGTAGCATAGTTGTGATAAACATGAAAGAGAGGAATAAAGTTGCAACACAGTTTCAGACCATCTTCACACTGGAGGATTATCTCCAAAACACCCATTTTCAATACCCAAAAAATATTTGTCTACATGTGGACAGGTAATTAAGCTTTGGCTTCATTGCTGCTATGATCTAGCCTGGGAATTCCCATGCTGCTTTGCGCGCGATTTCATTCCTACTGCAAAGGCACCATTCACACCATCTCATCGAGATGTGGACACGTCAGCCAGGCTAGCTATGATCAGGGTTTCAGGTAAAATGATTCACATGGTTAAAAAAGGCATATCAAAAATAAAATTTGGGACTATTGTAACATGAATGCACAGCAGTAGGAGTGCAAGGACTTTCCACAGACATAACCAATAAAGGCTAGTATTGGAATTGGCAGGTCCTCATGAGCAAGATCTAGGTCTCATACAATAAATACAACCCTTGAACCTAAAATATGTTTGCGATTCCTACTTTCTTAATATTATGCATAGAGACAAATTTGTCTATGAGGTTTTTTTTTTTACTATAGAGAACATAAAAATAAACAAAAAATAAAATTTAAAAAAACACTCAGGCCACATTATTTAATGTTTATCCGTGTTGGTTCACAAGTCTGAGGAAATGACAAACGCACCAATAAAGTCAGATTTTTCTTCTCTTGCCTCAGTTAAAACTGAAGTTGCTTGTTCACAGAAATGCCTGCTTTCATTTTAGTTCTCTTTTCTTTGTTCTCATCGTCTTATTTTTTACCAGCTGAAGGTACTTCACTGTGAATGATAATTAAATGCAAATGATATGCGGAGACCTTACACAACATCTACCGACGCTGAAGCTCTTTTTGTCAAAGGCCTATGGAACGCACGTAAGTGCTGTGTGGCTCCGTCTTCAGGATTACATTTTCATATGAGCTCAGCAGCAAGACCAGCTCAAGGAAGATATGTAATACCAGCCATGCAGCCCCATAAAATGGCTGTTCTTGTGTACTCTACTTACTAATCTCATTACAGTTCATTCAGCCGTTTGGTTCATATAGCTACACCCACCCGCTTCAGAAGGATATCTCAAGAGACTGGCTGGGAGAATTAGAGAGCAGCACTTAGCTCTGCTTATTCTCCTCCCTTCATGGTCAAATCCTTTTTTTTTTTTAAAGCACACTGTGAAAAGATCAGATGACATAATGTGAAGACCACAAGACTGTAAGACTCTTTGATTCTCAACAGACAAACTCTATAAAAATGTCCCCATTTTATAATTACAAACAGAACTAGACTGCATTCATTTGATGATTTGCTGCAAAAACATTGATGTGAAGCGGCAGTATAGACAGGAGGCAGCAAGTCTATTTTTTCTATGCTGTAACAATATGACAACACACAATTTCACTCAAACATGGGTCTTGGACAGTAACTGTGTTCCGCTTTTCCAGACCCACTACTTCTGTGACAGTAGCAGCTGCAGGGCAGAACCATTGATTCAAGGCCTGAATGTTTGAAATGGAAAAGATCAATCAAAGGCAAAAGGGTTATCAGATTGTATGAAATCTAATAATATGAGTCTTATAAGGAGAGCCCTCTGCACCAGTGTAACCATCGATCCCTTTCTCAACTCGCTGTTTCAATTAGACAGCTCTTATCAATGGATTGTCCATATGGAATTATACCAGGCTAAATAGATCAGTATCTTTTATGTGCTGTCCGATATTACATATATATGTCCAATATTGTGAACAGGCCTACCTGGGATATAAATCTTTAACATTATTGTAGTCTGTGTGTTGAATTGTGGCACAAATATTGGGCTCAACATGGCAGAGGAAACATAAACATCGACAAGTGAGAGCTTTCCATTTTCTTGCACTGTCCCCTGTTGTAACATCAAAGATTCTTTCTGTTATTCAGAGTGATGGGGACCCTTACTGAATTTGACAGTTGTGACAACTATTCCAAAGCTCAGGTTGCAGGAAGATTTATTTTGGGGTAGGATTTTGTTTTTTTGTGTTTGACTTGTGTCTTCTTAGCATCGCTATCCATTTGAGGGCAAACATTTTGAAAGCAATGGTCCCTAAAAAATGTGTAATGACATCATCTCCTGTTCCACAAGAGGAAATGGTGCACAGAGAATCACTAACAATCAAAGTGTCTCGCCACATATATCCAAAATCATTCATTTGCCTTTTTAAAATGTGCTATAACAGTGTGGCAATTCACAATTGTGCAGATAGCCTTATGTAAATCCCTATTTAATGCGACCTTCTTTTCCTTTCATGAAGCAGGGTTGAGTCACCAAAAAGGGCAGCAGAAATTCCATTATACAAAGGAGGAGTTGGGCAGCAGCTGAAAAGGAAAGCATAGCAGCACCCAGCCGAATAAATGCCAAAATAATTTAAACATTTTCTGCAAGCAGAAAAAAAAATATTTTACACTTTTTTGCTATCTGATTAAACAAACAAGCTCAACAGCCGATGATAACATTTCTTTTGACTCCTGCCATGAAGTCAATTCCACTGTTCACTGACCAAACTTGCTATTTTTTCCATGATTCACTATAACATATCTTGTTTAATTCATCACTTGGGATGTAAAGATCAACAGATATAAACTAGAATCCAATTCCAATACTAATAATTAAATTACCCCTGGATCCCTGGATTGAATGAATTGTAATGTAAACTGGTCAGTGGCCTAATTCAATCATCAAAATCTGGTTAAATCAGGTTTTGCTGCATATCCAACACGGTGTAATATCAGAACTCCTGCATTATTGGGACATACGCTCACAATCATTACATAAGAAGACGGTGCATTGGACAAAAATCTGTAGAGCATTGATTAAGTACATGACAGATCTGAACACCCACCTGGTAAGATGTCATGGTGAATCCCTATATGCTAATAGGGCTAGCACAAGCAATAACAATAAACAAGTAAAAGACTAATATTGAAGATGTTGCCATCACAACTTGGCGGGTTCAAAGACAATTACAGCATCTATTGGACAGTTTTGTAGAAAAAGATATATGATCTTGCAGCGCTGTTGAAAGTGATGGCTTTGGTGATGCGACTATAAACTTCACAGTATTTTACTGACAAATGTGTGCCGGACTCAAATATCAAAGTGAAAAATGAAGTCAAACAAGACCTATCAAATGCATTCTTACCTCTGCTTTGAAGTAACAAAAACACTATCAGTCTCTAGTCTTTTATCAAATTCATCTAACTTGAGGGCAACTAAATGACACCAGTTGTAGAAATGGCTTTTTATCATTTACATTGGAAATAAACATTTATGTTAAACAAATGTTGAGAGCTGTACGAAACCTGCATCAAATCTAATCAAACCAAATCTTTCTGTTTAAAATTTAATCATCTCTGAATTACATCTTATCCCATGTATGTAGATATATCTTGAATTCTCTTACACACACTCCATTAATTATACTTTAATGGTGGATGCCTGGTGCGCCTCCCAGTCAGCTTTGCTGCTTCTGTCACTGTAAGATCAAACAGAGCAGTCTGGGTAAAATAGACCATGACTATCAGCATTAGATGGGGAATAGGCCTAACATCTTGCTGTTTGCTGGTTGTGTTTTTCATGCCAGCATGACTGGTTTTTCAGCCCTCCATGACGTGCCACCCCTGTGATAAGCATGACCACAAAACAGCATTACAGGACAATAGTTACAATAATCAGTTTATAGCCTTGTTTCATACTTCAGTCACCCAAAATGATTTAGAAGCCATTGTTTTGGAAAATCAAGGTACAGGTTCAATATTGAAAGGTCATGTTTCTCAAAGTGCATAAGTGGTATATTTATACTATTAATCAGCTGAGGTTCACAAGGGGAACTAAAGCAACATTTGTTCCTGGGGATGACTGAATTAAAGCAGAACTCATCAAGGTCTGTCATTGACAGTTGGTCGGACATGACTGCCACCAGCTGATGTGCTGCCCCTGCATCCAAATCCTTATTCCATGACTACATGAATTCACGCTTAGAAAAAAAAATAATAAAATGTACTCTATATGAGATGCAACCATTTTAGTTCAAATACATGTGGTCAAGACTTAGCCAGACGATTGAAAATCTAACATGCAGCTTTGAAAAGATAAGAGTCTGAAGAGTTCTTCTTGTACATTTCACTTTGAACAGGATTAAGAAAAGACCACAAAGATATTTGGCAGGAACAGCTGTAGCCTAAGGGACTGTGACCAGCCTCAGAGCGTATGTAATCTACATACAGAAGCATCAACTACACCCACACAGTGATTCAGATACTCCTCTTCCTTATAGTAATGCTGACATATTAGACCCTTGTTTGTCACCGTCATATCTTCAGAGCCTCAGCTTAAGGGAGCATCCATGTGCAGTCGGCATTCATGCATTTTTCATGAATACCCACTGGAGTTCCTTTGAAGAACTTCGTTTTGTAGTCACCATCAGACTTTGGCTTCTGTGTCTGTGATATGTGGTAGAGGGGAGAAAATTGCATTGGCCTCTGATAAAGGCCACAGAAGATGAATATGCCCGAAAGAAGCGGAACCTTTCAAAGTAGACCAGATTAATTAGAATTAACTATGACCAAGTCTCCAAACTTATCATAAATGAGGAGAAAAATCATCATTGGAGGTTCATCTTCCTTTTAAATATCTTCCCTTCGTGGTGTATTTCAATTACACCCTTGCTGACACATTGGGGTTTTATTATTTCTGAGAAGAAGCAGCAAATACTGTATAATCAATCTCTGTTGTGTGTTGGTCTGCTTCAGACACCAGATTCACTGTTGGGCCAGACTCAGAGACTCCAGAGCAGAATGGTATATAGTCAGCAGAAAAAAAGTGAGGATAGCATTTTAGGAGAGAACCATCCAACCACTATGAAACCTATCAACTACAAGATGAAAAATACCATGAAACAGAGAGGTCGTGTGGGAGTGATTTGACTTAAATGGAAAGAGAAACTGACAAAACACATTTTCACATAAAGACAATAAAATGTCAAACGGAGGCCATAAAAATGAGGAAGATTAATGGAAGCAACGATGTAGAAACGGAGGGAAAGATTTTCATGTCTTAAAAAGTTAAATTCTTTACCCTTGTACTCCCACTGGTTCGGACACATGCTGGAAGGCAGAGATGCTGAATTTACTTGATCCTGTTCACCTTCAAGTTCAGTTTAAAAAAAAGAAAAAGCTAGTTCTTCCTTGCAAAATTCCAAAAAGTTACTTTTATTTCTGACAATTCAATGTCAGGAATAGGTGTAGCACAAAATTACTAAATACTCAAAGTCTTAATTTCACAAGCTGAGCATTTTTCCATAACTCCATTAATTAAAAAGGTGCAGTACAAAAATCAGCCAAATTAGAGTGTCATTCCCGTCAGCAAATAATTTGGGAAAGTTCTCCCCTGACTTTTAGACCTAAGTTGACTCTAAACTCAAGAGGAGTAACTGACTGATAGCATTGTCCCATCCGATCACTTTCTTAAACGCAAAGAGGTAGGCAGTGTTAACAGTGACTACAGGAAAATGTTCATCTTCTGCATCACATGTCTCCTTGAAGATATTCGGACTCCCTTGTCCTTATCGTTAGAAATGATGAGAAATATGCAGAACAAGAAAAAAGGCTTTCAACCCTGGAAAACACATCAAATAGGGTCTATGATGCCTGTGAGGCTGACCAATAAAAGTTTGGTGCTTATTATATGCAGACTTTGAAAATATCCTACAGAAAAGTTAACTAATTTGTTCTTGAGGACTTTCTTTTAAAAATGATCCTGGTACTTTTGTGAAACAGATATAAAACGGATATTATTTGTTGTGGGAGTGATTAATAATAGAAAAAGCTTTTTTTGACAACATTCATATTAACTAGCTGATTATACAGCAAGTACAAATGATTCCTTTTCTGTTGGCAAATTGTAACTACAATAAATGGGAATTTTATTGACTCACAAGTAAAACAAAACAATTTAATATTTAATAGGAAAAATTCAAATTTGATGCTTTATCTAATCAGTGGACTGCATCATTCACTTTTAGTAGTCAATGATATCTGCACTTATACAGCCTGAAAAAGGATTTCCATTCTAATTAGAAGCTTGAGGAATTTGTATTTCACTGTGAGCCATTAATGGTAATAAAGCAAAATGATATGATTAAAAACACTCAAACAGTCATTATCATGAATAATGTTGAGCATAATTATACCTGAATGACTCATCAAAAGCCTATTTTCAAAAAGCAACAAACTCATTTTGGAAAAGTGAACAGACTGTTTCATGTGAATAGAAAATGTTGTCACCACTGGCTCAAACTGGACACCATTTCACCCACTTATCACATTTCTAAATGGTCAAAGTTTACGTGCAAAGCTGGAATTGTACCAAATCTTACAGAGATCAAAAATTGCTGCACATGGAATTATTTAAAAATAAATGTTCATTGTGATGGACGAACATCCCTCTACTTTCAGTAACATTGCTCAAGATGGGTTTATAACCATTTCTGCACAAAAGTAATAGAGATCAATGGAACAAATGTGGGGGAAAAAAATTTCATTGTTGGTTTTGATCCTTTCATTACTTTGTTGACCACATCATGAATGTAAAATATCAACTGACCTTTTGGTAATGGTAGTGAGACAAGTCAGTCTAAGGTAACGAGTCACTGTTGTGTGAGAAATGGTGATTGTCGGAAATTCTGGGAATTAGAAAAACTTTAATTATCTCTCTACAAAAAAAAGGGTGGTTTTTTTAAGTGATTTTCTTACATCTTTTGTGTGAAAAATCAATAGGCTCAAATGCTTTTTTAATTCAGTTAGAAAAAAGTACAGATTCTGTTTACTGCATCGGAGATATTTCATTGTAAATTGTAAAAACTATTGTCAAGGACTATTCAGACAGTTGTTTTGTTTTTGTTCATCTCTTCTTGTCCTGTAGTCTCAAGACAGACTGCTGGGAGTCTTCAGTTGATCCCATTCTCCTAGCACATGTGAGTTTGTTTGAGGTTGGGTATTGTTGCACATGTTTATAGCTATTAGGAAAGTTATAATGTCTTAAATTACTAATTAGAGATGTCTTATTACCATTTCCATTTCAGTTAATCTGATTTGATTGTGCTGAGGGAAAGATTTTTTCCCCACACAGGGAACAACAACATAAAGCAGGATTAGTTCATAATCACCTGTTTAGAGATTCAAGTCGCTTAACTTCCCATCAGTTGATAAATGTTGCCACTATTAAAACCTACTGCAATTGTAGTTAGAAATATCAAAATTAAAATGATATTAACAACACTGAATTACAGGAAACATTGCTGTTTAGCTAGAGTGGGTTTTTGTTTTCTAGTTTCACAAAATGTTTGTGTTTCAGTATCACTATTTTCAAGCCTCTGATGTTGAAGTTTGATCAACATATTTGAAGGAGAAGTTGAATACAAAGCTACATCAAGATCAAATGGCAGGGCGATACAAAGCAAAAAACCATATACTTCTTGGCTGAATGGCTGACTAATGTATACTGGTATTTTAAATTAATTGGGTAAAATATACAGTTTTTACTCAATGTCACACGTATGATCTCACAAACACTTTTATTTCAAGACTGTAGTCAAATTAAGAGATGTTCCAGATTTTCTTCTGCTCAACAAAGCACCTGTGCAAACAACAAACATGTAAACAAAAAAACAATAGATCTTCGACATTTGAAAGAGTATATTAACATGTACAGTTACATTCACACTTAAAAAAAATGGCTTCTCGTTAAGGCTACATGTTGGCTAACGGTAACTGGTTTTACAAATGTAACATCTGATAAAACCTCCTTTCAACTCTGTGCTTTGATATCAGTGGTAGATGTAAACTGACTGAGAATTGTAGTTCACGTACAGCTCACAGAGTTGATGGAGGAGGAGAGCGTGCACGAGCTCGTGGGGCGGTAATACTTTTCCGCGGAATTTAGCCACGATTTAAAATAAGTTTGGAATTAGGTATCAACAAGGAGAAGTTGTATTAGTCAGCGACAACATTAGCTGCACTTTATTACAGAGGGAAAAGGTGAGGTTGGGGCTGCACCATGAGGAGCGGGAGAAATCCACACTGGCTCGGCTTTGCAGAGGAAACAGATAAGTGTCAGATTATACTGACATAAATGTTAATGTCTAATTTCATACCTCCTTTAAACAAAAATACTGGTGTAAATTAAAAGGTCCATATCCCTGCTAGCCTTACGGAACATAAATAAGCATTACTTACTGTAGATGGGATGAAAAGTTGGAAATGACCCGTTTATTGTCTAGCCTTGTTTTCAGTTTTCAAAAATTGCTTTAAAAACAGAACAGAAACAAAGGCCAAAGCTGTAAGAAGATTACTATTAATGAAATAAACCAATATTTTCTTCTCAAATTGTATTCACCGTGAATATCGATCCATTTTAAAAACACCTTCAGAATAATGTAATTATTTATAGCAAACATAAAACCAAAATGAGAAGTCAGCAATGTCAGTGTACATCTTCAGTTTACGTTTCCACCTTCAGCCACACTGACTTTCCCTTATGCCACACTTGTTTAAAGTCAGACAAACACCGGTTTCTAGCAGTGCATCTGTCATGTGATCCTTTGAATTTTCTTAACATTTGGTGTGGTATTATCCAACCACTTCGCAGCCAAATAATGAAACTGTGAACACATTCCTACATTTACTCCACAGTCTTCTATATTGAGCTCACTTACATTACATTTTTAATAGGAGTGAACAGTTGCATACCTTGTGAAATCATCCCACAGCTCTCTGCCACAAGCTTTTCAGCTTGCTGTGCGTTACACCTCTTAGTCAAATGTGCAGTGTGGGTTTGACTGTGCTGAAGCTGGGAAACATAACATCCTTTGTAGACAAGTGTTCAGAGCTTTCAATTAACACTTGTAGGAGCTGGAGGTAATAAAAGTGGGTAGGACTGCCACTTCATCATACGGATAATTCTGGTTACAGCATTTGATCTTATTTTTGTAGTTTAGGGCTTTTTTCCTTTCTTTATTTTCTTAAGAACGTAATTACATGTGGTTACCAATTTAAATATCAGAATTGCTATTACTCTCGAGTTTGGCAAAACATATTTTGCCTAAATACAGTAAAATATTTTTTATTTCAAAATAAAGCCACAAGCCGCGGTGGGTTTGGCTCCAAGTGAATTATTTCGATGACCTCAATACTTAACTGAAAACATATAAGCAGTAAAATTTGCTACTTTGTTGTCAAGCTGAATTTTTAAGAACCAGGACCCTTGCCCAAAGCTCTTTGTCATAAGGCGAGGACTGTGCGACACTGGGGTATTTTTACCATTTAAAATTCAAAACCTGCATCTTGCATCTTTTTGATGCAAAGTTTAAATTATTAAAAAAAAATTGGTTAACTAGAAAATGCTGTGAATACAGCACTAACAACATGTGTCACTGTGGACTCATCTGGACATTTGAAAACAAGTCATATACATTCAAGGAATGGTCTCGGTTTTATTCACAACTGAATAAAGACTTGTTGAGACCCAGATGTTAATCAACTGATGTGCTGAAGAAACTGTCAGTTATTTTGGACATATGGGTGATTTTTACTTTTTTTTTTTTTTTTAATTTGTTACAAGACATGCCTAGAAATGTTGCTTCATTGTAATAAACAACTTTGATAAATCAATGTCTTGGATCATCACATTCATGACCCTTCATTATACAAACGAATATATACAACTCAATGCCGACAATTACAAAATATTTAACTTTTTCTTCTTCTGGAGGTAAAGTCAAAGTTGCTCTCAGACATGTTTCTAATTACAAGTAATTATGTTAACCCCTTCTTTCAGAGGTTAGATTGTTAGATCTTAAAAAAGGATCCGTTCTAATTTAAAAGATAATAATAATTGAAGAATTTATAAGGAGATACAACTTTGAATAAGTTTCATGACTATTTGTTCTAAAATTTCAGACAAGATGTCAAAGGAAAGCGAATTGACACTTTTAAGTGCAAGACTAATGATTTCAAGGACTAACCTAAAGAATTTTCTCTCTAGCACGAGCTGTTCTGGAAGCAAAAGCTACGTGAACTTGGTTTGCACAGCTTCACTGGTAGATGCAGTACCTCATGTTTGAGTGTCTAAGTTGTGGCAAGCAAACTGCAGAAGTTAGAAGATTTTTTTTCACAGCTGAGTTCACGTTGGTATGTAGAGCTATTCATTTTCCCTCCAGCCCAGGGCTGGACTGGGACCAAAAAATGGCCCGGGCATTTTTGGCCATGGCGGCCCACCATGAATATTTCAATCATTAATGTAGGCAAGGCTATAACGTATCCAGTGCCATTCTATTTTGTAGGCTTATGTAAAGTTGACTGGTGTGCAGATATTGCAAATACCCAATGACATCAGTCATAGATATCAAGTGTGTCATTAATGTTTATGACACTCTCATGTAGACACCAAAGTGTTCAGTGTTATTTTAGCTTGTTATAACTATATTTTTTGCAGGTGTTACAGGTTACAGTTGCCCATGTAATATTCGTGAAACATTGCTTTGCTGAAATGGATTGGTAGGTAACCGGAGAAATACGAAATTAATATTCCTGCCTCGGTCATTTTAGGTCATTTTCAACCCTCCGCTACATCAAACACAGACTGAGGAGTTGCCTTTCTCCCAGCAAACTGGAAGCCTTTATGTTGATGGCCACCGAGAAAGATGTTCTTGTGTCCCTTGATACTGACACAGTGATTGACAGAGTGGCAGAGAAGAGCGATTTAATGAAAAAAATGCTTTTGTAAGGTGAGGAGATTTATTTAAAAGAATACATTTGTGTTAGGATTTAATTGCATTTTTCACAGAAAGTGATGAGATTACTTGTGTGATCCTACATTAATGATGGTTAAAGTACTGTAATGCTAATGACAGGCGCATGTCAGTTTTACACCTTCAAATAAAGTAAATCTACTCATAGCATTAGTTGAAAATAAAGACTGAATGATATCTGTGACAGAAACGTGCACGCGCAGACACACACACACACACACCACAGTCGGTGACCACCTCCTAACCAACAAGGTTGTGCAAAAAAACAGGCTAGGCTTTTTATTCGTGTTCCAGCCTGACTGGATAAAATAAGTAATAATTTCAGCATGATCAATTCCCCCCATACTGATGTAGTGAAGATGTAGCCTACCAGTCGTTGATCTATAAATACCTAATTTAAGTCTCCACGCACACGGGGAGCCCTCAGTCCTCCCATTATAAAAACATGTCGTCATTCTGCTAACATTTCGCCTAACATTAGCCTACTGTTTACCGGGCTGGCTATTCTGACCTCCTCAATCTGTCCCTGGGTCACGTCTGTCTCCTCCACCTCTGAATCCACCTCGATAGCTTCTTCCTCTGTGTTTGGCCTACACTGTTCTACGGAGACACTCGTGCACTGGGGGCTGCTGATGATGTTGACGGCCCTGGCCCTGCACTTGATGGCCCTGCACTTGATGGCCCTGCACCCAGTGCTGTGGTCGTGGTGGAAGCACTTGCAAACATGTCAGTAAGCTTCGCACATTTTGCTGCTTGTAGGCTTTTTAGCCTTTTATCTCGAGCTTCTGTGCACCACCCTTTCGTTTCTGTTGTTTATCCATTTGGGTTTTTGACTGTTCTCTCCTAGTCCGTTCAGCTCAAATGGTAGGATTGATGACCTGGGTCAATGGTGAGGGGAGGGGCGGGCCAAAGAGCTGCTGAGAGATTTCATTGGACTAGCCCATTGTCCTTCGAGAAATTCTACCAATGGCCGCATTTTGTGTTGCAATTACCGTCGCGGCCAATAAAATAATAATATGTTTTTCAAAATAAAATTAGGACGGCCCCGGCCCAAAAATATGCGTCGGCCCACCGGGCATTGCCCGGTAAGCCCTATAGCCAGTCCATGACTGCTCCAGCCTGACCAGAAGTTTCATCCCCAAAGAGAAACTCACAGCTGTGAAGCATTTGTGTAATAATTACAATCAAATAGACAGCGTCATTTATCTATCTGACCACACAACCTAGATCAGCATCAAAACCACCTGCAAAGCCAGACCACCTTTCTGTACAGCCCTGGTTTTTAAGGTTGCTGTTGCCTCTTGGCTTTCCTGGTGATGCTCTACAACTACCCATCCAAGATGGATGATGGTGCAAGAGAGAGCCTCATTAGGTTACTAATTACAAGTTACTGATTGAAACTTTGAATTTAAAGCAACATTTGTTTTTAGTGAGGTTGTGTGAAGTGCTTATGATGGTCTATAATGTGGAGCTGACAGCAGTCAGAGTGCTCTTTGTTTGGGAAATGGGTGGTTTCCTGATGGACAAGCTGAAGCTAAAAGCTACTTCACTTCTGCATCAGGTGACACCCTGGGCCTGTGTAATTTGATCAATTTTTCAACAAGTTGTTGCAACCCATACAGTTCTGAAACACACTGCGGACCGTTTGGGTACTGTTGCCACACTGATGCACAGCGATAGACTGATTTTAATAATTCTTAAAATAATCTTTTGTTGAGTAAGATGAAATTTGTGATTTCTTACGTGATTTGAAATAAGTTTTGAAGTTCTAAAATGAAGGAGATCAAACATGATCGAGTAATGTTGCTTCATTTAAGGTTTATACAAGACATCTTTTCCTACTATACATATATGATATAAAGTTATCTAAACTATGGTTTTGCCCTAAATGGACAATAATTTGACATTTTTATTTAATTGAACATGAAAAAAAGCTTATTATCTGAGGGCAGTTTTCTCATGGTTCCTGTTTATGTTGTATTCAATAGAGCAAGATCTATTCTATTGTTCTATTATCAAGCTAAATCGTAATTTTCTAAGATTTTTGGACCCGTCTTTAAGGCGAATAGATACCAAACAATCTAATTTTCTGAAGTTTTGTCTTGTCTGAAATTGTCTGAAATTTGTAAAACATGCAAATAATGTTGATGTTACTCTCATAACTGAGATTTTTATTTCTGCAAAGACTGCTTCTTGTCCTTCTTGCTTCTGTTGGTTGTTGTGGGTCAAAATGCAGAAGGATTCTCTTTTGCGAGAATTAACATGCCTACAAATAAGTGGGCAAACACCTTCAAATGGGCAATAATTAGGATCAGAGGCAGCTGATCTTAATTATTAATCCTCTAATTTATTATCAAGATCAGTCTGCTTGAGGCCATAAAATTTGGGTTTTATTAGGAGGTATACAAGCATCTGGGGCTGCTTTTGATTCTGCAACGTTCTGGGCAAGAAGAAGCTGAACTGGAGCAGACTTATTCAATATCTAAAGTTTGTTAAATGAAAGTACAGCAGTTTAAAAATACCACTAATGACTTAGTTCGTACAAACTGCCAACACCCAACATATTGTCCAGCTGCTGATCAATGCACAACCTCATTACGAGACTTCAAGCAAATGAACAAAAAGATTTTAAATCCTCTAAAAGAACTATATCCAAACATACTTTAATGAAGGTTTAAGATTTATGAAACGGATAAAGACTCTACAAAAAAGAAAAGGTATATCATACTTTGGTAAACAGAGAAAACATATCAGCTGTACAAAGATACAAAGATAAAAGCCCAAGCCTACAAACGTATGTTACAGTATTCATGTAATAAACTGATTTTACCTTCTGAAATATAAACACATAACAAACGATAGTATCCTTTTCTCTGTTTTCTCTAGAAGCAGGAGACTGAATAGATTCTGAACTTAATGCTCCTCTATATTTGATTGCTTTGAATCAAATTGTGACTCCAAGAATTAGAATCGGGTTGGGTTTTATGCAGAGATTCACATCTGTAGCTTTTGCAGACAAAACTTTTTGCCTGGATTATTCTCCTTCAGATCAAGGACAAAATCTGCACTCACTTGTATAGTCAGGACAATATTTGTCAGGACAAAAGACTTTTCTTACTGAAAATATGACAAAGGATTCTGAACATGCAGTACTACTCCAAATTTTGAATACCACCACTTACCTAAAATGAATGACTAGTACTGCATATGCCTCAATTCTAAAGGACATACAGTGACAAAGAAAATTGCTGGTACAAAGCCCATCAGCAGACAGCAATGTGTTCGCCCTCCAATGACCATATTTATTTCAGGGTCACCCTAATAGAGCCTCCTTCAACTGTAAAAATGACATTCAGAAAAGCACATCTTTACAAGAAAATGTATGAAGCTCTGTAATAAATTTTGTGTTTGACTGTTTTTTGTGCAAACAATATCAAATTGATTAAATATGGTATATATGCATAATAATGGCACTAATTTGTTTCCCCATTTACTGATTATTTTAATCAACACTTTAAAAGCATGAAAAAAAACATTTAAAAACATCACTGTTTGAGCATATCAAAGCAGCCTGGATTGAAATCAAAATCATAAGAAACTCCACGATTTCCATGCTGAGAACTTTCTGCCACCCCACACGCACACACCACAAACACTGCTTTTGCTGAAGCAGCTGATAAGATATTGGCCTAAATTGATCAGACAGAGACAATGTGAGACTACTTAACATTCTATAGCAGTCAGAATTCCTCTAATTGCTTCGCTGATGCAGTTTTCTCCAACAGAACATGAGCTTGGCATTTAACGCCCTACACAAAACTCTTCTGTGTTGACCAAGTTAACTTGCCTTAAAAAAAATTTAAAAAAACATAATAGAATACATTATTATTCATAATAATCATTAAGGATTCCAATACATTAAATATTTACACATGACACATATTTGAAGGATTTCAGAAATGTTGAATCCTAAAATAAAAAAATGTTCATTCAGTCACCCTTTGCATTTCAACTCTTCTGTTGCAGTAACACGACATTAATCTAATCACATTATTAATGCTCCAGTGTAACAGAGGGTTTTCTCTTGGTAGTTTCCACCATGAGTGCATTATGTCAGCAGAGCCTTGCAAGGCTCAACAGGGCTCTGTATGTGTTCTGCGCAGCATCACAGCCGGAGGCAGTTTCTATGGGAGGATGGGTTCCCAGATCTCTTCATCATTTATAGCGTGCCAGACATGTGTGTAATGGTCTCTCTCATGCCTCGCTGCAGACTGTCTTCAGTCTGAAAAAACTACATACAGATTTGGATAGCAGGAGGGTTGACTAGCGCTCTTCCACAATTCCCCACTGGTCTGGTGGCCTTTTCGCAAATAGACGCTCAGGCTGCACAGACAGGTTGAAAGCACTTGAGGACAAACAGTCACATATGCCCACAGTCGAGCATATCCACAGAGGGAAAACACACACAGATTGTCTATTTGCGGTTTTCTTGCACCGTTTGGCATTTGTTGACTTTAGAGTCAGGCGGACAAAATACTATAGGTCAAATCAAATTGCTTGTTGTTTGAGGTATCTTAAAAACAAACTTGTCTAATTATCACTCAGCCAATCTCCAGCAGCATCTGGAGAAACGTCAGGTGTTCTTAATGTTTAGAGTCAGATTTACTTTTAAATTCTCAAAAGTAAAAGGCCTTAACTGGATCTGACTTCTCTTCTACACGGTCAGTCGAACATTACAGCATCTCGACAATCGATCTGTGCTGCTTAGCCAAGCTGCTTGATAAGAAGTGCTCAGACTTCCCGTAGACTACCGATTACGTTTTGTGGGCACAGCCCGGCCTTTTCCCTGACCAACACCAGTCTATAAGGATAAGGAAAAGGAAAAGAAAAGAGCACGGCGGAGCCACCAATTCCTCACCATCAAGAACCCATAAATCTTGTCAAATAAACTACATGGACCTTTCACCCATCGGCTATATTTAGGGGGAGGGTGTGATGTGGAGTTTTCATTATAAATGGACATCTGCTCTCAGAAGTTTGGGTAAATCAGGTTTTTACCATCACATGAAACATTAGATGTCCAATGTCTGTTTCAAGAAGGTACAAAACGAGCCACATATGTACTTTAGAGATTTTGTCAGTTAGACTTGGAGAATATGACACAATCACACAGTTCACTGATCTGTAAATCTGACCATGAAAAGATTTAATCAAGCTTGTAAATGTCAATATCAAATCAATGTGCTTCCATTTTTTCACAGCCAGATTAACACGTCAAAGATCACCATGGCTACAGGCTGAGCACAGACACACTGATTGGGGCTATTTACGTTCAATTCAATACCATTCTTTTGCTGAAAAACAGTCAAATGCAGGATGAAAACAGTCTTATTAGTTATTCAAGTCTCCATGCAAATCTGGGTGAAATGAAATTCTGATTTTGCAAGTAAAGCTGGTCTTTATTATCAATTCATCTCACGATTCAAGTAACAACTGTTAGGTTAGATTTTTATTTACATGAGAAGATCTTATTTTCATGTTAGTCCAAAACATAACTACGGTGGCTAACAGGCTTCATCTCTGAGGCAGAGATGATAACCATAAGGTTAAATCTTGTGTTTCAATCACTGGTAATTAACATAACACAGAAGAACACGCTGCTGTTGCGATGATGTGTATTAGTCATGATAAAAAGCCCTAAAGGTAATGTCCAGATGAACAAATACATGATTCAACAATTTTCTAAGTTAGCCACAGCTTAAACTCCCTTTGATTCTCAAACCAACATGTCAGCAACTTTACCAACATAACCAAAAAAAAGCTAAGCTAAGCAAGAGAGCTAATCAGGTATTACTTACCAACAGCAACATCAAAGCTAATTCTGTATCCATTGTGCACATTTTATCTCTTAGTCGCAACTTCCTCTGATAGCATCATCTTGGGGTCTCTTCACTTCATCGGCAAGTGTATTTTTTTGTTTCCCCAAATCAATTTCTTATGACAGAAGTGTGTTATTGAACAGTTGATGCCACGTGATGTGAAAACACAAAGCAAAAAAGTGTGGTGTCACACCCGAAACCAAGCTTGTGAACTGTGGCATCTCAGCCCCTGGTAGCTCCAGGGCAGTTTCAGGCCTGGGAATGTGCATAATGAATGTCATTAGTCAAAAGCACATAGTTTTAGAGGTTCATAAACTTGTCCTCATTTTGCTTAAATTTTTTGGACCTCAAAATATATCCACAAATCATGACAATTTCCCATCAATCAATCAACAGAAATAATACGCAATCAAATGACCACAGACCAAAGGTGGAAAACTTTTAAGATTCACTACTAAAACTGTCTCTCAATAATGTGCTGAAGCATCTATTCATCAATGTGCAGACGGTTGTCTGGTTTGAAGCCTATAAATAGAGAAAAATAAGATTTATTTGGAGGTCTCAGTTCTGGAGAATGAATAGAATAAAACTGCTGACTGGAAAGATATAAAGAGACAGAATCTGCTCTGCAAACAAAGTAAAGAAAGGGTCACTAGCAGAAGTTAAGAAAAAAAAAGTAACTGGACAACAGATAAATCATCAAGATCCTCTGCTGACACAGCAGATACCGCATCCACCACCCTTACACATAAATGCAGCAATTTATAGCAGCCATAATTAGCAATAATTAGCTGAGAATTGGCTCATTGAAATCTGCTGCGGATTCAAGTATTTATAATACACTGCAAGTAAACTGTGCATATTAAAGCATGTGTGCATGAAAAAAAATTCAAAGACAAAAACTTTAAGCTCTGTAAAACGAGCTGTTCCAGTTTATTTCAAATTATGTCCCACACCAATTTTTCACACCACCTTACACTATCAGAAATACACATGCAAAGTCTAAAGTATGCAGATATTCTAACCCAACACACTCTCTATGCAAGTTTGTGTCTAGAAAGAGGCATACAAACACATGCATGTTATTTTTGCATGCAACATGGGTTTTAAGATATCGGTACTGGTCAGTAATTGGCTTTATGCTCGCTAAACAAATCTGTTCGGTTCAACAGTTCCGTTTAATCAATTGGTCCTGAAAAAAAATGTCACCTCATTTTAAAATTCCCCCAGGGTTCTGCTTGCAGTACGCAAAAAATGCAGCCAGTCTCAGTGTTGGCACTGCATGTGAGGCCACTACAGCAAGCGACAGCAGGTGAAGTCATGGTTTTGTAGAGTAGTGCCTTTACTACACAATCGAATCTTAAAACCCTGCTTATTTTTTTCACTCTGCCCGTTTCTTAGATGTAAATAATTGATTTTCAGGAAATATTTAAGACAAAGTGTTGTGTTGTTTATTTTTGGGTGACTTTGTCTATTAGTTACATGAAATGTACATGTGAAATGTACAAGTTACATGAAATTGTCTGAAATTAGAAGTTTATTCTCAGTCTTCGATATACATAGATTGAGAGAGGGGGGGGTAAAAAAGACTGCATTGTGTTTACTGTTGCTTTGGACAACCATGAACAATGGTTTACTGCTCTGTCTGGTTGTTCCGATTATAAAAATCCTATGATGCACTAAACCTGGTCAGTAACCTAAAGCTAACCAACAATTATTTACATTAAAATTATTCATAATATCATCATAATCATTACCATCTTTCCTTTTTTTTACCATTTTCTAGATCCTTGCACATCTAAAGCAGAAAATATTCATATTTGAAACATTGGTGCATTTAAATGCTGAAACGATCATCCCACATATTCAGCCCCTATGAGACCAACACCACAATAGTTACAACATTCTTCAATCAACTTACTGGATGGCATGCCATGTATAAAATCAGGTTGGCAAAACTAGACAACTCCCAAGAAAATACTGTATTATTATAATCTAACCATTTCCTCATATGTTTCCTACTGCCAACCTTTGACAAATATGCATGCACTTAATCCTTGGATGCACTGGCTTGTCTACAGAAGTTGAACCTGACAGTTACTGTTCTCATCTACTCTAAGTGGTGAATCATTCAGTTGTCACACTTGCTTATTCCTATCAAGTGAAGGAGCTGGCATTAAAATAGAAATGGAAAAAAAAAAAGACAAAATTATAACACATTCATACCTGTAGGCAATTTAGAGGCTCCTATCTGAGTCAGCCTATATGTGTTTGGACAGCTGGAGGAAACTGGACAACATGAACTAGTATGAGGTGAGCGTTTATTAAAAGTTTTAAAAGCAAATATCCATGCTCAAAACAAACTACAATCCTTTACAAGTTTATCTGAAAATAGGATTCAAGAATGCTCTTCCCTTGACAGTTTACAAGATTTTTTTGGTACCAAAAATAGCTGTATTTTCTAGTTTATAGTTTCAGCTTCATTTGCTGGTGACCTATCTGGGGCCCGTGTCACCTCTCATCTGTTGTCAGCTGGGAAAAACCCCTTGCAACATTCTTACAGATCAAGAAGGAATAACTAAACAAAGAATGGATTAGTGTCTAAACAAAGTTATAGCTCTACAGTTTGTACATTTCACTCTTTTTCAGCCAAAGTTTAACACCAGAGCAGTGAGTTCTCTACTAAAACTATAAGCCGACTGGGTTACAATAGGAGTCGGATCATACAGATAAGTTGAGAAGAAATTTTGATCAACTCAAGCTTATTTGAGCTTTTCTGTTTCAATAATTTGAATCACTTAACAGAGATATTTTGAGACATATCTTCAGACATATCTGCCTGCTGTATTCAGACAGATTAAATAGCAAAGCCCTGAACTCAAATTCACCAGCTTTATATAATTGAAAAGGCTGTTCAAAACATGACATGTCAATACAATTAATTTTATCCTTAATTTTTTTCTTAAATACTTCAAGCTTGGAGACTTCAAAAGATCATTTAAAATTATAATTTTTAAGAAAACATTTTCCCTGCAGCAAAACTGTGCACATCTGTTGTTCTCACAGCTGCTGTAGAGATCAGCTGGACTAAAAGTGGTTCAGAAGTTGATTCAAGTAGTTTGAGTAAATTGCCAAACTCGATTTTCCTATTCTGGCTTCACCAGATAATGCAAAAATATAAATTAGTACGGAAGCATCAAAAGTTTACTTTTGATTTTCAAGGGCTGTCATCAGTGGGTGACCAAAATGCCTCTAGATGCAACTGGACAGACTAACAACCACAAAACAGGTGATGGAGCATGGAGGGATGTGCCTCAACATCACTGCTGTGCACATTCCTCTGTCTTATCGAATCAAACCCACACCATATTAGATAAACAGTTATGATTGGCCCTGTCTAAAGCAAGTGAAAGTCTGTTTGATGGGGAGGGAAGCCAAGATTCTGCCAGAGCAAATGAAACACGAGCTCTCAGATTTCTCTGCCTTCCATGCCAAGATTTTCCGCATAAGAGAGGGAATCTTAAAAGTGAATTTATAGCACTGGTACTCTCTGAAATCTCCTTTGGACACATTGTGTGAACGCTACATGCTCACCATTTCAAATCATGAGTTTTACGGTCGTTTAATGAAAAACTTTGCATCTCCTGAAAAGATGAAATGAAGCCATTCAGAATTTTGTTGTATGGTGTGTTTAACGACAAAGTTAATTAATTCTTTCATTCATGAAAGTAAACTACTACAGAAAAATTTGTCTATTGGATCTTGAAAAAAAAAATGATGGGTAAGGTTTCCTTTTTTTTTTTTTTTTTTAACCCTCATTCAAGAGTTTAACTGCCCAGGGTAAGAAAACCACAATATGTTTGTATCCTGATAATCATTAGAGGTGGTGGTCATGGAGGATTCTGAATCACGTACATATATGAAAACAGATTTTATAAATGTTGCTTTACAAGATAATGTAGTTTACCAATCCAGGCTTGAAAAATTGTGAGACGACAACATTTTTGAAAGGCAGTTGTTTGGGGTTGTTTGGTAGTCCAATAAAATTAATATTTCTCAAAACCCAACATACATTTCTAAAAGAAGCAAACCCAACAAGGTAGATTCCTTCTAACTGTAACTGCTGCTTTTATTACAGATGATTGGCAGAAAGAATCAAATGTACGTCACACAAGAGCAGTAAACGTGTCATTATATTACTTATTATATATAAAAAGAGGATTTTTTGTGTTAGTGATTCAGAATATTCGGACATCTGTATCAATTTGCTACAAGTATGCTTCTTTTGTAATGCTGGAAAATAAGTAGGCAAATGTGAACGTCCAGTTAACTAGCCACATCTCTTCTATTTGTTTTATTAATACAAGATATTGTATGAAAACTAATCATGGGTCATTACTAATAATTAGCTTTAAATATAGAAAGTAGTCACATGGGGAAAAGACTAAATTCTTGTATAGAAGAAAAATAAGGATGCATCTTGATACATAATAAATCCATTTATAATCACATCGCAGACCTCTGAAGTATAATTGAATCAAGAAATTCCTACCCTTAATAATCACACTGAAGTACAATTTTGCTTTCTGAAAATTTTAGTAAACTAAAAGTCAATATTTTCAAGTTGCAGGAGATGACAAAGTAGATGACTGTCATCGAGGACACTGTGTGCTTTCTCACATCCCACAGAGTACATTTTGCACTTTTCGTTTGCTTTACAAGGTATTTACATTAATTTCACCTTCACTCGCTGTTTAAATATGTTCAACCAGCATCTGGTTAAAATGTAATAAAAAAAACTTTGTTAGAGTATCGTAATCAACAGACCCACAGCTAATGTTTCCCAATCCACATCAGTTGTTTCTGAGATTCAAAGTAAAAAACATTCTGTTGACTTTGTTAGGTATATTGAAACATGAGGGAACAAAGACAGTTTTAATGCTTTTTTTTTTTTTTAAATCAATCTTTTCAACACAGACATGAAAATTAAGCAGGAGAAATGTTAATCTAATTACCAACAAATATGCAAACAAACAGCTTGTAGGACACACATGCACTTATGTGTTTTAATCACACACACACACATAAATGCAGGAGTGGCTGGCATGTAAGGAAAGCTGACAGATGGTAGAGGGTCTGGATCTGGATCCTCAGTGGATGTTTGTCAACTCTCGAAGATACAGAAATGTTGTTACATCTGATTTGCATCAAGAATGAGTCGCCCGTTGTTGGCAAACTGAGATTATAACTAAAGCTAAATATAATTAGAAGTATAACAATATAATTATGTGGGAATACACAACATGTAGCTCATAGAAATCCTACATGAAGCCAGCACCTGTAATGTCATGCTTAATTGTAAAAAGACTATAGACTAAAAAGCTATATGAATAAACCCTGTTTGAAAACCTCATCCCATACACTGAGGCTACTTTAAAATGTGTCTTGTGGCCATGTGTATTGTCAGAACTTTTCTTGTTCAGATGAATGAATTAATATGAAACAACTTATTCTCACTGAGGAGCAAAGTAACAAGTAGAAAATCTCGAGTGCAGAGACCTCACTTCAGTAGTATCTCAGCAGTTCATCCATTATGTCTTGGAAGAATACCCATCATGGCTATTCTTTAATGATAAACCTGAATAAGAACACGTTTTACAAACTCTTTAAATGGTAAAATTGAAAAAAATCATGCAACATTCTTTATGAGTGAACAAATTCTACCAAGATATTAATTCCATATGTGACATTAATTTCTGTACATGTATGCACAATCTACAAATAATATATATATTTTTTTCATCAATATGAAACACGATCACAGAAAATTTAAATATAAAAATGATTGTATTTTTATTTTTCTATTTTTTTAAATCAGTATACATTCAATAATTTACTTGTGGTTGCTGGATTTGAATTTGATGGTTGTACACAAAACCTGAATGAGAGCCCACTGCCAGCCACAAGAAACTGTGTCAAACTACAGTCCAGCATTATTCGGTCAGGGCATGACCTGCTGAAAAGGGTTGTTTAGCAGATCTGTGAAATGTGGGCTATTCTGTGAAAAGAGTCATTTTCAGGGGTCTTATTGAGGATTTGAACAAATCAGGCCAAAATTCTCTCTACAAAAAGACCCTTTTATATGTTGAGGTAGAAACAGCCTGACACTGTAGATGCATGCAGTGGATGCATGAGCAAAATTAAATTACACGGATGATGCAGAAGCCTCTCTGGGAGACAAAAAGCGGGTTACAACATCAAATAATCTGTGGCTGATCAAAGTGTAAAACTGCAACACAGTCATTGTATGTATATTAAATATCAAAGAAAGAAGAATGAAAGTGATGACTTAATAGGTGCATAATCAGACAGTATTTTGTTAATGGCATAGTTGGATTATTATCTGCAGCTCCCACACTGACTTAATGTAATGTGGCAAAAATGGCTCTCATTTTGATATTACAAAGTAACAACGGGCCTTATGCCATTTTTCCATGTGTTGCCGGTTTGCCCTTTAGAAGCTAAAATGATACAGTCAAAATTTCAGGCTAATAAAGAAAGTGATGTATTCACATTTGAAACATGTTTATATTGAAAATCAGTAAGTAAACCTGAAAATTTTCTTTTTCCACAATATGACACAAGTAGGCTCTGTAAGTAGGCATTACACCACATTACCAAAGAAGTATATAACATCAACTTCACAAACAATTCTGACTGAAGTTGAACATGACATCTTGTTAAAGTGAGGTCCGTGTACAGCAAGTCAAAAATATGAATTAGACACTGAACAATCATCTTGGCACTGGCTTACTGAATGAGAGGGCTTGGCTGACATGAGACGCCCCGATGGGCTCACACTAGTTAATCTTGATATAACTGTCACTCCTCCAAATGAGCAGCTAAATCAATTTTGGCACAGGACTGTCACTATAATGTGTCACTAGAAGTTTTACGAGGGAATAAAAACCATCAGGGCGAGGTGGGACAAAGCATGAAATTATATGACCCATTTTTCAGGTCTTCACAATATGGAGGCCTCAACATGGTGAAAATTGAAAGACATTTGTAGCATAATTAAGGATTGTCTACCAAAAAGAAACCGTTATCTCATGCTCAAAACCCTTAAAAGTTGTGGTGATTGCAGCAAAGAAATATAATAAACAAGCAATAATTAAATGCTGTGTATAGTAATCTCTGTGAGATTTGTTATTTCTCCACATTTGTCACCAATATGACGTTGTTTCGGATTTCCTTTCATGGTAAAATTCTCCAGGCAGTGCGCATCTATGGAAGCTAGATCGTGCACATTCTCCACCACAGAGCATTTCTAAAAGCAAAAGTTATGGTTCTGCAGGGAATGAGCTGTTTCAAAAAATACTCACCACTCTTCACTGACAACATTTTTGTGAACATGGCCCAGAACGATGCTGTCTTTACAGTGAGACTGAAGCTAAAAGTCGACAAATCTAGCTTTATAAGGGTATATCATGTATTGTTCAAAACTAACTTTTGTGCAAAGAGGCTATATGCATACAGGCATAGAGACAGCACCATTACCTTTTCTAGTACTGGGGACCTGATGATTGCTGCCAAGGTTGGCATTTTATCACACTTACCAAATTTTCACCCATCAACATGGAAGTATAGAGAAAGATATATGCAAGGTGAGGAACTGTAAGATGACATAACTTAATCTTGCACAGCTGCAGGTACTGAGCCTATTGACCCAACAGAGATGTCCTGCCGTAATCTAAATGGTGACAGTTTGTCATGCTGCTCACTTTGATGTTCGGGATCCAAATCTGGCTAAAGCACATACACTTGCATCTCATGTTTGGTCTTGTTTAAAAACTTAGCGTGTTTGAAATGTGCAAAGCTAATCTAGAGGTACCCAAGATAAAGATATAAATGACTGGAACTGATCATGTCATGTCCACTTGAGCTACTAAACTATTTCTGTTTTGATCCGGCTTAACACCAAAAGCATGCATTTAAATGTATTAGATTATATCAAATTTTCCCTAGAAGTTCTGATGTTGTTTTTTTTTGTTGTTGTTGTTTTTTTAATTACACAAGGACTCAAAGAGAAACCAGTGTAGCATTTTCTAGCATTGCTCTAGTTCCCCATTCAACAGAAGGATTCCTCACAGAAAAAGAGAATATTTGAGGCTGTGTGGTACATTAGATGATCATACAAGCCAAACATTACCAGATTTTACCAAACTGGGCTGAAGCTAAAATGTGTACAGTCTGGAGCAGAGGATCAACTGGGGGGAAATAACCATTAACATGCTAAAAGAGGTTGCAACAAAGCAGATGGCGAGCACCTCTGGGAGACGGAGATGTGATGGAGCTTAGAAGACAGCTGCAGAATGGATCAGCTTGCTCACTGAAGGATCTCACCAAAGATACTGTCAACTACTCATGATATGCTCCATCCCTCTTACAGTTTTATATGCAACAAGGTTCTTTCTGTACAACCATACTTTAAATGAAATCGACACAGACAGCTTTTATCTCACATGGTGTTATGCAATTGCGGCTTTACTATAAGTATTTTTCTTCCAAGTGCACATACTTAGAAATGAGTCGTGGTAGCAAAAAAAAAAGATATAGCAAAAGCAAACATCAGCAAAATTCAGACCTTGAATGAGATTTAAGGTGTGTCGGAACTACTTTATACCCAAAATTTCTTTCCTTTTCCTCTTGCATCAAGTTAGGCTGTTGTATGCTTATAAGATGAAACCCTGCCTACATATGACACATCTTGTCTCATTATTAGATCAGTGTCCTTTTTCCACAAACAGACAATACATAGTTTTATTTGCTACATATACAGTATATACACATATTCATTAGAGTTACACAAATAGTACAAACAGAAACCAGATTGTCACAACTCATAAACGCATAAACTAAGAGGTTGAAAGAAAATGTCAGAAAGAAAGGGATCCTGAAGCCCTGTAGGTTCTTGCATGAAAAATTATTTTATTCTGTTTCCTCTTAATGGATCATTTCGAGCTGTTCTGAGCCCTTTACTGCTGAAAATAACTAGTCAGTGAATATGAGATGATGTGTCCAGTACAGCAGCAAACTAATGTCAGAACCTGGAGCCAGTAAAATGCTTTACAGTGGGCATTAAAGGCTAGAATGCACTAAGCTCCTTAAACCTGGGTCACTGCCTCACCATTGTGTTACTGATGTGCACCACAGAACAGAACAAAATAAATGTATAAAAATGCCCTCCTTTTCACTGAACAGGAGCCAAGCTTTTGCTGTGGCAGAGTTGAAAAGGAAATCCCTTTCAGAAGCTCCTGCTGAGCTAAATGCGTAGAGTAATCTGCGTTTTAGGTGATGTGTGTCAACTTTATGAGCACATCTGCAAGGTAAATGAATGATGTAATCATCTGACATAGCTCGTCTGTGATCATGAATTATCTTCTCCCCAAATGCTTGTCACAGAAGCTCCCACTTCTCAGAACTACAATAAAATATTCTTCAGCTGCAGCTCCAGGTCCCCGTGTTACCATAAGGTTGGAGTAAAATATTCATCAAACTGCTCTGGACATCTGTATGCAGCTGTGTGCTGAAGAAACACTTTACTGTAAACCTGCTAACTTCTCTAGGGTCGCTGCTGCTGCTGGGTTAAGAGGAGTTTGCCTCCAAATGTGCTTGATTGCTTTTGTGTAAAGTTGTTTCTTTGTGTAAAGTTGTTTCTTTGTGTGAGGCATCATGTACTTAGTGTGTCTGTCTGAGTGCTGCAATTTTTGCGCATTGTGTTTTTCGGTTGTATAAGTGCATTCATGTGCATGTCTACGTGTCAAAGAGCCTGTTTGTCTTCATTTGTATGCTGAGCTGGGGCTTGTGCACTGGCTTCATTTAAAGCAAACTATCATGTGAAGCTGTAGTGCTGGTAGTTGCAGTTGTCCTGTCTGCATGCTGGATCATGATGTAAATGATGCGTTGCTGGTGCAGAGGACGTTATGAGAAAACTGTAAAGTTAAAAACCCTTCCGGACCATCAGCAGGTCCATCAGGACCAGAAGTATCAGCTGGCATCTGGCTGACCTATGGATCCCTGGGAAGCCATTACTCAAGACCCCATCTAAATGACCACACAGCACTCTCCATTAAAGGTTTACTGTTTAATCTATGTAACCAACCAGACTACTTTACCTCATGTCAGAAGCTCACTCTCATTTCTGATTGTTATAATGACTGTTATTTAGTTAGAGTGGATGCTGACTGATTGGCCAGATTGGAAGATTTTCAATAACGTGACTCGGAGGCTCAAATGATAGTAACTCGCAAATCCCACCATGTTGATCTAGTCAACCTGCTGGCAGACTGAAGTTGCTTTCCTAACCTCAATTATTCTGAATCCAAAAGGCCAGAAGCAGGGATTGCCAATACATAAATCAAGGATAAAAAAAAAAATTGGATCAGAGAAATTCAAATTTAATATGCAAGGACAATGCTAATGTGTATTAATGGAGAAGGAACAAGCACTGCGTTAATGACAAAGGATTTGATGCTTCCACGTGAGAGTGAAATAAGAAACACACAGCAGGAGAAGCTCATTACTGTGGCTCACATCGAGCTCACATTACCTGTGTGAGTGCACATGCAAACATATTTGGTAGGTGAAAGACAAAAATACTGTTCATCAAAAGGCCCTGGTATGCCTGATTCAAACTGTTTATGCACATATATACTTAAAACCACACACAACCTGAAATAGACTCACAACTGTAATCTTAAAACCATGTAAAAGGGAGCAGAAAACCTTAATGTGTGTATGTTGTCACACTTGGTTCTCTGATAAAGCTGGAGGCCCCCGACAAGGAGGATACATCCCATGGGGAAATAAGGGAGCTTATCAAATAAAACATAGACTGCAGGGTGTTCCTGTGGAGTATTTGATTAACTTAAAATAAATAAACAGAATGATACATTCATCACATCAAATCACATCAAAATCTAGAACTCTGACAGAAATAATTTTCCAAATAGGCTTGATATAGACTATACAGTTTATTTCCTGTTTAGGTGTTTCTTGCTTTGAAAAAAAACGTAACTAAATCTCTGACAAATAGTATATAATTCATGGCTTCTATTGAGTTACACTTTAGTATAGCACACCTACAAACAGACAGCCCTACACTAAACTCTCTTAGTATAAGACTTTTACTTGTGAGTCTTGCATAATGTTGCCTTTAATAAGTCTCAAATACAACAATCACTTATGTTACGAAATATCTAAAATCCTCTATAAATAACTTGCACTCTGGACATAATACCATCCGACTTTTTAAAAACTGTTTTTACCTCGGTAGAAAGTGTCCTACAAATCTCGTACAAATAGTTAACAGCTCACCGGCATTAGGCATTTTTCCCAAGTCACTAAAGACAGCTGCCATTAAGCCACTCCTAAAGAAGAGAACTCTCGACGCCTCTATGATGAACAACTACAGACCTGTCTCTAACCTCTCTTTTATATCCAAGATTATTGAGAAAGTTGTATTTAACCAGCCCAGCGACTTTCTGAATGAAAGTGGAAGTCTTGATAAGTTTCAATCAGGCTTCAGACGTCATCACAGCACTGAAACAGCTCTGGTCAAAGTGTTAAACGACATTAGGTTGAATACTGATTCTGGTAATGTTTCAGTCCTGGTTCTGTTGGATCTCAGCGCTGCGTTTGATACTGTAGATCACAGAATCCTGTTGCAACGGCTGGAAAACTGGGTTGGAATTTCTGGAGCGGTCCATAACTGGTTCAGGTCCTACTTAGAAGGCCGGAGTTATTTTGTTACAGTTGGCAGCTATGAATCTGACAATTGGCCATGACTTGTGGAGTTCCCCAGGGGTCAATTCTTGGACCTCTTTTGTTTAACTTGTATATGCTCCCTTTGGGTCAGAAATTGCAGAACTTCAACATCAATTATCACAGTTATGCAGACGATACACAACTTTATGCGTCTCTGTCACCACACAACTGCAGCCCAGCAGACGTACTGTGTCAGTGTCTGGAGGAAGTAAACATCTGGATGAGAGAGACTTTTCTACAGTTAAATGAAGACAAAACTAAGATCATTCTGTTTGGGAGCAAAGAGAAGAGGTTCAGCGTTGGTAAATCTGGCACAAAATCGTGATGTCATCAACATCGCTCGCCTAAGGCTCTAGCATGGTTGCCGCGTCTGCTAGCACGAGCTATATTGATGACGTCACGATTTCGTGCCAGCTATATACGGTGGCGCAAGTCGATGCGCCAGTAATTGCAATTTTCTCCATCACAGAGGTGTCGCTGCTAGGTGAAGGTTACCGCTACTCTACAACCACAAAAGTCGAGAAGAAAACAATGCCACTGTCAAGAGCAGGAACACTGTCATCAATAATACTGCTGCAATATCTGGATAATTTAAATTTTTTAATTCAGTTAAAAGAGGTGAAGGTCTGAAGCCCCCGGCATCACTACTTCGAGTCTCTGCCCTCTTCTTTGCCTTCATGTATCTGTCCCGGAGCTTCTTCCACACATTGTTCCAGAACTCTCCCTCTTTCCCCAAAGTTCTGCCAATCTCTGTCCACGAGTTTTGGGAGTTTACGTGGTCCCTGTGCTGTTTCACTGCAGTTTCGTACAGGTGCCTGTACAAACGCACCTCCTGACTGAGCCTGGTCTCAAATTGGTCCATCTGGTTTGTTGTTCTCGGCGCAGCCAAGTTACAAAAATTGACTGGTGCACGACAACGTGCTGCGCCGTCTTTTCAAGGCAAGCGCCATGCATGAAACGTTATTTTGACGTCACGGGCCGCCACCGCCGTGAGCGACGCGTCAACTGTAAGCACGAAACAGAGTAGCGTGTTATGTCGAGCACATGTTCCGACAAAGACAGAGAATACCACTAATCTTTTTCATCACCTGAAGCAGTGCCATCTGTTTGAGCACAGAGAATGCAAACTTTTTTTTGATTAGTTGACGTTAGAGTGCAATGTCTGTCACTATAGACAATCTTTACACACAAATATGCGTCGTAGTTGTGTTCCCGGTCAATGTTTCATAAAGAGAGCGGCACCTCCTCACTGAATCAAGCGAGCAAGTTCAGAGCAACATGTTTCCTGTGTGTTTCTTCTACAAGTAGCTGAGTAAGTTTACTACGTTTGTGAGGGATGTGTATATCAGCTGAGACGTCGGGAAAGAGCTCCCGAACAGCAAGAGAGACAAACGCTGCTGGAGGGCAAACAGTTGACCGGTCAGATATAGGATTTTAATTTAAAATACCTGTTCTGTATTTATCTGAAACAAAATACAAACTCAGTTGTATAGTGTCACATGTCATGTTCAACTTTGACAGAAAATAACTATTTAATTAAAAATTAACCTTCTGATTTCGTCAAATCTCAATTAAGAGTAACAGGGAATATTTAAAATTCACAAAATAGTGATTTATTTTATATCGTGATATATATCGACTGATATAAAAAATGACTTTTTCCCATATCACCCAGCCCTATCACTAACCATATCTATCTTTCACTTCAATGCTGCAGTGGCGCGATGATGAAGTAATCCAAATAAACGTGTGTGTAGAAAGCTTCCCATAAGCCCCCTGATAGCCACCAATAACAACAACACAGCAGCTATGAGCTAACAGTGCAATAGTACGCGTTCATTCATTCATTCATTCGGCTTAAAGTATTGGTGATATAAAGACAGATAATGCCTTATTTAGAGGCTGTATTGTCTATGCCCCAGTTCTCGCCTATTATATGGATATATACAGATCTCGAGTAATCTAAATATCTTCCGAAGAACGCAGACTTTCACCAAACTGTTATCAGTGAGTAGATTAAGTTATTTTATGCCAGAAATAAGGTCCAGGTTTAAAAAAAAAAAAAATACTTCTCCTTTAAAGCTGCAGTCGGCAAGTTTTCAAAATTGCGAGTCTAAAGTCGGAAAATTCGAACTGATACAACTCTCAGGTCCCTCCCCCAACCTCTAACAAGCTCCGAATCGCCCCCCAAACCCCTCCCCCTCTGTGGACGAGGTTGTGCACGTGAGTTCACACCAGTGTGAGCGCACACAAGCTGGGGCAGACTCACGCTCAGCAGTGTGTGCACAAGCTGTGATTGACAGGTAGGATTCCTCCACCCTAACTTGATTGGTTAAAAACAGCCGGGAGCGCTCGGTTTTTGTAAGCATGATTACAGGCTTCAGAGGGAGCTACAGATTTCGTTATTTTTCCTAAACAGCCTATTTAATATTCTACTTCCAGAATCCCATGACAGTTCAAGCTAATATGACTAAAAAAAAGTTGCCGACTGCCGCTTTAAAGAGACATAAAAAGTGCTAAATAGTAAGTTTCTCAGATTTAAAACACTAATGTCACAGGTGTGGTGGACAGAGTCACATCAGTCTAAGCTGGTACAAATAAACAAGTGCTGTCATTTCTAAAAGTTTACCAGCCTCTTAAAGGGGAACTCCGGGGCATTTGAAGCGCGTTTCCATTGCTAGAGGTTGTCAAATACTGATAGTAGGACACAGAGAGGTGCAAATCTGCGCTCCCTGTGTGGAGATCGCGCTGTTCGCAGAGCGTGTCATGCGAGGCTAATACGTGGTGGCTAAGGGGCAAATGCTAACCCTTCCACGTAAAACAACAACTTGCACACAGCAGAAACGTCACACCACTTTATAAACCATCCGACAATAAAGTCACAAGCCTTACAATACATGCCCAGTAATATTGTTGTAATGTTTTAAATACTTGAACGCAGTTTTTCTAGAGAATATAATTGTTTTGTATATGGGATTATCGTCCATCGACTCTTTTGGGCTTTCACATGCGCGAGCCTACAACCAGCCGGTGAGTTACATGCTGTTTATAAAGTTGTTTTGTAACGTCCCCATGCCAGTAATGTGAGAACCATGCATATGGTTTTGATGGTAAGGCTTGTGACTTTATTGTCGGATGGTTTATAAAGTGGTGTGACGTTTCTGCTGTGTGCAAGTTGTTGTTTTACGTGGAAGGGTTAGCATTTGCCCCTTAGCCACCACGTATTAGCCTCGCATAACACGCTGTGCGAACAGCGCGATCTCCACACAGGGAGCGCAGATTTGCACCTCTCTGTGTCCTACTATCAGTATTTGACAACCTCTAGCAATGGAAACGCGCTTCAAATGCCCCGGAGTTCCCCTTTAAGCAGTAATCCCAAACCTTAATTTGCCAAAACTAAAGTTTACACTCATTGGCGGTGTTGATTTGGACTGAGGATAGACCAGAGAAGCAAACACACACAACTTAAAGCATGTCACAAAGAGTGACAGGTTTGCAAACATGATAGTGTTATCATTGAGCCCAGCCCTCAAATCTAATCGTAAGATTTATTTTTGTGACAAGCGAGCTTTTGCCGCATCAGACACGGTTGAGGCAATTAAGAGCAAATGTTTATCTTGGAATTATCTGTTTAGCTAAGTCATCAAAGTGGCACATCTCTACATGCAAATTCAACATTCATACTGGTTACTTTACAACTTGCAGGCCACAACAATCAGGTGTTTGAAAGTATGCAAATCAACACCGGGCATAAGGGATCAATTTCTACTGTTTAGAGTAATGACAATCTGTACATTTCTGATGATTATTGTTTATTATGAGTAGAGCTTACCTCCATTACAAAGGTGTATCAAGTCTTAAAAAACCCTGCTTAGTACATCATATCTGGTTGAAAATTTTTCATAATAGTCATAGTCATATACTTCAAATAAATAAGATTAAAGCCAAGTACTGCTGTCTATTATTTCATTACATTTGTTATCTTTTAGGTCTTTATTTACTAGGCTATTGCATACTTTCAATACTAGTATCAAAATGTTTAAGAAGGTCTCATATCAAAGTCATAATTTTGGTGGTGTGACAGCATCAGGAATCTGGTCCATTAGCAATTGGCACAGGTGCTAACAGCATCAGCAGGCCAAGCAGTGAGAACCACTGTTCATTATGCTTCCTGGCCCTCCATCACCAACACTAAAGATTATTTTCATTACTTATTAACCTTGCAATTATCATTTAAATTAAAACATTAATCTGTTGGTCTATAAAAAAATCTAATTTTTTAAAGAATCACAGACAATGAAAATGTTCTTCCCAGGGCCCAAGGTAACATCTTTTTGCTTTTGTCTACACTCCAGAAACAAATACCACTGAGTTTGAGACATAGACAACTGGCAAAGACACAAAAACAACAAGAAGCTCTGAACACGACATGTTTGGTTTCAACAACTACTTTTTTATCATTATTTTAAAAACATTTTGCCTTTTGGATCCATAAAAAAAAATGCATGTTGTTGTGATGTATGTAGTGCATGAGCTCTGTGTGATGACTGTAAACGTCTGGACTGTTAAAGTGTGTGTAAGATGGACTCTAAAACAAGTTCAGGAATGTTCTTACTGAAGCAGCTTCTCACACTGTGGTACTTTGAAGAAAAGGTGAGGGAGAGCGTGTTGTGTTAGACATCATTTTTGGAGTCCAGTTTAACAAAGAGAATTTGAAGTACATTGTAAAGTTTTGAGTCTAAGTGTTTTCTGAAAGTGAAAAGGAGTCCTTTTTTTAAGGTAATCACAAAATTTAAAAAAAAGCCACAGCACCAATAAAACTGATATTTGCACTAAAATGTGTAATGACCACACAGCTATTGCAAACACATGACTAATTATTTTAAAGAAAAGTGTCATCTTGTAGTGAGCCAGTCGGTAAATAGCAATCATACCTTCAGTAAAGTAGAAGGAACTATTACATTTGCTATGGCTGACTGGCGAGAAAATAAAATATCTGTTAAATAATTAATCAAACGTCCAAATGTCCATGAACAGAACACATTTTTTCCATAGTGCGAGTAGATGTAAACGCCAAACTGATTCTGTGAAAGGCTATTCAGGAAAAAAATAAAAAATTAAATCATGAATCCTATTAATCACTCCTGTATTGTGACAGGCAATACCTCTGATTGCTTAGCAACCAACTCCTCCAGGATGAGATTTACAATGGAATCTCTTTTCCAAAGTTATGGAAGCATCTCTTAAGTGGCAGCAGATATAAAACACACTGTTTGCTCCTTTAGTTCTGCTGCTTGTGTTCTTTATCAGTTATTAATTATTCAAACAAACACTGTGCGTAAGAAGATCAACGCAGAAAAAACACATCACAAATCATTGTTGCTTTTTTCCTGCATTTCATACGAACCAGTAACTGTGGTGGTATCTTACCTTAAAGAGGCGCAGTATGTTGGCCACCATGATGGAAACGGAGCTGGAGGAGGCTCCAATGACACCCACCACCCTCTCAGGTTTGGTGATGATTGGCGCTCCCCCACCAAGACATTTGACATCTGTCCCGTCCTTTTCTATAAGAGCCTGCACGAAGGTGAGGGACTGCTCCAAGGCGTGAGTATCCCTGGAACAGGTGTCCAGGATTCGTGCTCCCAGCGTGATGTTAGGCAGCAGATTGTTGTCATTATTGATGCGGTCAAGGGCAAAGAGCATGGCCTCTAGTCTATGTATACCTTTCTCCTTCTTCAGCTCCCCGCAAGGCTTCCCATCATGGCCTCTGGCATGCACAGGGAATAGCCCACCTAAAGAGATATCTCCATCAATGCGAATAGAGTTCAAATGCGTTTGTCCAGGCCCTTTGGGTTTGGCAGCCTGAGTGGCCTTGAGGGAGCCATAAAAAAGAAGCAGCAGCACAAGCAGTGACAAAATCTGGCTGTTTCTTTGACAACTGGTCCGATGCGGTCTACATGCCGGGAGCGGAAACATGATCACGGTCCAAGCACACATCCACATCACCAATCACAAAACAAGAAGAGCCAGGTATTATTTTATGATGGCCAGAGGGTTAATTGCAAAACCTCTTGAAGCAGTTGGCAGGAAAAAGGCTTCCTCTCATGTCTCTGCTCTCTCCTAGGTATTCAATAAATGCAGAATATGAGCTTGGCTCCAGCACAGGATGTAATCCTGTTCTCTTCTCTTCTTTCACTCCCTCACTCCATCATTGGACCTCTGTGGTGGGCAGCTTTCTGTCTTCTGTTATTCAGAGACTTGCCTATGGAGATCCTTCACTTGGGGCATTAAGAAGAACAAAGGTGACCGATAAGCTTTTTTCTTCCGTCTCTCCTCCTTCTCTTTGTGTCTCTTTGCTCTCCACCTCAATCAGAAGTTTTTAATCTTCTCTGTTCCCCTGGGCAGAGATTTGGTGTATGTCAGAGCCCTCAGGCCTTCTCAGGTCCACAGGCTTCAGAGTGAATTCCTAAAAGATGAAAAAGAGAACTGAAGTGAGGCAGGGCAAAGAGAAAACAGAGAAGGGCAAAAGAATTTGAATTGGTATGAGCTTTTCAATAGCTCTTTTTTACTTAACCTTTTAACTGCAGCATTAGGTGGAATAAGGAGACAGTTCCATTCTCAAACTAATTTCTTTCCTCTTACACTTTCTTCCATTTTTAATTTCAGAAGGCTGGCATGGACTCTCAAGACTGGTTGACCATAGTCAGATCTAAATATTTTATTTCCAACTATCAATTTTATCAGCAGTTACCATTATGAAGCTGCAATGCTTTTATGACTTATGTTTCCTGTCTCTAACATTAAGCTTACAAACCAAAAAAAAAAAAAAAAATCACTGACATTCTATGGTTTCAGTAATAACACTGTGGTACTGGCACTGTCAGCAGCAGTAGCGTACCAATGCATTACCACTGCTGCCTTAAAGTCTGTCAAATCATTAGATACATTTCAGAATTAGAGGGAAGCTCAGAAGACCTAAAAAAGCTACTGATAAAGTCTCTTTGTGCTAAATGGAGGCATTTCTGCTTATGACAAGAGAAAAGGAAATTACAAATTTTTATTACAGATGGTTCTGTGGCTTGCAGGAAAGACAAGTACAACAAATCAAAGGTTGGGATGTAAGAAATTGATCTGAAATTATTATAGGTATTATAACCAAAGATCCCATTCAACAGATCAGAGTAATAATGCCCTTTACAGATGCACAGTTTCTAGTTTCATTTTTTAAACTAAGGTCTGACCTGTCGATTACAATTTTCTAAGAGCTATACGTACAAACCACATACAAAAATATTTTTGGAATATTTGTTTTCCTTTAACATTTAACGATGAAAAATACTGAAAATACCTTTCACATTTTCTCAAAAACTGCACCAGGCTACAGAGCCATCTTTCTCTCTCACTGGCATCCCTCAAAGGCATATGTGTGGCAGCATTTCAGACACAGAAAACATGCTGACTGAGAGAAGCTTGACAAAAGCAAAGCAAAAGTTTTTAATAATGGACCAAACCAGCAAGTACATTTTGTTTATTTTTGCAACTACTCTTATATGATATTTTCATTATACCTCTTTTATAGCCAAGCCAAATTTGCACGTTATATGAATTATTTGGCTGGATATTGAATCGAATTGGAAATTGAACCGAGTTGCAACCTCTTGAATTGGAATAAAATCGATACCAATACCAGCCCTAATGATCTTGTGTCTTGAAAGTAGCAGAATGACCTACATAGTTGGTAGGCTGTTAGTCATTTTCTGATCACAAAGAATCAATTAAATTTACTTTAATAGTCCTATATTCAGTAGATTTTTAGATTAACTTCATTTATAAACAGCAATTAGCCTGGCTGACGCGTCCACAATCTCGATGAGATGGTGGTCTGGGAACTAGGTGTGCATTTTCTCGTATTTGAGGCGTGGTTTACGAATGCCTAGAGCCGTTTATTGGGCGCTACGAATGTCTATCAAATGACGTCAGGTTCTTCCCATGCTGCTTTGCGCGCGATTCATAGCCAATTGTATCACTTATACCAGATGACGACAGAAATTCGACGAGGAAGAAGAAAAAAAAGTAAAATAAAAGTAAACTTGCGCTCTAAGCTACTTAAATTGACAACAAAGTAGGCCTATATGCTATATTCTACATGAATTTTTATGTTGTAGAGTTGTGAATTTATTTTTATAATGGAGAAATTGAGCAGCCTTGCTTTGTTGTCTACAGTAGTAGATCAACCCTCATCTTACTTTGAAGCTCCCAGCTCCCAGAAGTGACGTCGACGCAGCTTTAGCAGCAGAAAAGCTATCAGGCTTGTGTTGATAATAATAAACTCCTGGACTATGTACAAACTTCCAAATGCATCGTTTTGTGAGTACAGACCATATTTGTACTACTGTAGAAGTTTGGTGTCATGACATGTGATTCTAGTGTGGTAATTTTGGAGATACTGCCAGGGTCCGTTAGCGCTTGTACTAAGCTATTCGGGATAACTCAGTAACTCAGCTGATGTTCAGCCAATATCGGAAAAACTTCGGGTGGGCTACTTGGCTGGATGTCACGGTTCAAATGACCCCAGGGTGAATCTACTCCGAAACACTTTCTAAGGCTGCATTGAACGGTAACGTTGTGTCCGCTGTCATGTTGGATTAACACTCTACAAGCTTCGGTGTAGCGCATAGACGTCGTCATCGTCTTGCTGCCCCCCCCCGTTCTGTGATTGGTTCGCAAACTCTGGCAAAAAAAAGGGCGGTGGTTTCCAGGCTGACTTTGCAGTGAGAATGAAATCGAGCGCAAAGCAGCATGGGAATTCCCAGGCTAAACAGCAATATTACTTTTGCACAACTAAAACTATTCGTCTTATATAATAAAACGTTACCATCAAAGTCTTCCTGCACACAGAGAGACATTAGTTTAAACTTTTGTGTGGAAAAACACTACTGACTGACTGAATGACTTAGTTGAGGAGCGATATTTCTGACGAGATTCTAGAAACAGAATTGCCATTTTTTTCTCAACCACAACAATCAGTCACTCCTCATCTAGTCTACATAAAACATTTGACACGTGACAGCGCTGCTTTAAAAGCTGGGAAGAAACTAAATATAGGACAAACAACTGTGTTAAAGCACCACAGAAAGAAAGCTACTGTAGGACAGGGGCCAGAATGTACTGGCACGATGTGGTTATTTGACAAATTAAAGTTTTTTTTCACCCAAGGAGCAGCGACACTGGATGTCGATAAGCTAAGCAGCGCATCACAGAGCACTGTCACACAGCCTCCTGCTGCTAGTGTAGGGTTGTAGTAAATAACAACTGTCTGTTTTGACATGGTTCAGCACCAATGTTCACGCCTAAAGGCTCTACAGAAGCTGGCATTGCATAAACTTATTGTTAAAGAGGGACAGCGCATGAATTGTTTGGAATTATTGTTGTTTTAGAAAAGATGCGTCATGACATTGAGTATTGAGAAGAAACTGCCTTGCTACTGCTGCTTCCACTGGGCAATACTACCAAACTATTACAACAACGGAAATATAGAAACGTTGAAAACTCGTTTTCATGGGACCTTGGAATAGGAGCTTAATCAGCTTAAGAAATCCCTGCATTGTACAAGGTGGACAACATGTAAATTTGGCAATGAATTAATCAACATATTCCAATAAAATGAAGAAAGAACCTGTAACATTTCTAAGAAATTGTGTAAGCTCTTTAATTAAAAGGTATCCATAGCAATCCATAGCAGTATTGTTTCAAAGATGTGAGGGTTATCAAACATCATATGATGATTCTTTACCATTTCAAATGTTGTTAACAAGCTTGCACAATATGCAATTTAGATGTACAACTAGTTTGACTTTCAAGGCTCTGTCTTGTAATATAAATATACAAACTGACATGATTATTACCTCCCTATTCCTTTTGGTCACCGATACTCACACATCACTTCTGCCAGAGAGGGAGACACACTATGCCACTAAAAGCCATATTGTATTTGCATTTCTGTAACCAGTTCAGTCCGGCAATTGTGATGGGCTCTGAAGGAACAATCTCTGCACAGAGTAGCAGAATGGGGTTCTAGACATTGGTTTTCCAGCAGAGTGGGTTGAGGCCTCGGATCAGCAATGGCTGAGATTCATTGAGAGCATATTCGAAGTGACAAGGTCCTTTGAATACACCCTACTATCTCCTACTGAGTGAGAAGTCATTTTTCAGACTTGATTCACTCCAGGTCCACTTAAACTGCTGCAGAGCAGATGACAACTGGGAAGCCAGCCAACTCACCTTAGCCCCCATAACGAAATACAAACCAAGCAGCAGTACATCTAGCATTAGAGCAAATACTGAAATGAAGAGAGTGAGTGGTGCTGCTGCAGCAGATGCTGCACCGTGTATATATAGGACAAAGGAAAAAATACAACTGTAAGCACTGAATTGTTCAAATATGAAACTGTTCTGCAAGAGTGCAGAATTCAAGACAGATGCCATTAAACTTCAAGTCTGTAGAAATGAAAGGCTGGTGAGGTGACAGCTCATATCTTCTTCAGACTGAAAAACACTTGCCAATCTGGGTGAGTTTGTGTCAGTCTGTGCAATTGCAGGAGAAAGATCTTACATCTAAGATTACATGAAACATTTTGTTGATGAGCTTGTCTTGCAACATTTCACGTCAATATCTTATCATGCTTCCTCAATGACCAGAATGCAAAAGGTTCTTTCAGTATTTTCGAAGGTAATGGGAGCATTCCGGGAGGGTTTTCCATACTCTGTGAAATAATCGGAAACTGTCAAAACTTATCTGAAACCCGAGAAATCAGTTATAATGAACCAATGGGGTTGCGACAGACCTCTTTTCACACCTTCATTCAAAGTGACATGTAATGATGCACTAACCTAAATGAAAGCACAGTGTTTGAAATTGGGTTGAACATAATAAGTGTTTTCAGTGTATATCTTATTTTTCACAGCTCGGCTGTAATACACTGTATGTAACACAGATGCAATGTTGTGGCTCTCATTACTCTTCGAGCATGACAGACTGTAAATCTGCCTCATTTCTAGCTTGCTTTTAAAGCACTGCAACAAACACGATAGGGACAAACAAGTTCCAAAGGCACCAAAACGGAAGTCAAAATGTATGTATATTTAGACATGCCCTGTTAATGGCATACCCCAACAAACATGGATAACATGGACTTGAGAAAAACAACAAAAAAACACTTACCAGATGCAAAATGTCAAAGACAGCTGCAGGAACAACTGAGGATTTATATTAGAACAACCTTTCCTCAGGTGCAAAGGCATATTGGAGAACGTTCATTTATTTTAAAAGGCCATACAATAACCTTGAGCCAAACAAGTGTGCATTATCACATGGCCTTGCAAACCTAATAATAATACTGAAGAATATAAAGACCTCTAGTGTTTACAATGCACATTAACAGTATCTGCTTTGGCTGTTCCAGCACAAAATTAAATATTTAAAAGTACAGTATGTTACATTTTTAGCCCCCCTCCAACAAACATTCAATTCTAACCTTAGTCCTATGTCCATAAGATGTTTTTTCTATATGTTACAAGACACTGAGAAGTGAGACCACATTCTCATTGGATTAATGAAGCAGTAATGCATACAGAAATGTAAAAACAGAGACAGGAAATGTAGAAAGGAAACCTCTTAATATAAAAAAATGGGCTTCGGAAAATTAACTGGGGAAGAAAATGGAAAGAGGAAATAATGAAGAAGTGAATGGAGAAGTGAATACATCTATGAATATAACAAATAACCTAATTTTATTTTCATTTTTTTAAATGTGTTGTGAAATAAAACAACACAATAAAAAACTAATAGATCAACAATGTAAAGAGAAAAAATACAGAAATAAATAAATGAAAAGCAAATAAAAAGGAAGAAATTTAAATATTCCAATTAAATAAATAAAATTGAAATTGAATATCAAAGTAAATAAACAGTGGCATTATAACACAAGCTAAAATGAATGCAGTTGAAAACTAGAGAAAAAAAACAAATGGCCATTTATATGTTTTTGTATTTACTTCAGATTATGGCAGTTTCAGGCCTCCATACAGATAGACAGGATCAAATCTGTCATAAATGTAATAGCTAGGCATTTACATTCTTCTTATCTGCAAAGCACTACGTACAGTCTCTGAAAAGAAAAATCAGTCAGCCTGCATGTTCCACAGAAATCACTGGATCAAATCCTGACCATTTGTTGCACTGATTTTTACTGTAAATATGCAAGCATTGTAAGGAACCAATACAATTAGAAGCTAGAGCAAGGACAAGGACAAGTAAGTCAGCAGCTACAGCAGTGGAAGCATCGGAATGGTATTCACTTTCTATCACTTTGAACAATATTCAATGTGTACCACTCGCCAGGTGATCTGGCAGCCCAGCAGCTGATAGCGGCCATGGCTCTGGGCTGCTAACCTGAGGAAGCACGAGCAGCCATTTAGACGCTGCACCAGCCAGCCTTGCCACCAGGGTTTGTAGTGGTCATGGCTACTGAGCATCTGCTTTTATCAAGCGGCTCACACTGTGCCGCCTGACAAACTACGGCACCACAATGCAGGCTGGCAGCTTCTGACGGACATATTACCAAATCAACTTAATTATCTATTTCAATGCAAAAAAGGACCAAATTTTGATATTCGCAAAGTATTTGAACTGTATGTTGACATTTAAGGGACAGAACATACCAAACTGACCTAAATATAAATGGACTGCATTACAGTAAATAGCACTTCTCTAATCTTAACATCTTGCCCCAAGATACTTTGATATGTGGACTGGAGAAGCTAGGAATCAAAACACAGACCTTCCAAATGGTGGCCAACTGTTTTGACTCCACAGACTACCAATAGGCTACATTAGTTATAAGAAGCCCTGTGGGTAAGACTCTTCTAAGATCTAATCGAGTTTTCATCGCTGAAGCCTTTTGTCCTTCAAAGCGAACCATGAAATAAGCTAACAGATGAATGGCACATTGTGCAGCTTGTCTCATCAGTTAAATACTCACACTCAGCAGTCAGGTTCTTGAAGTGATCAGAATAATTTTCTCTGACAGTTAGCACTTTTCAAATTTGTTTTGCCATTTCTTTGAGCTCATCATCCTCTTGGCTGACAGTTTTTTTACAATCATAAACAACATCTAATCTTATGAATTGGGTGTTGGTCTTTGCCCTGTACAAGACAACACCAATTTGACTCCGGAAAGATCAACAAACACCCAATAAACATTGGTTTCTACGACTAAGAATACTACAAAAAGACAAAATCTGCATTCCTCTTCCAGTCTATTCAGCCTGCCTGCATTTACAATTGCTCTTTACCCAAAAACAAGAAAAACAGGTTAGGTATGCTCTTTGAAGCAGCTGAATATGAGCTACAGACCTCCCCCTTTACACCTTCACACTGCCTGTTTTTTGTTTTTTTTAATATAAATCACTTTACATTGAAAATTTCACAGCTTTAGTCTATTTTGCAGCTAAATTATTACCACAAGGGGGACATTATAAATGCAAACAAGAACACATCTGAAATTAATGTATATTTATTGTTAGCAGGTTATTCTGAGACTTGAGCAGCTGCTTGGTGGCCAAGCCAGCCAGAGAGACTTTTAGAGGAAGCTCTCCTCTCACAGATGGGCAGGAGGGGTTCTCTAATTGACACTCCACCATGTTGATGCTGCACAGCAGATCAATAGGAAGGTAGAAAGTAGTGCTGCCCTGAGGAAAATGAATGGAAAGAGTAGGCTTAGCTGCGCACAAGGACTGGAGAGCTTAGGGGAGGCTGCCACTTTGTTTCTAATGAAAGAAAAAAGATGACTGAAATAGCCTTAAAAAGATGCATCAATAAGGTTTGAAGTGGTCTAAGGGTAATACTTATTTTTTTTGTGTGTAGCAAAATCAGAACTGTGACAGAATTAAAATAGTACCCTAAATGGAGCTATAACCACCTGTCGCTTTCGAGTACCATAACCCGGTAATTCCCACCTCACTGATGAAACTGGAAACTTGCAATCTGTATTTTCACCAGCTCTAAAGAGTATTTCTGTGCATCATTTCGAGCAGCATTACATTTCATTCCTTTTCCAGCCTGTAATCAACAGGGTTCCTTCAAAATATTTCTTAGAACAGATCATTATTTTCAACAACATAACAAAGATAAACATTTTCAAAAATAACTTTCAGATCAAGAGTTTCTTAACAAGCATGAACGCAGCACAACACCACAAAACTATTTGCATAATTTAGACGACGTAAATCTTCAGACCATCATACGCCTCCATGCAGCTCTAAACACAGGGTCTTGATGAAAAGAATTTCTTTTTTGCCAGCTGTCAAACTGTGTATGTAAGACAAACAGCAGTCTTCTGTACCCATTTGTGTCATACTTCAAATCAATGGCAAGCTTCCAATCACATATCTATATAGTGTGAACGTGGGCTCCTTCCATCTAAAGTCTCAGATTTCTAAGCTGCTGAATCTCCAAACCTCACTTTGCATGTAGTTTCCTTAATTAAAGAATCATCTTTTGGTTCTGCCTCTCATTTATCATCATGGCTGTTTACAAAACTGAGACAGGTAAAGATGTTGTCTAAGAGTCAGGATACAACTAATCAGAATCAATTTCCACAGTAATTATGAATACAACTTTTTCCAAGATTGAACATCTTTTCAATCATGAGGTAAATTGGCACAGTGACAGTGCACATTTTGCATTAATAATCAGTATGTCAGAATCAGTTTCAGTAAATTTCCCCAGTACACTCTTCAGAACCCTTTAATTAAAGATTTATCTGAATACTGAAACTCAAAACCAGAAAGAAGAAAAAAAAAGATGACCATCCCTAGATTTTGCAATTAATTTTCCACATAAGATGTATGCCAATGTCATCATTCAGCACATACATTTCTGAGATGCTAAACTTAATTTCCAAATGATACTGTCCAAACTGCATGTTCGGTTGGCTGTGGTCTCAATCACTTCATGTCGCACGTGGCAGTTAGAGGAGTAATGTGACCAAAAACAATATTTAGTTGGGATTTATTTATCATTTATTTTTGGAGTGATTTTTACATCATGCCTCCTGCTCACGGATTTTAAAATCAGTGGGAAGCCCATACGTGAATATTTTTCCTTCCCCCTCGCAATTTAATAATTACAGATGAAAATACCTCCTCATGCTCAGCAAACTTAACTCCAATTCCCTCCAGGGTGACACCTTTAATATTTGAAGAGAACCAGATCTTTTTTCTTTCGCCTTCACTTCATCATCTTAGAGTGAAATTTGTCATTTCTGAATAGCTGCCAAAAGAGATGCACCCTGATATCTTATTAATGGGCAGTTATGACAACTTGCAGTAGATACTGCCATTTTCTTTTAAAGAAAGCGAGAGGCAGGGCGAGAGGTCGCCAGTCCATCACAGGGCCACACAGAGACCAACCAGACAACCATCCACACTCACTCCTAGGGTCAATGTAGAGTCACCAATTAGCTCAACATGCGTGTTTTTGGGCAGTGGGAGGGAGCCGTACCCAGAAAGAACCCTCGCATACACGGGAAGAACACGCAAACTCCACACAGAAAGGCCCCAGCCGGGATTCGAACCAGGAAACCCTCTTGCTGTGAGGCAACGGTGACCAGCACACCCACTCTACAGTTCTATAGAATCTAATTTCACTCTCCCAAATGAATAGAGGGGTCCCAAAACTTAACATGTGAAACATAACTCTCACCATCATAAAGTAATTAACTGTGTTTTTACGCAACACACATTCATTTCAAAGCCATCCATCCATCCATTTTCTATACGTCGGTCGGGTCACGGCCCCCCCGCCTATCCCAGCGGTCATCGGGCGAGAGGCGGGGTACACCCTGGACAGGCCGCCAGTCTCGTTTCAAAGCACTTGATAAAAACAAATGATACGGAATACAAACTGAAAGAAGAGTGCAAATCTAAAGCAGATAAATAAATATCAGGGCTGAATAGATTTATGATTCGTGATCTTGAGCTAAAAATTCCACTGAACATTTAGCCCCACTTAAACACAAAGGTGGTGGACTATAGGGAACACTCACAGTCACAGTTCACAAGAAAATACATCAATATTAAAATGGAAGTCTATCTTTTATGTGCCGTTTTCGGCTGAACCTTTTATATTGCTCAAGGTCCACTTTGTGGTAGGGAAAGCTGACTTCTCAATTGTATGACACAGAGTCTGTCAAAACTTATTTGACTTTTCCTACAGTTAAATTCAATGTTCTTTATTCAGCTTTAAAGGTTCAATGGAATGAAAATAAATGGAGGCTTTTATATATTTTTATAGGCTTTAGTGGTCCCCTTACACTGTATCTGAGTTTTTTCCCCAAACATTCTGCCTTGGTGCAGAATTACAGCCAGTCAAAAATGAGCTTTCCTTAGGATCCTCAGAATGAGCTGTTTAGGGTCTGCAGCTTTAAACGCAAATTAGGAGGAGAAAAGCGGGGCAAAGCGGAGGGTGGGGGTGTGGCCTTACTTACGCCCGTGGTACCATGCACAAATGTTTTGTGAATCGCTATGGCACATAGATGGCACGGCAGCCCTATGCCGTAAAACTAGCGAAACCTGTTGATATGAGCTTACTTTGACAATATGACAAACTAGTTAGTGAACAACTCTCCTAACACAGTCAAACATCAAGCAAGTGCTACACAAGACACAGCAAGACGACAAAAAAGGCGTGCGTGAAGGGGAAAGCAGGAGTGAGGATTTTGACATTCTCATCTGATTGCTCTGGTTTGCAAAGATGCACGAAGTGCTAGCGCTGGAACCATGAATGAATCATTATCCTGATGAAATGCACTGAATTTGTGGATTTATTGTTCTTCAGGAAGCTTGAAGTCGGGGGTTTTGGTCTAAAATGAGCGAGCTAACCATCTCATGGGCATGCAAACACCTCCAACAGCCCAGTTGGCAGAGATAAGAGCTTGCAGATGCTATTAGCTGCATAGCTAACGATACAAACCCTTTGTTGTGGTAACAAGCTATGTAACTATACTATACATATAGGAAAGCAACACAATTATAGAGCATTAAATTACTACTTTCAGGAATGAGAGTCCCAAGTGAGGGACGAATGGAGCAGGAGATTGACAGGCGGATCGGTGCGGTGTCTGCAGTGATGCGGGCTCTGAACCGGCCCGTCGTGGTGAAAAAGGAGCTGAGCCAGAAGGCGAAGCTCTCGATTTCCCGGTCAATCTATGTTCCTACCCTCACTTATGGTCACGAGCTGTGGGTAGTGACCGAAAGAATGAGATTGCGAATACAAGCGGCCGAAATGAGTTTCCTCCGCAGGGTGTCTGGGCTCTCCCTTATTGGGCTCGGTATTGGCCCAAGTTCTGAAAACATTCGTAGGTGAAATGTTTGGCGCACACATACACAAATCTCTTCGGTTCTGTCGTCACTTTCCCAGAAAAAACAAAATCTGTCCACTGGCTCTTTAGAGGTTCTGATGCAGGAGCTCTAAACAGATTTTTTACATCCATGTACAGCGCAATGAGCTGGCCAAAGAGCTGTGGGTGGGGAAAGGCAGTTTATTGGCTCTGGGGGGAAACAACCTCCACGTCATAAGAGGCGCCACGTCATAAGAGGCAGCTTTCCCGATCAGGCCATCTGCATGGTCACATTACCAAAGGCGGAGAATAATTTCCATTGCATGGTTTAGGTCTATCGTCATTTTTAGCCACTGGGGGACCGCAGGCAGGCTAGAGGAACTCATATTAATGTTAAACAACCTTAGAAAGTGAAAATTTCATGCCATGGCTCCTTTAATAATGGTTGCCACAGCTAACCAGCCGTAGTGTGGGGCCTGCTGACTTAATCAATTTATACTGTAAAAGAATGTAAATCATAAATAAAGAAAAGATAAAGATAAAGTGTTAGCAGCCAACACAAAATCATAGTATATGACTGATAATTGGCATCTCATTGTGTTGTCTCAGCAGAAACAAGATTATTTCCAAATGCCTCTAAAACACCAAATAAGAAGGTCCAGTGACATGTGATCATGTGATGTTTTTTTAAACCAGACTACTGCACTAATTTCAGATGTCTATAAGCAACTGTATAGCAAAAAAAACAGATAAAACGTGTAAAATGTGCCTAACAAAGTTTCTATATTTTGGTAATAAAACAAATATGAGGCACAATGTTAGCCGTTTTCACCCTGTCCTAAAATCTGTAACATCAAGGAATACAGCCAGCCCAAATAATCAGCCACAAATAATGAGGCTCTGTCAACTTTGTGCACCAACTTAGAGAAAATAATCAAATATGTGAGTGCTTCCATAGATAGGGATCTAATAGTGTTGTTTGGTTGTGGAGAATCCACTTTCACCAGCTGTTCAAGACTGTGAAGTAGTGCTCCCTTTATAAACTTCATGAAATTCATGTTGATCTGAAAAAGCAGCTATGTGTGGCACACAAAGATCTGAAGATGCAAAAAACTGAGATAAAGGAGTTCCTGCTCCAGTCTAAAGTATCAAATAAAGGTTCTGCGCAAGGCATTTAAAAATAAATAAATAGAATATTAACTGAGACATCTCAAAATTAGATACTGCCTAAGATGCATAAAATCATTAACAGAAAAAGATTTTCAGCTGTAATGCTAAACTTCACTTAGTTCTCAGGCAATTATACCAACATCATCCCCTTATAGGCATCACTACGTCTAACTGGCAGCTTTCTAAGCACTTGATGAGTTAGTGCTGGAGAAGCAATAAACTCTCAACAGGCACTAGTTCACTGCCAACAAAACACCTAACTGAGAGCATCCTTATATCACCTAATTTATAGACACAGCAGCTGATTTATACAGACGGAAAGCAATTTCAATTTTCATAGTGTGTATGCACCTACACCTCTGTTCCATCGAGCCACACCTAGAGCACTTGAATAGATGGCCACATAGTTGCAAAAAAATTCAACGTGACTGCCACTGCTACTCAAAGGATTGGGAGTATAGATAGTATGGATGCAATGTCAGACCGATTATGCCCCACTGACAGCCGTCTCAATGACCACAGATAGTTTTACTGGCTCGAAAACACAGAAAACGCATCTAAAATGGGAAAGAGTGGTAGTGCAATCAACTGTGCCGACAGATTCAGAAAGAACTTTCCTGTAACTTCCCAAATGCAAAGGACAGCGAGCCAAATGGATTACTGTCATTCATCAGGACAACAAGGATCAGGCAATGTGGATTTGTAATGAACACTTTCAGTTTTTGGTACATTAGATTTTCGGTGAGGTCATTATTGTAAGCCTCAATATTTAGACAAACTTACATGGCAAATTTTGCGTCCCCTATAAACAATCTGTGCAACTGCAAGGTTTATTTCTTTGTTTTGATTTGTCCTTAATGTTTATAACAAATTTTACAAAAAGCTTATTTTTTCTTACAACAGCCAAAGGGAGAATCTTATCCTTCATCTTTTGTGCTAATATTTATCACATCCAAATGGGCCTTGTGAAAAACTGATTGGAGAGATTATTTAAAATCGTTTGCATTTGTAAACAATTAATTTTAGAAGCAACATTTCACATCAGAGAGTCTGGGGCAACAGAATCTATGTTTGACTAACCACTCAATCAACTTCTTCAGTAAACAAGTAATGATTGTATTCACTTAAATCAATTCATGTCCAGTATAAGATATACATTTAGAAAATTACAGCTAAAAGGTTCAAATGGGAAAACCATCTGAAAGAAAAGGAGATTAATGACATAATTCAATTTTCTTTCCCTTGGCATCTGATCTGTTTTGTCAACGTTACATATAAAAAGGAAAGATGTGAGCGGGGAGGTTTAATATTTAAAAACTCAAGCACATTAATTAGTGAAACAGTACAGTGCAGGGGACAGCTGTGATTTATTTCGAACCCTGAGATATGTGGTAAATCTTGCTAAGACATGATATTGTGCAATAGCTGACTGTGGTCGTTTGATTTCCCTTCACAGAGAACCCTGAGGAAGCAACGGAGTAATTTATCTCATGAAATATCAACTTTATGACAGCCACACCAGAGAGCCGCTCCATTTCTGTGCAAGCTACAGATATTTTAGGACAAGCATGTTGAGTTTATTAACATAAAATCGTCACAGACCTTCTTTAACTCAGCAAATGTAATGTGTTGTTTCGAAGATACTGGAAGCGATTTGGAAGACTAGGTTGAAAACAGGAGGGAAGAAGAAATGGACCATCCCTAAATCTTCTGTTTACTTGCTCTGGATGCTTTTCGGTGAAGGCTAATGGAGGGCTAAGATCACTGAGCTGCATCAAGCAGGAGATAAATGGACTGAAATGTGAGAACAAGCCCGATATCTCTTGCCCAGGAAAAGGAGGGAGGATTCTCATGCTGCTTAAAAAGGATGAAGATGCCATGAAGGGAAACCACAGGGGAGTCAGAGGAACATATTAAAAACTGTTGACTTCCAGTTCACTCAGTGGCTGGTTCAGTAATGATCATCTTACTAGAACAATGAAATATTTCATACTCAAAAACCTAATTTCCCACCCCTTTACAGAGTCATATGCTTTATGCAGGGTCTCCCACATGCTAATTCATTGGGGATAAAGCACCAACTACTTGGTATTCATCACTGCTAACACATTCTCTTCAAGTAAAGCTTTCAATTCCTACCCATCATCACATGCACACCTTGTGGCCTAGACTGAATATTATTCAGAGGGCAAGTCTGAATCTTGAATCTACAGGTTAAAACATATCTTGGGCTCTCAAACCTGCAGGCAGTGAAAACTACTCTCACTCAAAATGTGAGCCTGGTTAATGGCCCTGTGAAAAGATGGCAGGCATAAGGTGAACTATCTCCAGCCTCCTGTTGACTAAGCATTGCTTGGTAATGGTGCCCAACATACTTCATCTTGTGGGTCAAATACAATCTTTTTTAACTTGGTATTTGGGAACATAAACTATTGTAGTAGTTTGTATTACAGAGCTTGAATGAAATAACCGACTACATCACAAGCCATCACTGTCTAGCGTGTTCAAGCAAGTGTCTCTGTGTGAAGGGAGAAGTGGAAGGGGGGCACAATCGATACAGAGGGCTGCTACTTCTCAGACACATTGATTGATTTACTGTATCTGTTGAGCTGGACCTGCCCGCCTGTCAGGATTAAGGAATTATGTCTTATCAAACCTGAGCCCCTGACAGAGCTATTTCCAACAGAATCACTTCAAGCCGCAACATATGGAAAACTAGGGCACATCAGAAAGAATGAGTGGCTTGGAGGCAGAGTGTTTGTTAGATTTTCTTTTTAAGATAATGGGAAAAATATGATTTATAGTCACACAAACATCAAGTGGCTGTGTGAAAGCTGAAGTTAAAGTCATCTGACATGATGTTTGTTGAGTGTTAAGCCATCTCCTGCATAAACTAGACAAAACTGTACAAACACTTTTAATCTACTGCTGCTGATACAGAATGCATGAGGGCCAGAGCTTCGGGGAGTAAATGCCCAATCTGAAGGTCTCCATGAAGGCCTGAGTACATTTTCATCATTTCTGTGAGAAAAGGAGGCTTTTTTTTATTCCAGTGTATCCGAGAGAAGTATCCTGATTTTGTGAAAATTCAAATGATCACTCAATTTCATGTCGGAACTCAAATGAAACCTTGCAACACAGCAAAAAACACACATAACAGTGTATACATTACCAAAGAAATCCTATACAATATTGTAGTATAAAAAAGGAAAGTAATTTCTACAATAACGCACAAAATAAAACAGAGGGGTGAAAGAGGAACATCTTAAAATTCACCTTTAGTCAAGATTTCATCGACCTTTTAAATTCAATAAAACTACCCGCTGAGGCCAACCCACAGCCTTTAACTACATTCTGTAGAAAAAAAAAAGTTAATGTTTAAGAAATTATAGTCATGCTGCTGAAATAACAGGAATTAATGGAATCAATGTTCAAATAAAAGAGAAGCAATGCAAATATCGTGAAAACTAGACTTGCAAGTTTGCAAACATTTTTTTTTTTATGGCAAAACAACTAAACATCAGCAGATAAATGTAGTCAACTTATTGATTTGATAATCAACAAAAACTGACCAATTTGAGAAGCACTTTATAATTTAAGAAATATTTTAGCTGGAATCTCCTCTGTGACATTTATCTAATCATATTTGGGTAAAAAAAAAAAGAAAGGGACATAAAGAAGCGCGAAAATGTCAATTTGGCCTCTGGGAATAGATTTTCTGACATTGTAAAAACACAGATGGGTCAGTCAATCAGGCAGCTGATTAGTTGCCATTTTGAGATAATTAGCACTGGCTGCAGACTACTATCCGAGGTGGAAAACAAATTAATGTAGACATGGTTAGTGCTGGCAGTTCCCTTTTTCTCCCCCAGTGGGACTGTTGGAGTGGGATGTTTTGGTAATCTGTGGCCATTACTTAAGTTGACACAATTATTGAAAATATATAAATTGCAAACCGAGTACATAACGGATAGCAAATGGCAGCAAAAATTCGTGTTATGCACCGTTATGCACGGTTGCAAAATAGTTGCTGCTCTTACCAACAGTCAAACAATGCAGCAAACCACACAAGAAAGATTCCTGAACAGGTTTACATGCACCTGAAATGCATGACCTGCACTCTCCACTCCACTATGTTGTCATTGATGCTTGGTAAACAAAGCAGCGCATGCATTGTGTATTCCCGAAATAACAAATAAAGTAATAAAACAACCCCCATAGATCGCACAGTAAATAGGGTTCACCAATTAATTAAATGAACAGCCTAATGAGCTCCACACAGGCACTTTCTGCATCTGCGTATTCACTTTTCAACTTCAGCACATCTGGCTACAACAAATCCAGCCTTTACAGCAGACCTGAGGGGTATTCCACCAAAGTAGCTAAAGAAAGCCAGGCTATAGAGGGAAAGCCTCGCTTGAACTAACACCATCTCCCAATTCAGCAATAGAGCCTCCATAGCAATAACAACATGTCAGGTTATAGATGGCGGCAATCAGTAAATACACTGAACCAGCAAGAAAACATGAAAGGTGGGGTATGAGATGTTTTCTGGAGCATTTTTTATCATATTTTCTGAAAAAAAAATAATATTTTAGTCCATTGTAGAGGGTGTAGCAAGAGGAAATGTCTGACCAATAGAAGTAATGATGAGAGTTACTTCTATTGGATTCTGACATGCCAATCAACCGTCAGCCCTATCATGACCTAAGCTAGCTAGTTAAGTACGGTTAATGGAAGAAAGAAAGAAAAAGAGTAGTCTTTATTGAGAGGTGCACCACACCTGGGCCGTTTCTCAAAATGCGTACTTGTCTGTACTTGCGTACTCGTGTACGAAGGACCAAGTACTGTTCCAATTCAAAGTACGCATCCAGACAAGTACGCTCCACATTCCCGGATGTGTGCTTGCTCCGCCCATTTTATCGAGTTTGCTTCTGTGGTGACTTGTGTAGACTTCAGACAGCTTGCTATCCCAGAAGGCAGTGCGACACGAGCGATGAGGACGCTTCCGTTCCAATGGCACTATGAGCGTACTTGTGTGCTTATGTGCTCAGGAGTCCGTACTTCTGACAAGTCAATACTTGCAAGCACACGAGTACGGACTTGCGTACTTGGGTGTTGAGAAACGGCCGTGGCCTTGTGTGTTTTAGTTGGATTAACTAGAAACGGCTGGCTTTTCGACAGTATCCACATTTTATCTATAGAGGACGCTGTATCACCCAAAAATAAATTAATGAAATTGACTACCCCTCTTTTTTAATTCAGGTGGTTTTGTCTGATGAAAGATAAAATTACTGAGCCATCCCTCATTTCTTTATTTATTGGCAGGAAAATGGTAAAAGGTGCAGTAATTGATTGAAAAGTGTGCACACATCAATGACAATACAGCATACTTTTATTCTTCAACACAGCCTGAACCCTCTTTCCTCTCATTTCTTTAAATAGTCTTCAGGAATAGTTCTCCAGGCTTCTTGAAGGACATCCCAAAGCTCTTCTTTGGATGCCGGCTGCCTTTTGTTCTGTTCTCTGCCAAGATGATCCCACACTGCTTCAATAATGTTGAGGTCTGGGCTTTGTAGGATTCATTCCTCCTTAACACCTGTTGACTGATTTTCAGTCCACTTCTTGTGTCATTTGGCATACCTCAGCCTTTACTGAAGGTCCATTTGTCAGGATTTTTCCTCTTTCTTAAGAACATCACTTTCAGGTACTGTTTAGTGATCTTTAAGACCTTCAGAAAGCCTGAATAACTATTGCTCAAAACTACTTTGAAAGAATACAGAAAACATCTGACTCCTTGAAAAACAAAAATACAAAGAAATGTGTTATGGCTCATGACATTTGCATAGTACTGTGTGAAAACTTTAAAATGCTTTGTTAATTTGTTTTTCTGCTCCACTATCATCAAAATAATTCATGCAGCTACTTCTAAAAACAAAACTACGGGACACTTTGCAACATAGAGCGCAAAACATATTTTTATGTTAATACGAATAACCGTGGAGGGCCTGAGTAGGATTGTCAGCACATGCCATAGATCCACAATGTCCCCTATTCACTGGAAGATAGTTTGATGAAGCGAAAATGGTCATCTAAGATTATAGTTGAAATATCTTATCATAAAGACAGTCTCCAGAATTGTTTAAACCAAGATGATCAGGACATCCCTTTGTTTACAGATGTTTTCATGCATTTTATCTTTATGTATTGTGCATGTTTGTGTGTAGATAGATAGATAGATAGATAGATAGATAGATAGATAGATAGATAGATAGATAGATAGATAGATAGATAGATAGATAGACGACTTTATTAATCCCTTTGGGAGGTTCCCTCAGGGAAATCTCCATCTCACTCACACTCAGCACTGTTATATACAGAAATGTACAAATGATACAAAAGTGGAAAACACCCAACACCAGCACCCGTATAAAGATAATAACAATAATAATAATGTTATGATAATAGTATATTAGTAATAGTAATTAAAATAAGAATAATAGTAATAATGATAATAATGAAGCTAATAATTGTGCCAACCACGGAGCCGGGCCGCCTGATCAGCTTCTCCAGTCTGGAGAAATCTCCCTTTGAGGTGCTCCCTCCCCAGCAATCCCCAGAGCTTCTTGCAGATGTTGAAAGATCTCAATCTCCTCTGGAAGTACATACTGCTCTGGGCCTTCTTGTACAGCCTCGTGTTGCTCGTCCAGTCCAGCTTGTTGTCTAGCCACAGCCCAAGATATTTATAGGTTTTCACAAGCTCCACCTGTTGCGTTCCTAACAGAACTGGTCTAGGACTGGGTTTGTCCCTCCCAAAGTCGATGACCAGTTCCTTAGTCTTTGAGGTGTTGAGCTGCAGATTGTTCCTGTGGCACCAGACAACAAAGTTCCTCACCAAGCTGCTCCTCTTCGTCGTCTCTGATACACCCCATGATGAATGTGTCATCTGTAAACTTCTGGATGTGACATGATCCGGAAGTCTGCGGTGTACAGAGTGAAGAGGATGAGGGACAGTACAGTCCCCTGTGGAGCTGCTGCTGACCACAGTATCGGACGTAATGTCCTGTGGTCTGTCGGTGAGGTAGCTGGAAATTCAAGTAACCAGGCAGGGGTTTAACAAGTTGTGTACCACAAGTTTAAATCTTTTTTATGCACACACTGCAGGTCCCCCCCTACAACAAGTGTAGATGTTCTTTGAATCTAACTTTATTTATATCTAACAGTAACATTTTAATTCCTGTGGTCAGCAGCATCATCCTCTTTTGAATGTCTCAAGAACAGTGCTTCATCGTTTTGAACTGTGCTGTTATTAAATCGGGTATATCACTCAATGTACTAATTATAGCAACCCTTTGTGCTGGATGGAGGTTACAGATCCAGCACCTGCAGGAAATCCATATATCCAGCACCTGCATGGTATCATGCATGCAGGGAATCCTTTTTTATACTTAATTGATTCAATTACACTGCAGCATATAAGCATGAACACCTGCTCCCTAACCTAAAAATGCTCTTTTCAGACAAACTTCAAATTCTAGAGACGAAGAGTTTAGATTTTCCTTCTTTCTTTTTTTGTCTTTTAGAGTGTCTCACAAGCAGAACTCTTACAATCTCTCAAGATCAAAGCCAAACCTTCCGTACAGTGAAAAGAGCAGTCTACAGCCCACAGGTCCTTTGAGATCTGCAGCAGATGTTGGCAGAGTGGAGACTTCTTCCAAAGCTGCAGGTGGGAAAGGGCATTTGCAATGCAAGGCTTGGTCAGTGTGTGGGCTGGACAGCCTTCTTATCATCAACTTTAACTTCGTATAAATACAGCAACATTGGAAGTGGTAACAGTGTTTCAGCTGATGTCTTTGTTACAAAGAGACATGGTAGTGTTTTACAGATTTTATGAATTTTATTTCTGTGCAATGTGAGAGTAACCCACTTAAACAAATGTCTAACTCAAGCTTTGTAAAAATGGGTTGTATAAGTTTTAGATACCACATGGGAACCCACAATTGAGGGCACTTGAGGCGAAATGAAATGTGCCCACATAGACTAATCGTGCAGGCTGCTTGTTCAGGTTTATGATAGATGTGTTTTTGGATAACAGGATGGATATGCGAGAATGGGGGTTAAAATCCCCAAACAACAAGTATGAGATAGTAAAAATTAGTGATTATGAACTCTGTATGTTGACCAGGATGTCGCTTTTTTTAAACAAAAAGGAGAAGCACAAACACGTAACGTTTTGTAAAGTAATGCCCAGGAGGAGGATATCTAGCAAGTCTGATACAATTTCTGGAGGACTCACAGCTCAGCAGCAGGATACGCTAAGCAGCCACAGTCACACAGAGCAACATGAACGTTGTTCGGTTGAGAAAATAGTGACAAGTAAAGGAGAAGTAAAACACTGTCTGATGCAATAGGAAAGAGATAAAAAAAAAATTCAACAATCTAGCGTTCGCTGAACTGCAAGGACATTTTTTAGATTTGCGATGTTTTTTTGTTGGTTTTTTTGGACACTAGTGCTTTTTTTTAAAGCAGGTGGACAGGAAAGGAGCAGAGAGAGTGGGAGAAGACATGCAGCAAAAGGCCCAAGGCTGGGACACAAACCCAGAAAGGCATGAGGATGAGGAACTACAGCACCCTGAGGTTAGAGATGTTTAAGGTGGAAAAATTTCTCTCTTGTTTCTTCTATCCCTTCTGCTCTGACCACTGCCTACTGCAGTTAAAGAAATTACTGCAACAATATAATTTCCCTTCGGGAATTTTTTTTTTAAATTTTATTTTATTAAATTTAATTTTATTTTATTTTATTTTATTTTATTTTATTTTATTTTATTTTAATTAAGGTTGTAAGTACTCATAAGTGCGCCGCACAACCACATAGATTAAGTCATTGTAGTGGGTGACTTTAAGATTCATGTAGATGTTTAAAATCAGCCTGAATATTAACTTTATGGCATTTATGGTTATGAGTATTTCCTCTTAACCCTGTCTTAGTTGACCATTTTTTTGATAACTTTTGACTTTACATTACTTGACAACACAGCATCTGTGAAGACCTTTTTTATAGCAGGTGTCTATCAGAGAATGCTGAAAACAAATTTAAAGAATTAATTCCATCATCCTTTTGTTCACTGCCGTGTGCAACAACAGATTACAGCTAACTAAACTTTACTCCCGTAAAACTTGATTGTCTTGTTGACAGTGTTACAATTTCAATGTTACCCCTCTAAAAACGAAGGCCATCAGTCAGAAGAGGCTGCCTCTTAGATATCGTCTAATAACAGATAAGAAAGCCCTTCGTAAAGCTAGAACTGCTTACTATTCATCGTTAATAGAAGATAATAAGAACAATCCCAGGTTTCTTTTCAGCACTGTAGCCAGACTGACAAAGAGTCTGAGCTTAGTTGAGCCAGGTATTCCTTTAACTCTCAATAGTGACGATTTGATGAGCTTCTTTTTCAATAAAATTCTTTCTATTACAGGGAAGATTCATGAAATCCTTTCCACCATTGTCACTTATGTATCCTCAAGTACAGCAGCTTTAGAAGTATCTTTAGACCCTGATTTGTATTTATACTGTTTTTGTCCAGTCAAACTCTCTGAGCTAACAATAACAATAGTCTCTTCTAAACCATCAACTTGGATTTCAGACCAAATCCCAACCGATAAGTTCAAGGAGATTTCCCCCTTAATCAATACTTCCATATCGGATTTGATCAATCTGTCTTTGTTGACAGGGTATGTACCTATGAGTTTTAAGATTGCTGTATTTAAACCTTTACTTAAAAAACATACTCTTGATTCAGGAGTGTTTACTAATTATCAGCCATATCCAAATATCCCTTTTGTGACTAAAGTTCTTGAAAAAATTGTTGCACCTCAACTTTGTGATCATTTACACAGAAATAATCTGTTTGAGGAGTTTCAGTCAGAATTCAGAGTGCATCATAGCACAGAAACACCACTGGTTAAAGTTACCAATGATCTCTTCTTAGCCTCTGATGGTGGACTAGTGTCACTGCTTGTCCTGTTGGATCTCAGTGCTGCATTTGATAAGATCGATCACAGCATATTAGAAAGGCTTCAACATGTTACTGGGATTAAAAGAACTGCATTAGGCTGGTTTAAGTCATATTTATCTGACAGATTCCAGTTTGCTCTTGTAAACAAAGGATCCTCCTCGCGCACCAGAGTTCCACAGGGTTCTGTGTTTGGACCGATTCTTTTCACTTTATACACGCTTCAATTACATATTCTTATTAGACTGGTTGGGCGAACTCCCTTGCACCCTCCAGGATCCTGCCAAGGGTATAGAGAGTTGGGTATAGAGCCCAACGGGTCTACATGTGTTTTGTGGACTTGGAGAAGGCGTTCGACCGTGTCCCTCGGGGACTCTTGTGGGGGGTGCTCCGGGTGTATGGAGTGCCGGACTCCTTGATATGGGCTGTTCGGTCTCTGTATGGCCGGTGTCAGAGTTTGGTCCGCATTGCCGGCAGTAAGTCGGACATGTTTCCTGTGAGGGTTGGACTCCGTCAGGGCTGCCCTTTGTCACCGATTCTGTTCATAATTTTTATGGACAGAATTTCTAGGCGCAGCCAGGGCGTTGAGGGGGTCCGTTTTGGCGACCTCAGAATCGGGTCTCTGCTTTTTGTGGATGATGCGGTTCTGTTGGCGTCGTCGGGCCGTGACCTTCAGCTCTCACTGGAGCGGTTTGCAGCCGAGTGTGAAGTAGCTGGGATGAGAATCAGCACCTCCAAATCTGAGACCATGGTCCTCAGCCGGAAAAGGGTGGAATGCCCTCTCCGGGTCGGGAATGAGATCCTTCCCCAAGTGGAGGAGTTCAAGTATCTCGGGGTCTTGTTCACGAGTGAGGGACGAATGGAGCAGGAGATTGACAGGCGGATCGGTGCGGCGTCTGCAGTGATGCAGGCTCTGCACCGGCCCGTCGTGGTGAAGAAGGAGCTGAGCCAGAAGGCGAAGCTCTCGATTTACCGGTCAATCTATGTTCCTACCCTCACCTATGGTCACGAGCTGTGGGTAGTGACCGAAAGAACAAGATCACGAATACAAGCGGCCGAAATGAGTTTCCTCCGCAGGGTGTCTGAGCTCTCCCTTAGAGATAGGGTGAGAAGCTCGGTCATCCGGGAGGGGCTTGGAGTAGAACCGCTGCTCCTCCGCATCGAGAGGAGTCAGATGAGGTGGCTCGGGCATCTGGTGAGAATGCCTCCTGGACGCCTCCCTGGTGAGGTGTTCCGGGCCCGTCCCACTGGGAGGAGGCCCCGGGGAAGACCCAGGACACGTTGGAGAGACTATGTTTCTCGGCTGGCCTGGGAACTCCTCGGGGTCCCCCCAGAAGAGCTGGAGGAAGTGGCCGGGGACAGGGACGTCTGGGTCTCTTTGCTCAAGCTGCTGCCCCCGCGACCCGATCCCCGGAAACTATCAAGTTATATGGTTACTCTAGGTGGCATTTCTTTGGCTTTTAGTACTACAGAGAGGAACCTTGGAGTTATTGTTGACCAGGATCTATCCTCTGACTTACATATAAAACAGGTTTCTACAACTGCCCTCTTTCACCTTCATAATATTAATAGAAAAAACACAAACTAGCTCTTTAAAAAATCCTTGTTGAAGTCCTGCCCTGAATATTTCAATTACAACAGTTTTACAGGTGTTTTTTCTGTTAAAAGGATCGAGATGAGAAAAAAAAATAATTGTGACAGCGCAAGCCTTTCAAAATGCTGAACGTCTGACGGATCTTACTCAGTTCCAAAATAACAGAGTTTTTGAAAACTTAAATTCAAACAATACTTTTTGAATGGTTGAAGACACTTTCTTAACAAACAGCTCAGCGGGAGAAAACTTCAGTTATTTCTCTTCAATAAAGCCAAGTATAACCACATATCAGAACTTTCCAACATGTCAGCCAACAAGTAACGATAATGCTCAGTTGTCTTGGTTGTGCAGTCGATTGTGCTTGTGTAATTGCTATGTGACACTTAGGAAGACAGCACAACAATGCAATCTTGAATAAGATAATCTGAATGAAAAGGGAAAAGGCATTGTCAGAGGACAAAGATGTCTTCTCCAGAGGAGAATGGTGCCCCTCTGTCTGCATTCATGTCACAATTCAAACATCAGTTTATACTGCCATGCCTTCACGAGCTGCCCTGAACACTGTAACAAGTCTTCAGGGGGAAAAGAGAAGGATGTCACGGACAATATAACAGTGCATGAAGCTTGACTGCTAATGATTATTTTTTCTACTAGAAGCAGATATAACAATCATTTTCTGTACAGAGATTATTATTTTAAAGAAATAGCACAGTAGTGTCACTGACTGAAATTAACCATGTTTTCTTGTTGTTATGCACAACTAAATCAACAGATTAAAGTGATACTCCGGAGTAGATTCAACCTGGGGTCATTTGAACCGTGATATCCAGCCAAGTAGCCCACCCGAAGTTTTTTCGATATTGGCTGAACATCAGCTGAGTTACTGAGTTATCCCGAATAGCTTCGTACAAGGGTTAATGGATCCTGGCAGTATCTCCAAAATTACCACACTAAAATCACATGCCATGACACCAAACTTCTACAGTAGTACAAATATGGTCTGTACTCACAAAACGATGCATTTGGAAGTTTGTACATAATCCAGGAGTTTATTATTATCAACACAAGCCTGATAGCTTTTCTGCTGCTAAAGCTGCGTCGACGTCACTTCCTTGATCTGGGAGCTTCAAAGTAAGATGAGGGTTGATCTACTACTGTAGACAACAAAGTATATGCTATATTCTACATGTTTTTTTTATGAATTTTTATGTTGTAGAGTTGTGAAATTATTTTATCAATGGAGAAATTGAGCAGCCTTGCTTTGTTGTCTACAGTAGTAGATCAACCCTCATCTTACTTTGAAGCTCCCAGCTCCCAGAAGTGACGTCGACGCAGCTTTAGCAGCAGAAAAGCTATCAGGCTTGTGTTGATAATAATAAACTCCTGGACTATTTTCAAACTTCCAAATGCATCGCTTTGTGAGTACAGACCATATTTGTACTACTGTAGAAGTTTGGTGTCATAGCATGTGATTTTAGTGTGGTAATTTTGGAGATACTGCCAGGATCCATTAACCCTTGTACGAAGCTATTCGGGATAACTCAGTAACTCAGCTGATGTTCAGCCAATATCGAAAAAACTTCGGGTGGGCTACTTGGCTGGATATTACGGTTCAAATGACCCCAGGTTGAATCTACTCCGGAGTATCGCTTTAATTTTCAGTTTCCTTATTTTTTCCAATTGCTTTTTAATATTGTGAATAATTTCAAATTTTTTGTTTTGTTTTTTGTTAGAATGTAATCTTTACAATCTCCGTCTAAAACAAACATAATAAATTATCCTATTATATGAAACATTTTGTTGGTTGATGTGCATTCTCTTGATGCTGTTCCCACAGCAGGATGTGGATATATCCACTTATCACATAGCATTATTAACTGACACATTAGAAACCAGTTCGTGTTTTCCTTTCTCTTCAGTGTAATCTTTGGAAATCCATTTAGAGGATGGCACTCTTGTCAGCATCTAGATTACTGTGTCTGGAAACCAGCTGGACCTTAAAAAGCTTGGACAGCTTCTCATTGCTGTGATGAGTAAACATTTAACCAATCAAACACATCTGTTCCAGCCCTACATTCTCATGCAAAACGATAGTGCTTTGGAATATGAGAACTTATGATGCAAAGAAGAGTGCCTGAGGAGAAATGTGTAAATTCACAAACGGATGTAATTTAGTTTGTGGAAACTTGAAACAGCCTTTCAGCTCAAAGTGGCAGTGATTACAAACTGTCGCTAATTTTAAAAAACCTACAAGCAAAGTTGTACTGAAACCAGAGTTTTGTGTTCAGAATAAGACCTGTGAAATCAGAAGTCTAAAAGCAGTGCAGCATTTGGAACAAAAAATAAAACGCTTAATATTTCACAATTACATTTTGAATGGCTGGCAGTACTTCAAAAAGGCATACAGCCTATAACTTTTGTGTCCGCATTAACACTAGGCTGTCCAGGGCTGCTTAAAGGAGAAACATCAGTTTGTTTAGAGCTACAGCTCCTTTCATTATGTGTCAGATATGTAGCTCGTGTTATTATTTAAAAATATATTACATAAAAAGAAAGTATAATACAGTATTGAAAAAATGTCTTGAGCCTACCTTCATTTGTATATATCTTGGCTCAAAGGAGCCACACTTTTTTTAGTTTTTCTTTGAACATTTGCTGGTTTTTCACTCACTTTAAGTCCAGCGCTTGTACCTAACCATTTTCACAAGAATGCGTTTTTCTAAAGCCACTTAACACTAACCTATGAATCATGCAAGCATTAAAGGTATTAAGGCACCTAACTCAAGGGATAAACCAGTGATATGTCAACAAATAACAGACAACTTAACAAAAGGAACATTGTTAAATAGTATCTTGTTTTGGCACTATGTTACTAGCGGCTTGACACAAAAATAGATAGTTGCGTCTACTAAAAATGCCAAAGATAACAGTTTGACAGAAATAAAGTAGCATTTTTGCACCAACAAGGTAATTCAAAGAGATAAACAACCATGGACACTTAAACTCATGGTCAATTTAGAATCTCTAATTAACCTAACACACACGTTTTGGATGGTGGGAAGAAGCTGGAGAATCCACACATACACGCAGAGAATATGCAAACACAGAAAGAGGATCAGCCAGGATTTGGAGCAGGAATTTTCCTGCTGTGAAGCGACAGCACAAAGCAGCACACAAAGTTTTCAGCCCCAATTAGGGATTATTAATAATTCATATAATTTTCATATCATTCAAATATTATACATATAATTTCAGATCTTTGATACTATATGATGAGAACACACAAGACCAAGTTGTTATTTATATGTATATATATATATATATATATATATATATATATATATATATCAAGTTGCAGCACTGTTTTTTTTTCGTTTTTTTTCTGTTACTGTAAGCCCTTATGTGACAGTGGCTGGACAGGAATGTCGGCAGAGAATTGGGGGATGGCATGCAGCAAAGGGCCACAGGGCAACAGACTCGGACCTAGGCCAGCTGCAATGAGAAGCTACAGCCTCAACCAGTTGAGCTACACAGCACCCCACATTTGCTTTTGTCTTAAATCCTTAAGAATTTCTCCTTCCGCCTTTCCTTAACCTTATGATTGTTTCCAACAAACTCATGGAAAAGTGTGACAGCATGTAATTGTTTTGAATACAGTATTGTCTACAATTTCTCACATAATGGAGACCCCCATTTCAAAATCACTTCCTTTGAGATGCTCTTTTTCTAACCAATCATGCTTCTCAACTGTTGCCTTTTTAACTTCTCCAGCAAGTATTTTTGCTATGCACTGTCCCAGACATTTGTGCAAAATATTGACAAATATTTTTCAAAAACCTATAACATGACTAAGTTCCAGCACTGAAAACATTGGGCCTCATGCAATAACCGTTCGTACGAAAACTGATTTGTTCTTAAATCGTGCGTACGAGTGATTTAAGAGAATTTGCGCATTCACCAATCTTTTCGTATTTTAGGTTTTCTTTCAGGTACGAACATCCAGACCTGTCATAGGAGTTTCGTAGAATAGTCCGCTGTTATTCGAATCAAGTTTGCTTTTTATAATGGATTGTACCTTTAATTACTTTGAAGCAAACATAAATAAATATATACATTATACCCCATAATTATGCTGACATTATTCTGTTTGACTTAAATTATGCACTAATTGAAGGTTAATTTGACTCTGTATATAACAAGCTCAATGGGAAGTAGTAACCAGCGGCTGACTTTCTACTTTTGGATGCCTGCTTGTCAGGCTCTTGGAAGAGACCGTGTATGTCCTGTGGAGACAGACAAATGGCTGACATCGCGATTAAGATTCCCAAGGACTGTGCTGCTGCAAATATGCAGCTTGCTAGAGCCACAACTCCAGAGAGAAACATGCCGATCAAATCCAATTCCACACACGCCCAGGTCCTCACCACCCTTGGATTTTTGGCCACTGGAACCTTTCAGAGGGAGATTGGAGTCGTGCGCTCCCCTTGGTCATCAAAGCTCTCATCAGTTTATCACCCATGGTACATTAAATTCCCATACACCGCTGTCCAACAAGTACAAATTAAGAGGGACTTTCATGCCTTAGCTGGACTGACAAACATAATCGGAGCAATAGACTGCACACATGTACGCATCAAAGCACCCGTGCTGTCGTGGAGCGCACTGAGCTGAAGGCCAGGTGGGTGTGTCTCGATACAGCGAGGGGCCAAACTGCTCTATAGTCCAGAGAAGGCATGCCAGATTTGCACAATATTGCCATGAACGAGGGTCTCCTACTACCTGAACCAGCCCAGGCAGACCAGAAGGTGTGGTGCCAGAAGACCCCCGTCATGGACCGCCCTATCTAAGTGCCATCATGATGAGGCAATGACTGATTGAATGGCTTTAGTTGCAGTCATCGACCGCCTGGTCATGGCGAGACAGTTTTTTTTTAAGTCATTTTCATATCAAACCATTTATTTTTTATTTCGGTGATATTAAGAACTACAGGTGACAATTAACAGCACTCGTAATTGCTTCCCATTTCTTCGCTTTAGCAGGTCCCGTAATTCCACTGCTGACACTGCTAAAAATGACAGATTTTCCTTTTTGGATCTCTGAAAGCAGAACTTCAATCTCAGAGCCCCTAAAGCTGTTCTTTTAGCGCCTTGATGCCATTTTCATGAATAACACTCAACACTTCCTGGCACAACAGAGAGGAAGCACATCCTAATTTGGTATAATTTTGGTGGAGTATGCAAATCTACTATCCTTGTGCACGTGCACTTAAATACACACGGATGGCATTCATCATTTACGCAGGTCGTTTACACACTTTTTCTGAAGTTAAGAGCATTTGTTGAATCTGACGTGGCGTGTTCGTACGAGACCTTCTTACGTAAAAAGTGAGAGAAATTTAGGATAAAAATACAAAAATGTTCTTGCATAAGGCCCAATGTCTTTCATCAGTTTTCCTCACAGAAAGGGTTTTAATTTTTTTCCAAGTCATTGCATTCTGATTGTGTTTGCTTTTAACACAGCATCCAATCTTTTTTGGAAATGAGGTGAGAGTAAACAAAGAGTGCAGTTTTACAATTCTATTTCTTTGCATATAAACGGTATAATACAACAATATTGATTACATGTCATAAAATAACATTACGTAGGCATACATTTTTCAAGCTTCACATTAAGGTAATAACTTCTTAAGAGGTTTCTGTAAATGCCACTAAGAGCTGAAGCTGCATCTTTGCTAATACTAAATATACTAACAAGCACAGAATAGTGTACATCAACCCTTTCCCACTCACCTATTTCTATGTAAAGCCTGTAAGCAAGATCTATGGCCTTGAAAGTGCATCCATCATAACAGTCAAAATGATGACAAAGTGAATGATGCACTGAATGACAAATGTGATACCTGAAAACCTTACAATATATCACAGAATGTAAGAATCACAGATAGTTACACCTCAAACAGGACCACAATAGCGCCATCAAACAGCAGTAGCCTACTATCAATATATATTTATTCAAAATTCTCTTCATATTCTTTTGTTCTATTTTGAAATGTTCTGATGAGGAAATTGTATCATGTTCACAAGTTATATCCTCAACTTACCTTCTCTTACGCAGTGCACCTTCAAAGCTGAAAAATACTCAGGAGTACAAGCTAAGAAGGAAAAAAAATCTATGTAATTGAATGCTGTGTGGTCATTGAGATCGTGGATTGCAAACAGTTCCCTTTATGTTTAAATCGGTATGTGAGACGGCATCATCATCATCATCCTGCACTTAAACACAGCAGAAACTGAACTGTTCCAGTCTGATGTGCCCAAACTGGTGATATAAAGTTTCAGGATATGAATCCTGCACATGAGTGAGGGAAAAGGAAGTGGCTATCGCAGAACACTCTTTCTCTGTGATCCTTGTTGTCATGGCAATGGTTGTAACTTGTCATGATGTTATAGGGTGTAATACTCCTTGTTAGGCCACTATTAATTTGTGGATAGATTGTAGATTTGGGAACTGTGTCTCTTTTAAAGTTGCACTACTGTTTATTGATGGAGCCAGGTCATTTTATTAACTCTGAAGTCATCATTTACATAATTTTGTCACGTCCATGGGGTTTTCCCCATGTTTTCAGTTCTTTTGTGTTAGTTTATTTCATGTCTTAGTTTTTAAGTTCATGTTTAGTTAAGTCTTGCCATGTTTTAGTTTTACCATTGTTTTTCCCTCAGTCCCCATGTTCTGGTCATTAGTTTCATCCACTTCACCTGTCCATCCTTTCTCAGCCGCACTCATTTACCAATCACCCGGTTCAGTATTTAGTTTCCAGGTTTTCCCTTTCAGTTGTGAATTAATACACTGATTTCACAATACCGTTTTTTCTCCCTTCACGCCACGCCACGCCACCTTAAGCTAAGTAATTCCATGTATAACCAAGTCATGTTCATTTGTTTTACCAAAGCCATGTTTTATTTTCCACAGTTTAGTTTTGTCATCCGGCTCAGCCGCGCCTTTTGTTAACCTTGTTCTGAAAATAAGCCAAGCTTGCTCTTACCTTTGAAGTCTGTGTCCTGACAAACCCATAACCTGACAAATCTACATCCATTCGGTTGATCTTAGTAGGCCCATCATTCCATATCTCCCCTTGCTTTTCTCCAGAACAATCAATTGAAATGTAGGCTTTAGATCATACAACACTCTCCAATTTTGTTTATGATGGCTATTACTTTTAGTGGAAGTCACAGATGTAGTATTGTCATTGTTATAATAATCACTGTTAGTTTGGGATATTTTGGATACTAAAGGGAGTTTTTATAGCTTGTTCATCACTTACTGTCTGTGATAAACTGTTCTGCAAAATTCAGGCTGGGATATGCATTTGTACAACACAGTATGACTCCTTAACTCCTAGCCAGATACCAAACATCTGTCAAAATTTCTCTGCAGTGTGACAGCATGGTGGTAAAATCTGTCAATATCTGAGGCACAAAATTAAGTGTTTATTCAAAATCTAATGGGATTCCACACTAGATTTTAAAACAACTACAAATGATATAAAAAAATACTGCATCGCTATTTAAGACTTCAAGCTAGCCCCATTTCAAGAGACTGGAAGAGAACTGATTAATCTTATTTATCCAAATTGAATTTTTTGTGTTAGATAAACTGCAGAAGTGACAGAGGAAAATTTAAGGAAATAAAATGTGTCAGTGCCTTTTAGATCAATTATCCTTTAAGCCAAATTCATTTGGGTTGTAATTGAATGCCCTTTGAATTTTGAGCTCATGATGACTTAAAGGAGTTCTTGGCATATAGAATAACACACAGTGTGTAGCCCATGGTCTTCTCCTCCAACCCTGGTCCTTTCTCCACTAACATTGAGACCAGAGCAAGCTTTCTCAGAGGAAAAGCCTATAGCTTCAGCCCTTTAATGAAAGGTGTTCATCATCACCTTGTCAGCAACAGTGTATGACTATCACAGGTTGACGCCACTTAGTCACCCTAAGGGGAGCTTGTGCTGTCAAGCAGAATTTGCAGTCCTGCCATTTTACCTTGACAGACGAACCAACCTGGACAGGACTGGAGAGCAGGGCCACATAATGGGCCTTCCAGTTGTCTTCGACTTATAAAAGTGAGCTGAATGACATTTGTGTCTTCTTTGAGTCCTTAGTCTCTGCTTGCTCTGCTGTGCTCGTCATTCTGTGTTTACACCAACAGATGAGTGCAAACATTACTTTCCCTATCACTCACCTCCTCCACCATTACATCACAATCCATGAAAAGCCCTGAAAGGTCAGTGTGTTAGAGATGACCAGTCTCTCCCCTGGCTGCTATGCTACAAGCGAGTGTCTTCACTTTGCCCCAGTTCTCCTGCCTGGCTGCACCGTGATCGCAAGCGTAAGGGGGGTTACTGTAATGTTAACTGACATCCTGAGAAGCTATGATCGCTTGGAGGGCTTTGTGGGCGGGCTGGACTGAGAGTGTTGGTGGCAACTGAGGAATAGAGGTGATGTCTCACAGGGAGCTTAAACATCCTTTTGAAAGCTCTGAGAAGGCCAGTCTGACGCCAGCCATTCATAGGAGAGAAATCGCTGACAGAGATTCAGGGAGGGGTAAGGGGTGGTGGGGAATGAGGCGAGTGAAAGTGTGCAGCAGTTCCTGGAATCCCTCTAAGTTCATCAAATAGTCTTGTGATCCCTGTAATGATCTGGACACACCACAACCTAATCGCCCTTACTGTAGTCACTGTGTAATTACAACCATTTGCACTAAATAATTCAGCAGAAGCAACCTCTGAAATAACATCCAGCTGTCATAGAATGCACTTCTCTGAGTTTATTCCTCTGCAGCCTATTGCACCACTCTACACTCTGTTCGGGTCGGTCTAACAACTGAGACAGAAACATCCTGCATTGCAATCCTTTGACCTGGTACCACTGTTAGCAAGCTCACAAAGTGCTACATTATACCTACTGTGTGAAGGTTTCACGAAATTGCCTAAAACCAGTGAATCCTCTGTTTCTCTGGACAATCATCTATCCATCCAAAGATCAACAAAAGAAGTGATCCAAAAAGAACACTAAAGTGGTGGGAAGTTACACTCATTTCTTCAATAGGGCCCTCCGACTTCCAGTTGGGAGTCATATTTCATCTTTGTGCTGAAAAATGAGTTTTCTGAATGCGAACATGAGAAATGCAAAAGACTCAATGGGCACGGCTGGAGGGGGGCAGTGTACCCACAGAAGATCACAGCAGTAGCAATGAATGCATCAGAAAACACTGCTGTAGGCGAGCATAAGTCAACAGCGCCTAATGCGAGCCTTTGGTATGCATGATGTTAAATAGATTGTGAAAATGCTCTTTTCATGACTAAGATGGAGCTTTTCATTAATCCAAGAACTGAACCTGCCTCCGCAAAACAACGAGCATCCCTCGTGGGAAAGACAAAACACCCACGGTTGGCTGGAGGGATTTCAGAAGAGCTCTCATGGGCTCACTCTATGCATCCGCCCCCTTAGCTGTGCGTACACTTGTGATTTGCATGTTTGCAGCAACATGAAATATATCATATGTGTAGCATGCTGTAATGATTGTGTATCTGCCTGAGCGTGTATCGCTTTCTGAGTGTGCAAATCTGCAATTGTATGTGTGCTCGTCTCTCGACATATGCTGTTGTGCTCTGCATGCAAAGTGTAGGTGGATGTGGTTGAGACAGATTTTCACAGAACCAAAATCACATTCTGCCTTTTATGTGTGCATGCGCAGCAGTTGGTCAGAGAAGTAGTGTTATCATTTCATTTCAGGAGGCCACTGTAATTGATACCCACATGTTGAGGATTTAAGCAATGGCACAAAGGTTCAGTGAATATTCACATGTGGGAGGAGTGATAATCAAGCTTCTTTCCTATTTGCTAGGATATGAAAAATACAAAATTAGAACAAATCCCTATTGTTCCTTTACCTCCCTCCACCTTCAGCCTTTCATTGTTTTGTTTCCTAAGATACATTAAAAATCAACCTTGAATTAATGTATGCCTTCATACATGATACATAAACTAATACAGTCGTGGTGAAAAGTAAGTAAGTTCACTTTTTTCAATTACAAGGGTTTTTTATGCATGACGACATAAAAGAAATCATCTGGTCCTCAAGAGGTCTATTAATTAGGTAAATACAACCTCAGAGGAACAACATATGGCAAATTACGCTGTTTCATTATTTATTTGACAACCAAATAAAACAAAATGAAAAATATATGTGGCAAACTAAGTACACTCTTACTTCTTTCATAGGAAGTAAGAGGGTAATAAGCAGCCAGGACCTGCTTATCAAATGCACATGATTAACTGAACAGCAGCAAGTGTGAGCACCTCTCTAAAAGTGTTTTAAAAGAGGTTTTAGCAGTTTGCTAGTCTGGAGCATTCAGGTGCTTGTTAATGCAATGCCAAAGAGGAAAGACATCAACAATGATCTTGGAGAAGCAATTGATGCTACCCATCAATCTGGGAAGGGTTAATTTCAAAACTAGTCATTCTACAGAGAGAAAGATTATTCACAAGTGGGAAACATTAACACAATGTCAATCTCCCTGGGATACATCTCAGACTCTACAAGCCTCAGTTAGCAGGTGAAATGTTAAAGTTCATGACAGAACAATTAGAAGACTAAAGGAGTATGGTGTGTTTGGATGGGTTGCTGGGGAAAGCCTCTTCTCTCTAAAAAGAACATGGCAGCACATCTTTGGTTTGCAAAGCTCCATCTGAATAAACCACAAGACTTATTAAACATACCCCTTACCGTCATGGTTGAGGAGGGTTGATGGTTTGGGGTTGTTTTGCAGCCACAGAACCTGGGCACCTTGTAGTCATTGAGTCAACCATGAACTCCCCTGTATGCCAAAGTACTGTTGAGTTAAATGTGAGACCATGTGTCCTGACAGCAAAAACATGGTGAAATGGCATCATGCAACAGCACAATGATCCCACATGTACACAGAAGTATATCCACACCATAATGGATGAAAAAACATCTTTCAATGGTCTTGTCAAGTCAAGACCTCAACCTGATTGACATACTGTAGTGGGACCTTAAGACATGTGCCTGCATACCTTGATGAACTGAAGCAATTTTGTACAAAAGAGTGGGTCAAAATTCTTTCACTATGATGACTGATAACGTCATACAGAAAATTATTACTTTAGTAATTATTAGTAGACATTTTTAAATCCAGATTAAAAAACATTTCTTTTCTCATGTGTCTATGCATGAAATTGCACAGTATCTTTTAACTTATCTAGACTGTTGCTTGTTTTTAAATTCATTTAAATTATTTTATTTGTTTCTCTTTATATTATTTTCAATGCTTCTTCCACTCCCTGCTGCAATGCTTTTGTTTCATGTAAAGCACTTTGAATTGTTTGTACATGAAATGTGCTATACAAATAAATTTGATTTGATTTTGATACTTCAAGGTATTTCTGCTAAAGATGCATCTACAAGCTTCTGGATCTTTGAGTGTACTTAGTGTCTCATACACTGCTTCTCCTTGGCTTGGCTTGGCTTGGATTTTATTTAATAAATCACAACATGGTATAAAATGTTATGGATTGCTGATCATCTGGGGTTGTATTTACTTAATTTTAAGACCCACTGACTAGGTAATTTATTGTTATGATTATTAAGTAAAACCTTAAAACTGAAAGAGGATGTATTCACTCTTTTATCTTGACTGTACTTTCAACCAGAATTTGAAAAAGAAATAATTGCAGTTTTCAAGTTACCATTGTGCAAGACTATCAGCTTAAAGGCGGGGTAGGGGATCTTTTTCTGGAACATTTTTTTACATATTGCTTGAAATACTCTTCACACCCCCATTGCAACCAATTAATTAAAAGTTTTGACACAAATATGAAAAGTTTTAGTGGCCTCTAGAACGTACAATCTAGGAAAAACAGTATCCAATCATACTGAACGGACCGTTCACAATGATTGGATACTGATGCCGTCTATCAAACTGCAATCTGCTCCTCCCTCCCCCTCCTTCTCCCTGTGCGCGTACCCTGCTCCGTGAACGTCCAGAAGCTTGGCAGGAAGCTAAACTAGAGCCAGCTCGGCTAGCACCTAGCATTATTAAACGTATAGTTAGCATAAACTAAATACTAAATACGGCAACGATCGATGCTTGCTGTCAGAACAGCGCTCGTGCACCTTCGTGCTCGTGCGCGTTCATGTACTCTAGAGGCGTGCCTTCGGGGGAAAAGTGAAGAAAAGGGTTGGGACTTTTTACCTGTGTATTTTCAAAATGCAGCTTCGCTGGACTCAAAACCCAGGATCTCCTACCCTACCTTTAATTGGGTCTTGCCAGTTTGCTTTTGTGTGCTTGTGTGCACATCTGTGCCAGTGATTACAAGTTTTACTTTCATACACAGGTGCCACTGATAGTCGCAAACAGTGCAGGGCAAGTTCAAAATAAAACAGGTTTCACTTGTCAAACTGTTATCCTGTCATGCTTTGTTGAAAAGGAGGCAGAGACAGTTTAATCAGCCGTTACAAAGTTAAATGAATCACCACAGGCCATCAGAGGACTCAGCGTTTACTTTGGTGCCCAGAGATGCTAAATTTGGGGCACATTAGCCATATAACAACAATAGAGCTCCCTTCATGTTCTGTCAATTCTCCAAAACCTGTAATACACTAATCTCATCATAACAAGCCCAGCAATCTATTTCTGAGCGAAGTCATTTTTTTTTAATTAAACACCTTCCTCCCAGCCAGCAGTGTGACTGTGAGAACTGGAGCTGTCCCCAGGTAACAGCCAAGGCATCCATTTGTAATGATGATGTCTGAGCCAATAACTGAAGCCGCTTTATCAACACCTGTGTTGATAAGTGATGGTTGCATAGAGATCTCAAGCCTTACAGCAGGAGTCCGTGTAGAAAACAACCAAAATCCGGCATCTATTGCCATCAGACCTGCAGAGTTTTTCATGCTGTGTCTATTGAGGGAGAACAACAGACTGGCTAAAAGCAGAGAGTCAGCGTGGCTTCATTATAAACTTCTGTGACAACCTGAACTGAAATCCATTCAACAAACAGGTCACGTTAAGTGTCTTGAATGGGTAGTTTCAAGTTCGGTTAAAAGCTGAAAAATGCAGATTTGTGGAGGTACTTTATTTCACCAATATCTGCGTGTGCCTTCTTCATGGGAGCCTATCAGGCCCATGACAGCATTAAGTAAAACAAAAGCAGCATTTTACAGCAAAGGGATATGTTTAAAGCATATGGATTTGCAACAAACTATTAATGTTGTGGTTTGCAGTGGGTGACAAAATAAAAGACAGAGGGAAGAGAGAATGCTTTAGGAAAGTACTGGGCTACCACGAGCCACCAGTCTGGATTTAATAATCCTTAGTAGCCTTTCCAAGCCTTTCCAAGCCTGAAAGTCTCTCATTTGATATTTTAATGATGATGCAGGAAAACACATCTCCTATTGCACCCCTGTCTTGTGTATAACCCTTATATTTCTTTTCCTATGCCCATATGACAGTAACTAAATGGGAAAGGAACATTGTTGATCAACTTATCTCACCAACAGGTAAAATGTTAAACTTGTTTTCTCCACCATGACAGAAAAGTGACAGAAAACCTTTGGTATGATCACATTCTCTTGTAGTTATGCACTAATCTCACTTGGTTAAGGACAGGGAGTGACAAAGGATGAGATGAGAGTGTGTCTACATGAATAACCTTTCACTGAGACAAGATCTGTGAAGGCACATATGCTATCCAGAATTAAACTGTGTTCTCTCATCAAATAACATGGACTTAAGTACCAGAGACAACTCTTCAATTCTGTTTTTTTTTTTAAAAACAGTGTTTTTCTTTACTTCTGAAGATACTACCAAAGTTATTCCCTATTCACAAGCATGTATTAATTGTTGTGACCATGAATCTAAAGCAAAACTACATCCTTTCCATGAACCTAACTAAGCCTCAACAGAGGTGATGGCGCATCATAAAATCTATTGATTCATTTTTCAAAGGTCCAAACAAAATGTCACCCTGCCAAATCAAATAGAGGAAAAATATTTTTGATAAAAGTTTAATAACTGGTTGCTAAGTGATCACACTGCTGTCAAAGCAGTCCTGTACTTATTAAAAGTATACCAAGAACAATAATCCTGGCAGAAATAGCTTTTTCCATGGTAGCTTAAATGACTTAATAGGTTATTAGTCATTAGACAGTAAGGTTTATGCATCAGGATGTAATATTGTCAACAAATCTTCCATTCAGAACGATCAAATTGGCCGATTGTCCGTAGAACATTAAACATTCTCAAGGGTTTAATTTAACAGACACTTAAGGAAAATGGAGGGAAAGCAGATGGTGGGTTTACATGCAGGACTTTCAGCCATGGGACATGAGCTTGACACCAGATTTTTTTTTCACTACTTTTCAGTCAATAACATGACAATACCTTAACTAAAACACAATTTGCCACTTCCTGGTTAGGTTTAGGGAATAATATTACTTTGTTAGGATTAGGAAATAATCATGGTATGGACTAAAAAGTTTTTTTTTTGCACTGAGCCCCATCACGTTAATGAGGCCACTTTGTTAATTCACATGCATTTTACCCTCATGACCACTACTGGCTGCACAGTCTCAGTGTAGTTTACATGAAACGTGGCTGTCCGTGAGTGTACAATCTGGTGTATAAAAGGGCAAATCATTTTCATAAAACGAAAGCTAAGAATTTTGCTACATAAGATTAGTTGATTCGGGACTGGTTAAAAAGCAGCATCTGGCTCTCATTTGCTTAGTTGTAAACTTATTTTATCGTTTCTAAACACCAGATTTTAGGATTTAAAATGATGTTGTTTCTGAGGTCAGCCATGCATCATTTTTGTAAGCAATGCAGATCTCTGCATTAAGCAGCTGATATGTGGAAGTTGGTGACTTTCTGGTTAATGCATAATGGCTCCCTTATTTGTGAGTCTATGAGTACTCTTCTCTTGGATGTGTGAATAAGCCAGTTTGCTGATAATTTCACCTAAATGAGGCTGTCTTCAGCTTGTTGTACTGCCCCCAAGTGGAGAAAAATCAATGATTGTACTTAATTTAGCAACTAACATGAGCTGAAAATCTTATGTTATCTGACCAGAGGTTTGACATCTCCCACTGTTATCACAATATCAAAGTATTATCTCACAGTTGTGTGCAGTTGTAAAGGCAAAAGAGCCCACAGAGCAGTGAATTACTCCTCTTCAGCCTGGGGTTATAGTTACTGGCAGAACAAATTGAACCACAAGCTTGTAAATAACACACGTTTTAAAATATAAAAGACACAAAGAAAAACCCTAAACAACTTTTAAAGATGATCATCTTAGAGGCGGTTTCAAGGGACAGTGAGCACAAATGGGATGTGCAAAGTGCAGCTCAGCGTGTTCACAGAGGACTCACCCACATTCAGAGGTGGCAAGACCATGAGAGCTTCGCTTTGTTGTTAAGGCTTACACAGGGCATGCTGGAGCTCAACTGAAATGACAGCTCAGTGTCTATCTATCAATTTATCTATCTATCAGTGTAAGGAGAGATAGTGTTTGCTGTTTGAACAACTTGTATCTGGAAACAGCTTCTTTTTTTATAATTTCATTATCCAGGAACATGTAAAGCACTGAAATCAGCAAACATCGCACAAGCATGCATGAATAGCAGGAAAAGAAAGCACAGGTGATAGTTCGGGAAAATAGGAGGCAACAGCAACTGGTAATATGAGCAGTGGCACAGCATTCATTCTTAGCCAAGCCTCTCTTCTCTGGCATCATTGCAACTGTCATTCTTTGGGCAAAAAAGGAAGAAAGTTGAAATAGACTCTACACAAAAGTCTGCTGCTCTCTTTTTGTGGGAGGCAGAATTTCATGTCAACGAAAGACTGCATTCATATGCTGCTCATTAATATACATCATTTTACATTGGAGGTGTCCGTGTGCATATGTTAATGGGGTTTATTAATGCAAAGGAGCGAATGGTGAGGGGCAAACAAGGAGGGGAGGCAGGGCTAACATGGAGACAGTTTGATAGGAGCTGAAGGTTGAAGCTGGCTGATGTTGATCTTCTTGTCTCTCGGTTTTGTGGCAAAAGGGGGACACAAATGCAGGACTGCAGGGGGAGAAGGTGGATTTCAAAAGCTTTAATCGAGAACTGAGCAGAAATACACTGGAAACTAAAAAACTAGCTAACCATGGGAAGGCAACTGAGAGGCAAGAGAAAAACAACAGCATACATACAATTCTCTGGCACTAAACAAAGGAGGATCTCTACTGAGGAGTAAATGACTAAATGAACAGCAGGTGAGGCAAACAGCATCTGATGACCAGGTTTGACAGGAAGTAAAACTCACACAGAATAAACACGAGAAACTCTTCAAAATAAAACAGGAAGTGAGGTAACTAAAGAGCAAGAAGTAACAGCAGATCCAAAAGTAATACCCAGAACATAGAAAAACTCTAAAAACAAAAACCCACTTATCATAACAGAATTTACTCTGTGATGTTTGATAGATGAGAAGCTCACTCTTTACACAGGCTTTGTGATATATTTTGTTTGTATTGTCTTGTAATATAAGTATTTTAAGTCCACTAAATATTTCATAAGTCTATGCAACAATAATTGTGTTGCATAGATTCATCAACAGACAGCACAGACAAACAGAAAATTGAGATTTCTGTTTATTATTATTGCTTTAAAACCTTAATATGAACAAACAGCAACAAAATTGCTTAAAATACGCTAAACTAGGTCCAAATTTTGTGCACAGTATAATGACATCACAAAGTGACTGAAAAAAAAAGGTTTTAAAGAAAAGAACAAAATAAATAAAATAAGTGAAAACAGAAGAAAACCACAGGAGAAAAAAAAACAAATGTAAAGTAATGCAGGATTGTAATAAATGAGAGAAGAGCCCTTGTGTCCTTGGTGTAAGTCCCGCCACTCAAAGTCACACAATGGGAATGTTCAAGAGTCCAGTTCCACATACACACACAAAAAACATGTAATATGTAAATCTGTGTATATATATAAGTCTAAAATGCAGTACTGTCACAATTCAGGGTTTAAAATCATGAAATGGAAACATAGGCTATAAATTTGGGTAGAGGAGCGTCGCTGTAACATTAGCTTTACAACAAACATGTACGTCTCTGAACATTTTTCTAACCCTAACCCTGTGTTTTAAACTGCGAGCGAGAGCGAAGTAGTTAAAATGAACAGTGTGCTATGTTTGTACATTCTCATGCAAGACATCTAGGTAAATGACACCATCATGCAATAACATATGGCAGATGAAAACCATCATGCAACGAGCATGTGGGTGGACATTAAACTATAAGTCATCATTTAAGCTGTGTCTTAATATAGATGAAGGAAAGCAAGTGTGGAAAATATAACCATGGTGCAGATTTTGAGCCTTTTTTTGTGAAACTGCAACAGAGACTAACACGACTAGTGTACAATTTGCCATGAGACCTGGTTGGCGAAAGCAAACAAAGAACTATAAAAAAAAAAATAAAACATCCCAGCCTTTGCTGTGAAATATCTTTTTGGACTGCTGCAGTTCTCACACATCTCGATGCGACACTGCTCTAGAAATGCCATTTACCATCCAACTGCCTCATCTGCTTCGGCTACAGTTGTCGTGTATTTTTGTTCAGTGTTTCTCTAGAGCCTTTGTTTTCCAAAATGCCATTTAACAATGCCCTAAGAGAAGAAAAAGGGAACAGGATACAGTCATTTCCAGCTAATCTAGACCTGTGGGCACATGATAACAACTAGCTACTGCTCTATTTTGTGAAAATGTGGTTGTAGCAGTGATCTTGGCTGTACCTTTTTACTCAAAATGCTGTACTTTCCCCACCATTTTTGGTCTGTTGAGGCCACTTATGTTTGAGAAAGTAAACGTGAAAGTGATAGCCTTTGCTGCTCTGTGATGTAGGCTCAGTTCTCCACATCTATCTATCTATCTATCTATCTATCTATCTATCTATCTATCTATCTATCTACATGTATATATATATATATATCGATATGTATGTATACATACAGTATAAATGTATTCCAAAAGGGGAAAGTAACTAAGTATATTTATTCAAATATTGCAATTCAGTCCAACTGTGAGATCATTTAAGTTTCACACATATTTACATTTAATATTACTTGGCACTTCCCTTTGGCTACATTTTAGAGAGAAATGAGAAATATTATAATTGTAACTCGACTCTACTCATGTGAATAGCTTTTAAGATTAACACAATAACAAGCTTTCAAAATGCATCATATTATTAAAAATTCAAGCAGCAGTTTCTAACCTTTTTGGCTTTTGATGTCTTATAAAAAAAGCCTGTTACCATCTTTCATTGTGACAACGAGTAGTTAATAGCTGTGATTTTCAATCTAACCCCCCTGTATGGTTTGATTTTTAAAAAGATTTAAATCAACAAGTCACAAAAGGTAAAAGATAGAGAAAAAGCCCAGAAACTGGTTTCAGATTTGTGTATCACAGCTTTGTTTTTCTTCTCCCCGCTGGATAATTAGTAAGGGAGTTGTTGATGGGAAAGGAAATGGAAGACGGGTATGTCCTCGTATCTAAAACTGAGGATGTAGTTCAAACAAACTCCACCTGCAGCTACAGCAGTAATGATAATATAATCATGTCATAAAGAACAATATATGAGTCAGAGCAACTTTATAACTTTAATTAAATCGCTTCCATATCACTTCTGTACTTTTACTAAAGTAGGTTGATTTTTACTTGTAATTAAGTATATTTACATTTCTGCATTGGCACCATTACTTATGTAAAAGATGGGAACATCTCTTCCATCAATGCTGCCCACTGATTCAAATTAATAAGAAAAATCCAACCAACTCAGTTTTCTACTTTAGAAAAAGGTAGACAACAGTCTTCAATATCTAAACACAGCTGTATAATATGATAAAGCTACAATCCCATTTTATGACAGGGGCATTTTATTATCATCAGTGTACAATCTGCAGTAAAAACAAAGTAAGAACATAGTGTCAAAGCCACTTTCAGGTTGTTTTTTACAACTAACACATTATGTCACATTAATGATGCTGGCCCTTTTCTGAAGAAAACCTGAAGAGTTACATGAATGTATCATTCCATTCTGCTCTGGGCCTCTGCACAAAAGGACAGAGGCATGACATTAAACTGGCTTGTGAAAAGGTGTATGCATCAAATGTAACTCAATGACAGCTTTACGGGCAAGAGGCAAGATACCTTCAAACCCTGGTGTAAGATAATGTGCATAATTCACTGCAAGGATGTTAAGCGCACTCATTTCACACTTCATTTCCCACAATGCTGCCCCAGGAAGAATCTCTGTCTATGATGACTCAGGAAACCCGTAACATCACTCTTCTTCATATTTCTGTTGATGCCTCCTTTCAATTGTTTTATTTTTCACGCCATTTTAAAATGAATAATATGCCAGAAATATAATAAGAACTTAATCTGTGTTATGTAGGAAAATCATACCATGTCATTGGAAGTCAGCGTTTGGCTGCAAATTACTCAAAAATATACTACAGACACTAAACAACTATTTGAGGATAAGACTTCTACCCTTTGCCTTTTTTGGTAGACATCTTACAGATACAGTAGAAAGATTACACGAACAGGAGAGATATGTCTGTGTATATATATATATATATATATATATACACACACATTTATATGTGATACTCTGTTAAAAGGACAAACATTTAATTTCCAATCACAAGGCAACAGAATCATCAAACTTGAAAACAAGATGTCTTGTCAGAATAAAAGGTTTTCATAACTATATGCAGTTATTACCTTGAATATTTTCCTCCATTTATAAATATTGGAAAAAAGGAAAAATATATAAAATATCCTAAGTTCTGACAAATCATGTAATATGAGAAAAATTGTGTTTCTAAATGTTTTTAGATGTGTGTGTAAAAGCAACAGGAGGGCTTTAGTTATTGTAAAGCATTTGGATATCTGCTCATCTATTTTCTGTCACATTACATCACCTGTTATCTACTTCCACAGAGAAAACAAAGCATGCAGCGTCAGCCATGTTTCTCACGTCGCCTATCTTTACTACATGGAATTATTTGGAAAACCTCCCTCAGTGAGCAGATGGCGTCTGCCGGGAGGAGAATGAAGCTGGAACCTGGGCTCTACACTCTCCACACACGTTTGCTCATTTCCACCACAAGCCTTTGTAAAAAGGGAACAACTCAGGTCTGCTGGGAATTCAACCACGGCTCTGTTTTGGGAAACAGTACACACGTTTGTTTATTGCAGTGTTGCTCTTGGATCTGTGCAGCCGCAGTAGTTAAAGCTGTGGCTACTGGTGAATCTCTCTGCAGACTGGAGAACTGCAAGATCAAACACTCCCTCCTTCTCCTGACTTCAGTCACTTTGATCATCATGGTTTCCATCAAGTAGATGTGGCACGTTCATTATCTGACCCCTTTACCAACAGACTGAAATGTAAAGAGATGCGTTCTCTGGCCAAGTGAATTTACAGTGTGCTGCTGAGTCCTCGTGTAACATTAAGCAGAGAATGAGGCTGTGCTACATTATAGCCTCATAACTGCTTACAATCCAGCCCATGACATTTTAAAGAGAACTTAGTAGAAGGCAAACCACCAATCTTGTGCTGAGTCTACACTTTGCTAAACTAACTCAGAGGACAAGATAAGCCAGGCAAAGCTTGGAAAAGTAAATCCAAGGCTGGGTTGAATAAACCCTGTGCCACTCTGCCTGCTACAATCTGCACACAGAGTATTCCACTCTTGCAAAAGCCAGGTAGACTATCAGTCAACCCAGATTTAAGGAACATGCCAACAGGAATAACCCAACAAGAAATAAAATCTATCTCATGGGAGCTCAGAGGCTGAATTAAAAGCTCACTTTTGCTGAGTCACTTTTTTGAGATAATTACCCACTGATATGAAGAATATTTCCCCTCTTGCTTGTAAGGTCAGAGGGAATGCACACAGTGGCATATTTGGCAGTAATCGTGGCCACCCCCCACCATGAAGTGAGCCTATGAGAGTAGCACAAAGCTAATTCTGGCACCGCAAAGAGGCCCCAGAGAGCAGCTCAGAATGGAAGCAGAATTAAATCCCAGCTTTCCTTGAGTGTCAGGTATTTACTCACCTTATGAACCTTGACCACCAACTTGAGTCTTTTATGATATACCAAGAGTCAAACAAAATACCTGCAACTTAAGCATAACATACATACCTGTCAACAAAATAATGGCCTTGAAAAACAGCCATGCATGCCTAAGTAACCCATGAAAGTTTGCTCTGGGGTGCACAGTAGCAGTTTCACATCAGCAGTTTCACCGCTGTCTCCAGTCTGGCTTGCATCGCCAGGAGGCTGCACATCTGCACATGCACAGTGACTGACAATCGATGGTTCACACTCCGACCCCCCCCCCCCCCACTCCCTCACCACTCCCAAACACCCTCTCACAAAAAACACCACCCAGCCAGGGTGCTCCCCCTGCGTGATTCAACTTGTTCCACGGCTGAGAGGGAGACACGAGGAGAGAGGTGGGGATGAGATAAACCTGGGGGAGCCCTAGATGTTAGAGCGGCTGTTTGCATCCTGTTGTTGCCTTTCAGTCAAACTGGATTGGCATGTACAGAAAGAAAAGGTTTATCCATGGTTTGGTTAATCTGTGCTTTCAGAGCTATAACTGTAATTATATTAAAACCCTGCAGCTGCAGCAGTTTCGATGTTGAGTCATTCTTTTATCATTTTTTGTGAGACTTAAGGCGCCTCTGCAGCGCAGCGAGGCACAAACGCTGCGCCTTGACGCGTAAAAAAACAATCAATACACTTAGTGTGCAGGGCGTTGCACTCTTTTCAAAAACAATGTATACATTTACTTTTCAAGCCTGTACCAACTCTGTGAATCATTAATCAATTCAAGCATTTAAGATCACTTGAACCTGCGCGGAAATGTTTTACGTGTATCCCCAGATTTATGTCGTGGACCGTAACTATAAATAAAATCCATTTATTCAATGCTATGTCTTATCACTTGGAAAAAGATAGGTCACGGCATTTTTTTAAACATTTGATTGCCGTGGATGACCCATTTTTGCAGCTTGGGTGGTTGTACTTACCCCTCTTTCCTGCCCACGAGGAATCTATATGAAATTACCCATATCCAAGGAAACAATATGTGAAGGGGGGATTTCCTGAATAATTATGGCTAAGAGAGAAAAAAAAACTAACACTTAAATATTGTCTCTGAATAGTATCCAACGGGAATCCACACGAATTTAGAGGTTGCGTCGATCCCAGAATCATTACGAGCGCTGTCCACGGGAAAGTGGTGCTGAAAGTCTCAAGTCCCAACTTTACGCTGCGTGCGAATGGAAATAAACGACATGTCCAGTGGAGCCACTCACAAACGCGGCCCCAACGTGAAGAGGATCAGATTTGTACGGGATAACAGAGCAGAGAAGCGTGTATCCCACACCCGAGGCGAGAGCACTTTCCAACTGATAGACGGAAGACTGCATGCGCTCCGTGTACTGGCTGTGATTGATGTTGAATGCATCGCAGCCCACCGCCTTTATCAGAGAAGAAATGCACCATCAATGAACGGGGGGAAATGTGTGAATGCCAAATCACAGCATAAATACCACCAGCGCCTTGGCCATATAGCCACAATGAGACGTGGAGCGTTCGCATAAAATTGTTATATTTGAACGTCGATTTGGCCGCCTACTGCCTTACCCCTCAGCACACTCTGGCTTTTGTATTTAGTCATCTCTGTGAAGTGACAAACGAGCACAGAAAACCCCACCGTCTTCATTCACTGACAGTTTAAGCAATATAAAGTGATGCTTTAAAAGACATATCTCATTATTACACTTGCCCCGTGGCAGATCGTTGGGAGCGACAAAACAAGCTGCAACAATTTGACCTTATCTAACTAGTAAATGTCATAAAATGATCTGCAATCACTTCCATTTCCCCTCCCGACAACACAAATTCTGATTTTATTATTTCAGCGTTGCCTCACACGTTACAGGTGCTGTTACAACCGATGCAGTATGCTGAGTCTCAAAGCGTTTGGGATGCTGTGCGTAGACCATGACGAACATATCAAGTCCAATCAGTGAGTGCGAAAACTCAATCTAGACACTAGGTTTGTGTTTTCGTGAGTGTGGGTTTCACTGGGTAACAACAACCACACTCTGCAGCACAGCTATGAAATGATGTCCAAGGGCATGCCTCTATATGTCCAACATTATCTTGCAAAAGAGCAAGAAATTAGTTTTTAACCTGGCATGCGATGTTATTACTCAGACTTCGGTGTGACACATTCGAGCTATTAACCTTCAAAAGTCTATAAAATGTGCCATGAAGAGACAAAGCACTGCAGGTGCTAACTTAACTGTGGCTGTCTTGATTGACTAATTTGCTCTGATGTCCAATAGAAGGCTCATGGTGATGATTTGGCAGCTGCTCTTTCTGATCACAAGGCTGAGTGGTGTGTGGAGGCCTTTACAGGTCTGAGGGGGTCACACCTGTGGAGTGCTGGACCGACTCCACCACATCAAGGGAAAGATGAGGGGTGACTCTGTGTGTGTGTGTGTGTGTGTGTGTGTGTGTGTGTGTGTAAAAAGAGAGTAGATGGAAGCGGGGGTCCTTGCAGGGATGTGTATTATGCCTCTTTGGATCCTGGAGGCAGCTGAGCCTCTGAATATTCATCACCACCTCTGCTGGAGCAAATTCCAGCTACACGACTGGACTGACAGTCTTGTGAGCTGTGGTGGGACCATATAAGTCATGCAAAAGAATTACAGATCTCATTTGTGTACACTATTGAACAGTGTTTTACATCTCCTTACTACTTGATAAAGCAGCTCCTTTAACCGGTGTTCTTCTTCAGTTTGGCATGGTTAGCATAAGTGAATTATTTAGCTGTGGAGAATGGATACAAAAGCCATTTCCTCCAGGAGGCCCACTGCTGCTTCACTTTCTGCTGCAGTACACTGGGAGACGGCCTTGTTGAGCATGTCTGCTCAGAGGATAACATGTTATGCAGCTGAGTCCTCCCCATCCCTCTGTGCAAGTCAAACTCCGGAGATTACTTGTTTCAATTAGCTATGGGGCGGAGAGAATTTAAGCCATGTTAATTCCAGTCACTAGAGAAAATCCCAGTCAGAAAAGACCAGCCACTCAGGCATAATCGCCTGCCCCCAGACGTCTCACATTTCATGGGTACATTAGAGGAATTAATCAAAATGTAAATCCCGAGGTCACAAAAATGTTCACTTTATTCCGTAAAAACTTCTGCATTCTTTGTGAAAATTTGTCTTTATGACAGCTGACATCATTTGTTTCCCAATCACTTACTGCCCCTGTCAGTAGCCTCTTTTTCCAAGACTTTACTCAGGAATGATTTATTTCACTAAATGATATTTGATTAAAGGGAGTGAGGAAATATTTAACTAATGAATAATGTCGATGATGCATAAGAGAATAAGAAGGAGGAGGAGAAACGCATGCTCCTCACTCAGTTGAAGAAATAACCTAAAAGTTGGAACTAAATGTGATGTCTGCGTCACATCTTTTCATTAGTGTCTGTGTTCTTTGATATTGAGAATATATATACAGACAGACTGCTAACATTTGATTTAATAAAGTTGAGACTCTCACAGTCTCACGCTGAAATGAGTCACTTTGTCACTTTTGTTTGAAGCAATACTTTACAATGACGAAACAGGGCAGCTGGGTCAGACTGTGACCATATGCTCTAAGTTTAATGGGTGTGACAAGTGTGTGAGGATATATTTCGTTGAGGTGCTGGCTGACAGTTGTCGCAGGTGTAACCATCGATCTCAGCTTATTAATAAAGTTAAGATTATCTAAGGCGCAGAAGAGGTCAATTCAATATATTTGTTCTGAAAATACCCGAAACACAGACAGAATGAGAATACATCTTTAGAAAACTATTTATCATAACCATGAAAGTAAAGATCAGTGGTGTGTAGAGGTTTTGTGAAATTACTGTTTCGGCCTTGTGACAACTGAGAACACAGTCAGCCGCTGGCAAACATTAACGCATGTTGCATTAAAGTTGGTGCTGATGTTGAGTTTGCACTCCTTTGAAGAGCCAAATGTGTTTTTGCATTTCACAGATTTAGTCTTTAATTTGCATACTGTTCCCATGATTGTTTCAGTCTTATGTTATTGAATAATTATGATGTTAAATTGTTCAAAATAGGTGGAAATGTGAGCTTGTTGTAACTGGCATGATAGCAGCCCCTGGTGGCTATGATATTTAACATTCTCAGATACCTTCAAAGGTAAACCTGAAAACTGCATCCTAACAGGTGTAACACATATAAAGTAAGCTGCTAAGTAATGGCTGTTATAAAATACACAAAGACAAATTTGTCAAACTTTAAACATAGATATTTTAGTTACATTAGTTAAAGTTATTAAACAGTTATTAGTGTTTAATTACAAATATATCTACACATGCAAGTCGATTTTTCCAGCTGACAGAAAATGGTTAGTCCTCATTAAGCCTTCAAGGGTTTCTACTTTTGAGATCAGAATAATGATTTTTAGATTATGTCAACTTGTTGATACCTTTTAGCAAAGGATCCAGTGCCTGAGAAAGCAATTTAATCCATGTAAATTAAACACAGTAGCTTCTCTTATGTGTGAATCAAAGCACAATCTATTCTAGCCTTGGGCAAGACAACACAATCTCCTGCTTATTTAGTCATTAATGTGCATATTTACCTGGAGAAACAAGGTGGTCGAAAGGTTAATGTTTCCAATATCTCTGTAGTCTTCAATTAAACAAACGTCAGCTGCTGCATATTCTTTGGTTGTGTGGCCTCCTCTGGGATTGGCTTATCATGAGATACAGTACTAAGACCAGATTTCTTAGCTCATTTACTTTGCCACACTCTGGTTGTGACAGGTCTGCTCATCTGCTACATGACTGCTAACACCATGCTGTGACAATTTCTAAATCATGCTCTTTATTTGAATGTAGGATAGAACAAACTGTGTTCATCATGTTTTTGCACCCCCTGTATGCTCCTCTAAAAATAAACTCTGGGTACAGCTACCAGCAATCATACAACATCACAAAGGTTGTGTGCCAGTTCCTAAGTAGTGGTTTGTTTTAGTTTTATTCCGGTGATTTAATAATAATTTAGTTTGCATGATTTACTGCTTTGCTGAAACATAATGTCTTTGCTCACTTGAGGACCCAAATTCATGGTATGCAAGGCAAGATGCTTAAAGTTCAGCTTTACTTCAAAAAAAGATATATACAAGCAAGCTAAAACAAACCAGTATGCAATAAAGACAGCAAATTTGAGAGAGACAATAGAGACAGAGTAAAGAATAAAAAGTGTGTTTTAAAAAAAGTCCCACTCCCCAGTTGGGGTCTTCAGCTTCAAAATCCAACGTGGCTGCCTCATACAAAACCAAATTATGAAAGCCACACCACTCTGCTATTTATCAGCATTCCTGACCATTTTCTGTCTCATAAAATCAGTTGCACAAATACTTTGGTTCAACCAATATTTGCGAATTTTGACTGTGTTCATAAAGAAAAATTCTGTATTAAACATTCATATCAAAAGCTAATCTTGTCATTGCGAAAACCCACTGTTCTTCTGAAATGTAAATGAAGCATGCTCAACTTTCAACGTTGTGGAAAACAATACAACACTAACAGGAAGGGCAGCTCGGGAGGTCAGCCTGAAAATAGGGCAGCCAGGTGGAACACCACAAGGTCAAGTTAGAGGCGATCTGCAGGGCTGGGACCTCCAAGGAGGGCAAGCTGAACACTGGGATTCAGACTGGGACATAAGGCAAGGCAAGTTTATTTGTATAGCACAATTCAACAACAAGGTGATTCAAAGTGCTTTACAGATACATTAAAACAGCAGAAATAAAAAGCATGATTTAAAATTTAAACAAAAAAGAAAGAAATAAGAACAATAGATAAAATCAGATAAAATCAGATAAAATCAGTAGTTAAAATGTGATTAAGTTTTGAAACTCAAGCTTCAGATTTGGACCTTTATTCAAATGCAGCTGAAAATAGGTGTGTCTTCAACTTGGACTTAAATACACTGAATGTTTCAGCTGATCTGAGGCTTTCTGTGAGCTTGTTCCAGACATATTCAGCATAGAAGCTGAATGCAGCTTCTCCATGTCTGGTCCTGACTCTGGGAACTGATAAAAGACCGGATCCAGATGACCTGAGGGGTCTGGAAGGTTCATACTGGGTCAGGAGGTCACTGATGTATTTTGGTCCTGGACCATTCAGAGCTTTATAGACCAGCATCAGAACTTTAAAGTCTATCCTCTGATGGACAGGCAGCCAGTGTAAAGACCTCAGAGCTGGACTGATGTGGTCCACTTTTTTGGTCTTTGTGAGGACTCGAGCAGCAGAGTTCTGAATGAGCTGCAGTTGTCTAAATGACTTTTTAGGTAGACTTGTAAAGATGCAATAATCAAGCCTACTAAAGATGAATGCATGGACTAGTTTTTCCAGGTCCTGCTGAGACATCAGATCTTTTAACCTTGATATATTCTTAAGGTGATAGTAGGCTGACTTTGTTATTGTCTTTAATGTGTTTTTCCAAATTTAGGTCTGAGTCCATCACTACACCCAGATTTCTGGCCTGGTTGGTAGTTTCTAGGTGTACATAGACAAAGGGTTTATGGGGAGGGTGGACTCTTAAACAGACCTGGATACAGTCAACCTTTGTGAAGACTTCACACTGGCCGAAAGGGCGGACTTTTGGAGGATCCTGACCGACCAATTCTGGAGAAGACTGTGTGACACAAGCAAAGTCTGAAACAGCAGAGATGTCGGCCAACCCAAAAACACACTCTGGGACAGGCTTGTCGTCAGCTGACCATGGAAGGTGCTGGGTGTCAGTAGACTCAAACACCAGCTATCAATATATTATACGTAACTGCTAATGCACTGTGGAAAATGAGATATTATGAATGTTGTGCCTTATTCATGTGAATTTATAAGAAATACAGTGTAAACCTCAGACTTATTATAGTTTAGAATGAACATGAAACATCATAGCAGATTAATCTAAGGTACAAAAGCTTGCAATAGTAAATGGTAACTGGACTGTACTTATATAGCACTTTTATAACCTGACCACTCAAAGCGCTTTTACACTACAAACCCCATTTACGCAGATTTAACACACAAACCCATACAGGACATCTTAGTCTTAGGAGGCAACGTGGAGTTCAGTGTCTTGCCCTAGAACACTTCGACATGTGTTCGGACAACACTTCGACGGGGGAAGTCGGATGTAAAACCACAAGCTTAGGATTGGCAGAGGACTGCTCTTCCTCCTGAGCTACAACTGCCCTCAGAGCATGTTGTGTCAGTTTAGTGAAATCTCATTTAAATGTTACATGTTTACATCATTATAAGCAACATCAGATCAGAAATATCTGACAAAATCCACATCATTTTTACTCTTAAGGGACTAACCAGTTGTCAGCCACTGAGTCTCAGTCCAGTATGCACTTCTCTCGTAAATGATCTGCAAAAGGAAGGGTTAATATTTTTTTTTCTCCTCAACAAATTTCATGTGCACTGGCAGAAAACAAAAATCCTCAGAGGGACCCATATTCATTTCAGACTAAGTAAAAGTATACCTCTGATTTGCCAGGTTTCTGTTAAAAACAAACTATCATCCAGTTTGAATAATTTAGATCTCATCTCATGGGTAGTAATTCATATTCATTCATCACCTGTTGAAATGTCAGAGAGTATTCGTTGTGAGCGTTTTTTAATCTAGCTGAATGTACCGTTAAACAACCATTGAATCCCACCGGAGCAAAGTGCAGATTCTCAGCGGATTCATCCTAAGTCTAAACTGTATTTAATAGAATAAAGCTCCTTGGCTCCCCTCAGTTCTCCTCTGTTTTGATTATCTTTATGGGTTTCATCTGAATATCATCGGTCTTATCATTTGCTTCTCTGCCAATCACTGTCTATTGAGCTTCACAAGTCTTACACAAAGTGGCTCCACTGAAATCAAAAATTTCTCCATGCATGACTCATGTCCCCTGACTTTTCTTCAAATAAAATTTTTTCGTATTGAGCCAAGTGCAATAATGCAGTCTCTAACAACATGCAACAGTTAAGAGCCTAAGTTTGAATAGGGAAGATGCCATTAAGAATTTGGACTGGAACAAGACATAAAAAATCTCAGGTAGCACAACAAAAGAGGATTAATTTGTAGAGGGTGGAAACAGTGTCTAAATAGAATGGTGGGCTGCCTTATGACCAATGATAATTAAACTATCAAAGACTTAATAAAAGATCTATATAAATCTTACAGCTGAGTCTGGTCAAAACCTGGCCTCTACTGAAGTGTATTCGCTGACAGAAGTGAGCGCCCTCTTTTGGACAAGGCAGGCACTGTAATCTCTGCAGCTGTGCGTGAATGGCACACCAGAGAGTGCAAAGAGAATGGGTTGCCGTAGCAACAGCAGATAGTAAAAGTGCAGCCTCCTGAGTGACCCAGCACATATACATTTAATTGTGTAAGGCCCGGTCTCGTTCGCCTGAAAGCAAAGAGGCAGACAGGGGTGAAAAGAAGAGGAGATTCATTTTTTTTCACTGAAAACATTTCTGACCTTCACACAATAAGTTTTGATTTTTCTTTGCAGCATGAGTCGCTGGATTAAAACATAAATGTCTACACTAACATTCACTAGGTTTGTCTTTCATTGGGTTGAATTAAATCTATGTCTGAAGGGCTTTAAAAAATATATATATATATCTTTTGATATGATGTCCACAATCTCTTTTCTATAAGCATTTAGAGAAAATGAATATTTGATTAAAAGAATCTTGATCTGCAACTGTTTTTATAGTCAAGCAATCAAATCCCACCCACAGTGTGTTCATGTGGGAGGAGTTGCTCTATTTACCCTGGTTTTAAATCTTTTGGTGTTGAACATGTCACATAAAACAAGCAATTTTGTCACTGTACACTCACAATGGGCATGTTTCATCATTACACATCATTTTATTGACCAACCAGATAATCAGTCGAGAGCGCAACTCAAATACTGAAAAAATGATAAAGATAACGATTACTTGCAGCTGCAGAAATCAAATATATTTTGTCACATTATTGTGCTGACTGTAAAAGGGAGGCCGAGGATGCACAATATATATTTTTTGCACAGAAACAAGGTTTTGCAACATGTCCTATGCTGTTTGAAGTCCTGAATCATCATCTCCCAGCATACGGCCGTGGTGCTGAATGTGTTCAAAAATGTTTTTTCTTCCTACATCTGATAATGCCTTGACCAGGCCCTTACTTAAAAAAAAAAAAAAAAAAAATGTATTTTGTTATTTGAACTGCTTTTGCATGTTAATGTTGCACATTTAGCTCTTTCCACTGGCCTGGGGAAATACATGTAATTACACATTCTCTTCCCCACAGATTGTGGTGTATTCAAGTAAAAATAATCATTCAACATAGTGGAGGTGGATACAATAACATGATGTGCAATAAACTTGCTTTCAGAGGGCTTGTAATTTTAATATTTCTTGAGACTTTTTCAGTGATGTGTTCACCTCTTCCACCAACGAGCCCCTTGTGCACTTTTTGGTTGTATTTGCTGTGAATAAACACAGCTCAGGCCATATTCTGGGATATTTCATCATGGCACATGCAGTGAAGAGGCTAACCAGTGTTGTCTATGACTAAAATGGAAGCAGGATTTGTTGTTTCTACTTATTGTTCTGATAAATTCTGTTGAGTTACAGATAACCATTTATAGAACAGTTAAGCTAAATTGCCTTTTGCTTTTGTGATGCTCATGCTTATTCAATTTGATCGCATAGACACTCAACAAGTAAGCAAGCCCAAATACTGCTGTTTGACTTATGTTGATAATACACTAAATGGTTGAAAAATAAGACTGTCTGAAGGCATTCATACATTTCTTATCCATGAAAGCAGCTATTGTGTTTTTTTTCTTTCTGCCTTTGTGGTCTTTTTAGTCTCTTTGTTTGCTCTTTAGTAACTCTGCATGTTGTCATTTTAAGTCTCTTTATTGCCATTTAGAGTTTTAGTGGTTGTTTTACATTTCATGATGGATGTTTCTGTCACATCCATGGAGTCTTGTTTTTAGTTTCATGTTTTAGGTCACGTTTTTGAGTTTGAGTCCATGTTTAGTTTTCGGTTCATGTCTTAGTTTTCCCTGCACCCTGTTAATTAGTTCACTCACTGCACCTGTTTATTCCCCTCAGCTGCACCTTGTCCCAATCACGCTCACTCCCTATTTAAGTTCTCAGTCCTTTTTGTTCCTTGTGAGATTCTTATCCTTACCATGAGGCCTGCCTGCCTGCCTCGTGTCCCCCGTGTCCCCCGTGTCCCCCGTGTCCCCCGTGTCCCCCGTGTCCCCGTGTCCCCGTGTCCCCGTGTCCCACGGTTTTTTGCAAGTTAAGTATTTATCCATGCCATGTTTAGTTCCTTTTTTTTTTTTTTTTTTTTTTTTTTTGGTCACAGTTAGGTTTTTTGAATCCGGCTTAGCCGCGCCTTTTGTTGTTACTTTGTTTTTGGAAAATAAACCACCCGTTACTTTTGAAGTCCGTGTCCTCCCTTCACCCTCAACCCACACCTGAAAGTTTCAAGACTTTTGTTTGCTATGGAATGTTTTTTGGTTGTTTTGACTCTTTACAGTCCCCTTATGAATTTGTGTGGCTGATTAGAGTTATTTCTTTAGTCTTTATTGCCATTTTGGGTTTCATTGTGGTAATCTTCCCTGTCTTTGTGGTTGTTTTGACTCTGGCTGCTCTGTGTGTCTTTGTGAAAAGCTGCAGCATTCATCAAAAAATTTATCTGAGCTGTCAGTTCAGCCAAATATCACACATTTCGGCTATCTTATGTGATGTCCTTGGATGACTAATTCAAGAACTAATATTTCTTCACTTCCATTCACGTAGCCTCCCTTGAATCTGTCTGAACCCTCCCACTTCAAAAACCTCTGCCATGAACTAAACACCAACGTCGGACTGCATATTTTTTTGCATCCTGTCTTTACTCCTGTGTACTCCAACCTGCCATCTCTCAGGAGTATTACTCTTTTCAATAATGTGTCTCAACACAGTGAATCTCCTTCTGTGAAGTGCATGTGTAAGCAGGAAACTGCAAAAGCCGATCTGAGGTAATTCTTCAAACATTCTCTGGTGTTTACTCGTGAAAATGGCTGAACTTACAGATTTCATGAGCCCAAAGTGAAAATGTCAACTCATGCTGGAATTTGTGAAATCAAACTTTGCCTTAGTAATAATGATCATAATTCCAAGCTTATTTGTTTGTTTGTTTTTTAATCAATAAAATTCAAGGCTATTGATTTGGGCTCCACTGTTGAGGAACTGTTACTGACTAAGTGAAAGATTGATCTTTTTTAAGGTGGTAGTTGAAAAGAATAGCCTTAGACTTATTAAGATCCGATTTATTGGTCATGCATACACACGAAATTTGTCCTCTGCTTTTAACCCATCCAGGTTGGCACCTGTTGACATGCACAGGGTCACACACTCAGAGACAGATGCCAACCTGGAGTGGGCAGCCATTCAGCGCCCGGGGAGCATGGGGGTATGGTGCCACCTCAGCCGTGACAAGGAGGTGGACTGATATCCCTCCAGCTATCCGTTCCACCAATCTTTTTTGAGTGGCAAGAGTGGGAATCAAACCGCCAACCTTCCAGTTATTGGACGACCGACTCTAACCACTGAGCCACGGCCGAGGATAAGTTTAAAATATAATACAAGGAGGAGCAAATAACAGCTACCTACTGTGGCTCAGTGTGATTGAAGAAGTCCGCTTCTAGGTTGACCTTCATCCCAGTGATCTGCTACAACTGTTTTTCTACTTTAGAGCTTTTCCGTGTTTCTGGAACAAATGTTACATATTTACAAAAAAAACAACAGTAATATGCATTTGAAATAAAAACTGGGGGGAAAAAGGGAAAAGCCTGAAATATTTTCCTAATTTGAATTCATCCCAAAATCAAAAGCGGTTGGAAGGGTAAAAAACACAATCTTTATATTTACTGAGAATTTTGTGTAATTGCAAACAGTATAAACCCAAGATATCTAATGTTTTGCGTTGTCAATTTCTTATTCGATTTGTTACTTTTGCAATTCAGGCCTACAGGATATTCCAAAAAGAGATGGAACAGGGGTCTTTTAGGTACAAAATAAGTATCCATGAAAGGATTTTTCATTTGCATTTTCCATACTGCTCCAACTTTTTCTGATTTAGTGCGGTGCTGCTTTAACAACATGTCACATGTAGAACCATCATTAATTTATGTCTGTGGTGTGAATCACACTATAACACTATAAGTGTTTTTCATTTTGAAAAGCAGATTTTCAGAGAGAGCCACCTGAGAAAGTGTGATAAGAAGGTAAGATCTCCTTCAAATGTCAACACTTGTGGGGAGAGACTGGAATAGAACATAAGTAAATAAGAAAAGAGGAAACAGTATTGATCCCTGTTGGGAAATTGGATTGTTGCTGCAATAAAGGCAGTTTGACTTTACAAGAAAGAGAAACAGGATATTCAGATGGAATAAAGAAAGAAGAAATAAAATTAGGCAAAGCATTCGAACAATGATTTAAACAGACAGAAATAACTGGTTCATGTACAAAATCATCATTATTTTTCACGTTGGTTGCTTTGTATGATAGCTGTCACTTTTAAAGAATTATGTTTTAATTTTGTGTGGGTGTCTGACAAAGAAAAATCTTTGTTTTTAAGACGAGACTACAACTTAGTCTTTTATGGCTGCTTCTGAGCCACGAACAGTTAGTCAGCTCTGGATATGAATTTGGACTATGCGAACATACCATTCACCTGACCTAAAAAAGCATCCACATTTGTGAGTTTAGTTTTTTCCTCCTTCATAATATGTTTTCAGTCGCTTTTAAGTATGTTCAACCTAACCTGTACTGTTTTCAGAACACATGGTCATGTTCCAGACAAAATTAAAGTGAATGTAAAAAAAAGGGGAAAATCTATATGTTTTTGGCAGTGTCTGTTTTAGATGAAAGTAAATCTACTCTGAGTAGTCAAAAATATGACCTAAAATGGCATAATCGTAGCATTTTCTATGCGGATCTATGAATGAAGACATGTGTAATGTATGATTTGTAAAGCTTTGGTATGTCAGGATAAACATATTTCTCTGAATGGAACAAGTACACATAATGAAGTCAAGCTTTATGCCCTTTCATTGTGGAAAAAGACAAAGATTAAGAATTTTCTTCTGTGCGGTCCTCATCCTGCACACATAGGCAATCATCTTTGTGCACACACTATTTGATTCCCTGCTGCTACTGTGTGCATGCATGCTGCCATCATCTCATTAGGACAACTGTTTGTGAGCATTTGTCTTATTCTAAATGCATCAGTTCAATTCAATTCAAAATTGCTTATTTAGTGTCAGTTTAAAGACTGATACATTCTCATGGATGAAAACCAACATTAGCTGATTCAATGAAAAGTACCAACCTCGTCATCAGAAGTGGTGACTGTTATCTTAAGCCAATGTTATCAATCAGGCTGAGTGACAGAGAATTAATAGCAGTGATTTTGAGAATAGTTTTGCCTCTTTATGAAAGACCAGCAGCTGTTGTGTTTACAGTTGATTAATCTAGTGTTTATGTCCTATATAATCGTATGTTTGAAACAGGTCCTTCTTGAGAATGAGACTCTGTGAAAATCCTCTGCAATCACACTGCTGTCAGGATTGCTATTGTGCAATATACTGCTCTCTGTTTTGTTGTGCTTTTTGAAAGGTTGTCATCTGTTGTTCCGTTTTCAAAAATGCTTGTGGTTTACTTTTTGGGTTTTAGAAGTCCGCTGTTATCTTGTGAAAAGTTCTTTACCATTTTGATCTTTTGTTTTGTCTGCACATCAAAGGCACAATGGAAAACTGTGAAAATGTTTTATTTCCTTCCCCATTCTTAAAATTCAAAGATATCTACATTGGAGGTTTATATAGAAAGTCATCAAATTATGACTTATTTGAGAACGTATTTATTTTTGAAAAAATCCTAAAAAGATGACTTGATTTCATGCTGCTGTTGTATATATGTAAAATAATATGTATACCATAACGTATACCATATTTTCTTAATTTAGTCAGTTTTGAGGACCAAACTGGCGCTGTCCATTACCTGCAGTGCTGAAACTTGTGAATTAACTTGCTGTGCCTTTTTGTAATCTGCACAGCACTTTACTTTGATAACGTTTAGTTTGAAATTTGCAGATAATAAACAAAGAACTAACTTGTATCTGCCTTAAACAAGTGGCCTTATCAAACTAGCTGGAGACAAAACCGGCGGTTTCCCTCACCGGCTCACTCCAGTCAGAGCGTGGTGTTGCATTTCCCCCTCAGTCTCCGCTGCTCCAATTCTTCAACTCTTAATAAGCAAAATCCTTACGCTCGCCGAGCTATTAAAGGTTACACTACGTTGTGGTCGTAACGGCTCCTTGTAATGGCGACCGTGCCGTAGATGTGCCTAGGTTTGTGAAAATGAAGCGAAGAAGAAGTTATTTCTTTTAAGTAAAACGCCGAGGTTCCCCGGAGGAGGACTTTGCGTCTTTAACCATCATCTTTACAAGTGATAAACTTAGCTGTACTTTTGAACTTTTGCGCCCCCAAAATGATGAAGCTCAAGTCCAACCAAACCCGGACGTACGACGGGGATGGTTACAAGAAGCGGGCCGCCTGTCTGTGCTTCAGGAGCGAGTCTGAGGAGGAGGTGAGCTCGGTGATGTTGTTGTCTGGAGGGCCAAGCTAACGTTAGCAGCCGTAGGTGCTTTTAGTGTTTTAACTGTATGTAAATCGATATATCTGTGAGCACAATCGTGATTTTATGGCAGTTGGAAACGATTACTCACTCGTGTTCCATATTTCTAAGTCGTCTCATGAGACAATTCATTAACGGTAGTTTTTCACTCGTACTTATCCAAGTGTTATGTAAGGCACTTTACTTAACGGTGCAGATGGTAGCCCCGGGTTTTTATGCCCAGCGCTACCTGGTAGCTGCGTGCTAATGCTGTAGAGTTAGCTTGCTAACTAGCCGCGTTGCTCAGGGCAGCCGGCTGTCGGCCAGCGACCACAGCCCACAGTACTAGCTCTGATTAGTGGTGACTTTATCTTTGTAAGCCACCAGCTGGACAGAAATAACATCTTTGTAGATAAATTGAAAGTCTGACAGATTTGTTCCCTCTTATTACAGATAAATTGACGTGCTAGGTAAAGCCTACTGCTAGCATTAATGCAACTGGTATTAGCCGAATACTGGACTTTCATGAAGGTATTAGCTGTGGTAGCTTAAACCGAAAGACAGCCCTGGTAGTGATAAGCCCGTGGTCATGTAAACTTTTATGCCTATTAGATTGCATGTACTTGTTTAGATGTGAGGTGTCAGCCTAATGTGTGCCCATTTCATCACGTCGCATGTCAACATAGCTGTCATTTATGCTATCTTTGAGTTGTCCCAAATGAAAAGCACACTCAAACTAGCCAGCGGTGGGTGAGGCGATTTGGGAAAGTGATTTTACAGTCAACAGCAAGCACAAAGGTGTCTTTGTAAAATAAATATTCTACCAGGGGAGCAGACAAAATTAGACTAAATCAGTTCCTCATCCTTGTCAAAGTAGAGGCCAGGTGGTTAACAACAAGGGTTCATCAGGATCACCAACACACAGATAGAAACTTTTTTCAGGGACTATAGTTTACCTAATCTGCATTTCGGCTGTTGCACAACTGATTGTTAACACCCAGAATTCTAGATACTTGAATGTAGACTTGCAGCTAATGGTGGGGGGTGGGGGGTGGGGGTGGGGGGGACTGAGAGTTCCTGTCTTACATGAAGTGATTAAACCTAATCAGATTCACACAGTATCCAGCTGGATGACCTGGGAGTGCTGACATATCTGTGGTATAGATGACAGGTTTATACAATTTGCCATGCAAGATGTACATCTTGTATAACTTTAAGGCGACTAATAAACAACATTAAAGTTTGGTTGTAATGACTAGTTAGTCTTGTTTGGGATGTATTGCAGGTGCTGCTAGTGAGCAGCAGTCGACACCCTGACAAGTGGATAGTTCCTGGAGGGGGCATGGAGCCTGAGGAGGAGCCCAATGTGGCTGCAGCTCGAGAAGTTTGTGAAGAGGTTGGTTCTGTAACAGTGTTTCATTTTTTGTACTGTTATTGTCATGTTTTTTTCTAAAGCCACTTTCTTATTTGCCCTCCAGCAAATGGTTTCATAAGCGATCGCCATGCTGATTATGTAGGTAAACTTAAAGTCATCATCTCTGACACAGATGTAAAACGTGCCCTTCTTCACGTAGTCGGAAGCCAGGAATATTGTTCTGAGAATGGATTTCCATTTGCAGTGTGGCAAATTAGTGCAAGTGTGGACTCAGAGGAGTATTGTATTACATTTCCATTAAATGTGTCTGTATTTAACACTGGGACTAATACCTTGCTCTCAAAATCCATTTTGTCAATGCAGTCATCATGTTTGCATGGAGAGCCTAGCAACGTGTAATCTGTATCATAGCATCATGTTTCAAGGCAGTGTTAAAGTGTCAAAAAGGTCACAGACCAAGATTGAACAATGGCAGACCAGCGGTTCAAACTACAGCACTAACAAGTCCCACAAATGCGCCAAATGAGGAACAATTGACTTTCAATGTTAATCATTTTCTGACTATTTTGTTTCTGTTCCATTTTTATGACAGCAGCATCTTGGAGGATGAAACATTGTGTTTTTGTTGCTGTGTCTTGGGGGAGGATAGGTAGCAATTATTAAACAAATTTAAAGCTTTTTTTAAAATCAGGTGGTTCCTCCATTGTGCCCGCTGTTAATCTCTTAGAGGTTTTGACCGGAATGGACCCAGGGTGCTGAAGACACTAAATCTCACCCAGCTGTCAGCTCTTGGTGGGCGTTTGACCATATAAAGCCTTTTCTCTGTGTGCCATCCATTGCACTGATGGATGCTGATATCATCTCTTATCCTGGCTCCTGCTGTTTGGTAGCTTTGATGGCTGCAGGACACTGAGGCTTGCCAGCACATTTCTACAGAGTCAAAAGCAATGTTGCATCATTACTGAGGTTTGTTAAAGTGCTGAAAGGCTGCAGTCAGAAACTCTGTGGTGACTTTGAGTGGTGCTCAATACATCACCACATACTCTGGCTTTCTAAGCCTCTTATTGGACGGTGGTGTAACAGGACATATACTAATCCTGGTCAGCTTATTCTGATTACCATATGAGCAGTGAGCAATTGCTTATGCTTATTGGTTTGGAGGCTTGCCATAGAGAACATTGAGGACTCGGGAGCAGGTCAGATGTTCCAGAAAAATGTTTCTTGTCCATTTACCTGCTTCCTGCAGCTTATCACAGCGCCAGTGACACACCCCAACCTTGCAGCAGGAAGACACAAGACAGCATTGCATAAATTGTAATTCAACTTCAGTGCCATCCACCCTCTCCCAGGATGATGCCCATTAGTCTTCAGTTACACAAAATGCCTGAGCTGGGAAACATTTTCCATGTCATAAAAACATACAGGTTGACTTTTGGCCTATTACTTAATCCCCTGGCATGACTAGTGGTTTCTAGTGGTGGGCCTGTTCTTTTCCATATGATCTAGCTGAAGGCTTGAGGAGTGCAGCTCTCGGTCCACGGAGCAGTGTGTGGAGTCAACATTTATTTATAGACTGAAACTGGAAACTGAAGAAGAAGCTTCAAAGATGTCAGCAAGTGGCCTGGCACTTTATTTAAACCTGACTAACCATTCACCTGGGAGTTGAGATCCTGGATACAAGTTCTGGTATTAGACGCTCAAAGGTATCGAGCACTGGTTAATGTTCATGTTGTCGTCTCTGAAGAAAAAAGGTGACATTTACATGGGTTTAGTGTTTGGACTGTGAAGGAAGTAACAAAAGCTGACAGCGAAGGGGTTCTCCTGTTGTTTTTGACCTTTTTACACAAGCTTTAGTGACACTTAAAGGATTTTGTAAAGGGGGCTGGGAGTGTGACAGCCTGCGAGTAACGACAGATGAGCGAGGCTATTTTATGTGTTACACACCCGTATAATTCAGAACTGTAACACTCAGTTGATCAGTCAGTCACCAGAAAATGATCTTCTAACTATTTTATCAATTTCTTGATTGTTGAAAGTAAAACTAACTACAAAGAGGAGACTCCATTGTGTCCATTTGAACTGAATTAAAAGTTAGGATGTGTTTGTTTTGATGACTGATCTGACAAAGCAAGTCATTTTAGACCGTTTTTTAAATCATATTTTACACAAATGTTTCAAGTTTTGGCAAGTTAGATTATGAAAATAACCACTACCTTTTACATACTTCTCAGAGTCATTTCAGTTCAAAACATGATTTCCAACAAACTGAAATTGTAACTATTTGTGAAACTAAACATCACGTGCAGTGATGGTAATTGGACAATCTTGACATGACAGCAGTCTTTGTTTTTGTTTCACTTGTTATTTGAAGGACTCAACAACAACCCACGAATTAGATGAAGTGAGTTTGCAAAGGATAAACACAATCTTATGATGTAATATAATCCACTGCTGCACAAACACGTACTAGAGTTGCAAAATTACCATAGAAATTACATCAGCACTCCTCAGGATCCATTTCAGCAAAACACTCTGAAGTTCAAAGAAAAAGTACTTATTGTTGGGCTATTAGACTGCAACACATTGTACTTCAGTGTTTTTGTATCACTGCTTTGTGTCTTTATTTTATAACAGCAGCCCCAAATTGTATGTTGTGGCTGTATATTGGGCAATACTTTAAAAAAACCCTTTCCATTTATGTTACAGGCCGGTGTGAAGGGGACTTTAGGTCGCTTAGTTGGAATTTTTGAGGTGAGATGTTGTCTGTTTGCTGTAGACTTTCTTTAAAAGTCAACATACTGTTTATTAGTGTGATTGGGGGTTAAAAATGTACTTTCTTCTACAGAACCAGGAGAGAAAACACAGAACCTACGTGTATGTTCTTATTGTAACAGAGGTGCTGGAGGACTGGGAGGACTCAGTCAACATTGGTAAAGCACTGCTTGTTTACTTGTCAAAATGGGGATTATTTGGACAAATCTTTCAAGCAGTCACATGTTTGACTTTGGCCTTTATTCCCCCGACACACACACACACACACACACAAGCCTTAGTGATATCACAATTCAAGGATTTTTTTTGTATATTAGCTGTGACAGCTTAGTTCCTGTCCTTGTGATTTTCACATCGGCTCTCCGTAAAGCACTGATAATCACTCCAGACGTATTTGAAGTAATGCTTTTTTCCTTGTGTTGAGTCTCATCTGTCAACTGTTTCTACAATGGTTTCTGCTTCTGTCAACAGGGAGAAAAAGGGAATGGTTTAAAATAGACGATGCCATACAAGTGTTGCAGTGTCACAAGCCTGTGCAGGCCACCTACTTCGAGGCTCTCCAGGAGAGTTGCCTGACCAGTAACGGAACACCATTGGTGACCACGATAGGTGGGGATCTCTCCCCTACCTACAGCATCAATCAGAGCTCTGTCTCGGGTATCAGATAACTAAAACCATAACTCTGACACCCCCAGGAGCTTTCGCCACCACTTGCGCTCTTACTTGTGTCACTTCTCTTTCTTCTCTCCTTTCTTTTCTTTTTTTTTTTTTTTTCTTTGTCTCAATGACATGTTTTGCCTTGCCAACTCCTTTGTGCCAGAACTGTGGCACAGACTTGATGACAAGTGTTGGGTGAATAGTCTGAAACACTTTGTAAATGTAAATGTAATTTTTGACCCTTTTTTTTTTTTTTTTTCCTTCTTCTTTTTACTGACAACTGCATGAAGTTTCCCCTCGATCCCAGTCTTTTACGCGACCTTAGCGTGGTGTTTATTGAATGCAAGAGCTACTTTTTACTGTTGTAATGTAAAAGTGTATACTTAGTGCTTAAGCTGAAGGCTTTTGGTGGTCTTTTTAATGTCTCCTCCATTATTTTGGTTATCTTCTGTGAATGAATGTGCCCATTAGTTGACTCCCTCCCCTGATGTAAGGATAGGAAATATTGTCTGTATCTGAATGAACAGAATTGTTGGAAGTGTCTTGCATGAGCACTGTTACGTTGTGTCTCGCTCACTCGAGTGACCTGATGCAAACTGTGCAACAGACTTGTGGTAAGGTCTTTAGCTTTTCTTCATTTTTCTCCTCGCTGTAATTGTTGATGTCTTTTTAATCAGAACGATATGGCCCTGAGTATTTTTTTTCCAATTTCAGTAGACTTTCAAGTGTTTCTCTCTTATTTGGGAAGCTAGCCAAGCACTACAGGTTCCACTCTCAAACAGAGCATATACAGTATACTGTATAGAGGGTGAACGAATGTCAACATACGATGTAAAAATGATCCACCTTTCTCCTTGGTGTGTTTACCTCCTTTTTATCCCTTTTTGTTTCCTTTTTTAAAACGCTTTCTTGTGACTACAAAGTCTTCCTCCACATACTGAGAGGGTAAAAGTAGTAGAATTAAGAATCATGGACTTTCAAAATGCACCACATATCACTTAAGTTATTAAAACCTATGTCCATATTTTACTCCTCACATTCAGTTTGGTTAAAAGCAATTGTTTACATTGTGTTCACAACATAGCACAGATGACTTTAGCGGGGCGCTTTTCATTACGGTCTTTTTTCTTTTAAACCCTTTCTTTAGTATTTAATCTGCATCCCCAAAAACACTTGGAACACCTGCTTGATGTTGAAAGTAATGGATCTATAATGCTGTCGTTGGCAAGATGCAGAACAAACAAGCCTTGTACAGTTTGAGACCTTGTTTTTAACATGTAAAATGCTTTTGGATACTATTCCTTTCCTTCCTTTCCTTCCTTTCTCTCTCTCTCTCTCTCTCTCTCTCTCTCTCTCTCTCTGTCTGTCTCTCTCTCTAACGTCTGGCAAAAGTCTCTTTAGCTGAGCTGCGTCACTTGGCCTTTACGTGTCGTGGGGCAGCTGGCTCAATACTGTGAAACTGGAGGCGCTGTAGATAGCATGTAAGAGGTTTTTATTGTAAATTGTTTATTTCTGTATAGATCAAAGGGGAGCGTACAAATGACAAAACACCTCTTACACATCAATGAGTGCTACGTGTCATTTCAGCCGAGGCTGGGAAACTGATTTAACTTCTTTTGTTGGCTTTGGAGCTGTTGAGAATTTTCTCTTCAGATAGCATACTTCAGCACACCTGAGGCAAAGAACAAGGAATCTGGTTGTGGGTTAGATTAAAGAGCCTTTTTTTATTGAGAGTGTTCAAAAGAATTCTTCTTTGTTTGTTTTCTTAGGCCAAATCAGATTTGCAACTGTAAGGGATTCCTCTATTTCCTTTCATCTTTTGTCCAATTGTAAAGTGATGTGTAACTGTATAAATTTCCAAACCACTACTTTAAGAAATTAGCAAGTTCAAAGTCTTTTCAACCAGTTTATTCTCCTGCAGAGGGTTTGTCACTCATAAAAACTAACTGTTTTTCTGTTCATATTGAAACCTCAAGTAAGGCTCGTTTCTGTTGCCGCTTTAGAAGAGCTGATGTTTCAGACAAGCACCTTTTTGGACCTGTGTGAGTCTACCAAATGAATTCATTATTAGTCTGCATAATTTGACCTCTTTAACTCTGGCTCTGGCTAATTTTGAACCTTTCACTGCGTTCAACACTTGTTTGCTTGATTTGTCTGTCTTAGGCAGGTCGCTTCAGCCAAAATCTGAGCTACAGGTTCCACCCTGGAAGACCAGAACCAGTAGCTAAAAGATGCTTAGCGCCTTCAGAAAGTCGAGGAGCTGTATGATGGGTCTCTGTGAGCTCATGTCAAAGAAACTCCTTCCATACGCTGATTATTTCCACCTTCAACTTGAGCATTAACCTTTTGCCAGATAAGAAACTTAGAGCACCTTGTATTCGTGACGGTTAGAAATTAGCACACAAAATGAATTTGACGTACTCGAAGAGGTTCGTTTCGTATCCGAAGCAAATCTGTAGCCGCAGATAACGTTCTTATCTTTGGTAAAAAAAAAAATTAAATCAAGAGTTTCCAGTTAAACAGAGCAGTGGTTCAACACATTTGACCATAGATATGAACAGAAAACTCCAGTTTTGTGATTGGTGAACAGATGATGAACCCCTCTCAGGAAATAATGATGAGAACTAAAAGCAAGTTGAAGGAACTGTAAAACGAGCAGGATGGCTTTTTCCCCAGTGTCACTCCTCCCATCTGTGTTTTACAGAGACAGAGACGCCTCTGTCTCTGTAAATACAGCTTCAGATGGACTCCTAATGTTGACAGTGACAATGCTGATGTTTCACTTGTGCTCGTACGATTGAAGGGGGGGTCAAAGGTCTCCTCCTGCCTGAGACTTTGACATGGTTTTACTGCTGTGCTTTTGAAAGGTGTGGTGGCCAAAGTCTTGCTTTATGATGCCCAACCTGGAACCAGATTAAGTTGATTAGATCTTTTAGTCTCCATGTAAATGTGCAGTTAGTTGTCAATAGGATGAACCCGTGTTTGGTTTCATGTGGGTGGCAGGTACTGTCAAAATGAATGTGAGGAGGATTTCCACAAACAACAGCCGGCGATTTTCATTATTAATAACCACTTGTTCATCAACTGGACTTCTTTTCAGTTCTTTAATCGGCTGTAATTGACAAACTAATGTCTTGTATAGAGCTAAAGCAGCACCCTTATAGCCAGAGGAAGCTCTTTGGTCATTAAGGAGTACTGAACATGTCTTACTAAAATTCAGGCAGTTCCTGTCGTAAATAGCAGCTCAGGCTTTGAGTGCTGAAGACGACGTTTCCAAGTTACACATTGGCTTTTATGTGGAGTAAAGACGACACGACCTGATGTACCCCCCTTTTCCTGGAAATCTCTGCCATCAAAATTGGCTCCATATAGTGTGAAAGAAGCTTCTTAACTGAGGCAAGATGAAGGATGTGCTTTAAACAGCTGGAGCCTCGGATAAAATCACTCTCAGTACCAAAGTTGATGGTTTAATTATGTTTTGCCATGTCAGTCGCCTGGCCCCATCTTGTGGCCATAGCATTAGTATTAAAAGCGCATCAGTCAGAAGCTGAGGACTTTTCCTTAAGGAGCTGAACAGTTGCAAAAAATAAAGATTAGATCAACCCCCTAAGATGCTTTCCATTGAATTTCAAACCGTACACGTGTGCACTTCGAGCTGTTGACCTCAGCCCTGAAGTTACATATTTGATGTAAATGTGTTCTCCAAGGTTTATGTGTCACTGGAATATTTTTTTCTCCTCTTTTGTCATTCGGGACTGTGGAATAAAACCAGTGCGAGAAGACTGAAGATTGTAATATAAATGTGCCAACAAATAAACACCAGTATTTCACATTATGGCCGGCGTCTTTGATTTCATATTTGAAAAAGTGTGTGTTGATTATTCCTTCAACAAACTGAGTAATACATGAGTTTAGATGAAAGGATTGCTTTGGAGAAGACAGGATTTTACACGGCTTCATTGAAGATAACTGCGATTAAATCCACACCTTCCCATCAATTGTAAGGATTAATATGAACATACAGTTACAAATACACAACATATATTTATTTCTTATTAAATCTAAACTAGTGGTATGGATGAAAATGGATGTTGAAATTATGAGATGACTGTGTTAATGGTCACATCAGTGAGCAAAATCACACTTGCATATTTTTGTATGTTTGTTTAGTGTACTCCTGCTATTGAGTTAAACTCCAGCGTTTTCTGTCAAGGTTACGGTAACAATAGCCGCATACGCACTGTAGGAACCTTTGGCAGTTCTTATAACCTTTTTAGGAACGGGGCCGTTTTTTCCCGCATCCGCACATACAGGAACTCGGGACCATCGCCCTCAGTTCCTGTAACCATTTCAGCTCCTTCTCCTCAGCTGGGTCTGTTCTGGGTTCTATAGGAACACATCTGACGGAGGTGTTTGGTGGTTGGTAGCTACGCCCCATGTCATGTTGTCACGACTGAAATGTTTACTCATCCCACAGACAGAACCGGCGCGTGTTTAATAAGTTAAACTTACACGTGGTCTCCTTTGTCTGCGGCGCTCTGCTCTCCTTCCTTCATGAAACGAAGAAGTATCTCCTGCACTCGATCCTGACTCTCTGTGAGCCCTTCCAGCCTCGATGTTAGACGCCCGATGGGATCGTCCATGATTAATATCACCATCATGCAGACCATGAACACGGTAGCCTCCCCGCTCTCCATGTTAGCTTCTTGGTGGTGTTTTTTTCTTCTGTTCTTACTTTTGGCGGGTTTTGTTTTGTTTTTGAATGTGGCGCTAAAGTAACACGTCACTGTCGCAGACGGTTGCGCCGCATCAGTCTCTATCAGGTCCCGACTCATGTGCGAATGCAAACTGAAACAGTTCCGCTGGGGAAGGACAGTTATCAGAATGAAATTTGAGGAGGACCGTTCTTAGAACTGCTCTGTCTGAATGCGGCTAATGTCCTTAATGCTTTTGGCTCCATAACTACAGCAAAGCTTTGATACTGTGACAACCACCCCCCCCATCTATATCATGCATTGAAAACACCAATTGCCATTATAGAAGGGACCACAAAACTAAGTCATTACTAAGATTTTCATTTGGAAGCAATTATTAGGAATTTTAAAAGTAATATGAATGTGTAATTTCCTTTGTCGAACAATTTCCCCACTTCAGGCTGCTGGATTATGTCATTTAAGACCTCACTAACATTTTTTGTTCTCCGAGCTGTTTCACATCAGCTTGCAGCCAGGAGACATTTGTGTTTCCCTCCTATAGGTCTCATCCCAGGATGTGGGATACAGCAACCGAGGGATTCATAGGATATATGAGTGAAAATATGGAGGTAAGTTACACTGAATGGAAATGAAGAGAACAATACTTAGATCCTTTATTAGTTGCCTCTACTACTAGTGTTAATGTTAACATAAGTGAAGATGGAAGGAAATACTTCAGAATCTAACCAGAAGACCACTTGATAGGCAAAATAAAAAGCCAAAGTCGGTTTATAAAATGATGGGTGAACGGTAGCAGATTCAGGTTCCTGCCACATTGGTTCAACTTTCCACTTTAGCTGTTATCAACATTTATAAATGTCTACCCGACCTGCAAGACGTCAATATAGGAAGTTCTCCTTCAATATGTTAAATAACAACAAAAGAACAACTTATTTTCACGTATAATCTGATTTTGGTTTATTTTTTGCCATCTCTATCTGACCGCCATCATCTTGACGTTACTGGTGCTCAAAAAGCAGAAAAAAACCAACAGCAGCCATGAACTGGATTTTGTTTTTCTTTATTGTACAGAAACAAACAGTGAAATTTACTGAGGCTGCTGTCCTCTGCCACGTCCAAAGCCACCCCGCTGTAACAGAGAATTTTGTCAATGCATCGGTCAACCTGGAGCTCCACTGAAAAATGACATTTTACATCAGCACCAAACAAGCCAAGATGAGCTTCCTGACATTCCTTTATCAGACATGCACCCAACACCTTACAATGTTTCAGTGAGGAATGTAACGGTAAAGCTGCTGCAGACACTTCTTTTCATTGGTGTAAAGGGAAAACAAAACTGAAAGTACTTACGAACTGGAACTCTGTGGCAGCTCCGGCACCGGCCTCTGCTTTCTTGTCAGCACCAGCTGAAGAAGAATTCATTGAATCAACAAGTCAGCCAATGTTTGTCACAGAAGCCTCAATTCTGTCAGTCTATTGATTAATATGCTGATTATTTTTCCAGTCCAGTATTTGATGAAACATCCAAATGAGTTTGACATTTTGCCTGGATTAGTTTTAAAGGAACTCAAAACTAGAAAAAAAAAAATGAAGGATTTCCAAAACTCCTTTAAGGAGTTTCCACATTGGAAACGGAAAATGCGAAGCTGATGACATGTCCTTCTACAAATCCCGTAGTTTTAAAATGGCGGAGCGACATGGAGACATTCATTGTCCGTGAAATATTACACATTATAGCTTTAAGTGTTCATACTGTGTCCAATAACGTTAAAACTTTACTTACGTGGTGCAGCAGATCGCCTGTACGCATCTCTGTCAGCCTCCCCACGGGTAAGGCGGGCCGGTCTCTCACCCTCCATTCCTGCAAAGACAAGGACAAAACCATTCAGTACCCTACATGTGTACGTTTAGGGGTTATTTAACTTCAAAAATAGATTTAAAGAGAAAATCATTCAGCTTTCATGCCAAGCGTGTTTTTTTTTTTTTTAATAAAAACAGCAGATCTGTTTAATCTGTTTCATATTTAAGGAAGACTTGAGTGGAATCTGTCCGCAGGAGCTCCTTATTCAGCAGACTGGACAGTAACCATTCACAAAACTATGTCTGAAGACAAAACAATCCCAGAAGGTATTCAAGATTCCCGCCCCTTTTAAAATTAAACCACTTGCATTTTATAGCTGTGATCAGTACAACTGAAACTCAGCCCTTTGCACTCATAACCATACAACACAACAGTACTTTAAATACTGGAAGTAGTGAAAGTTAAGTGAAATGTTTGCGTTTGAAAGGCAGGAGATTAAAATGCATATTATGAAATGATTATATTAAAACTTCGAAGACTTTTCCAACGTGACGCAATAAAATAGATTTTTTTAGGGCTATTGAGCACTTTGCTTACAGCTCGAGTTTAACAAATGATTGTCAACACGTCTATAGAAAAGCAAAACTACAAGAACACTATTTCACAGTATGAAATTACTAATAACTAACTACATAACTAAATAATACTAATAAAGATGGATTATATTATGGCCTTTACCACTTTCTTTTAGTCCAATACTTTCTGTAAATCAGCAGTAATGCTGATGGTGATTTAATTGGTAGCTACATGTGCTACTTCAGTTTTAAAACTCTACAAAAGTTCCTATCAACTATCAGAGTTACACAAACTGATTCGTGGCTGAAGCCTTTTCTTTTTTATAATCTCTTTGAAATGTTTCCACTTTGCAGCTTTACAACAGCTACCGTTTGGTGGGTTTGTTACTCAGGAAAAAAACTGATCTTAAAAGTCCAATTTATTAATTTTGCCATGAGCTTAAAAAAACAAACAAACATATGATATTAACATAGCTGCGACATTGTAATTACAAATGCATTTGTACAGCTCTCTTCAATCACCAGTATTAAGCAGATTATGCATGTAAATTGTGAATGGTGTAAATGGTAAGTGCAAATTGTAAATGGTGTCTTACCCTTGGGCCTGGGCCTTGCGGTCTCAGGGCGGGTCTGGCGGCGCAGGGTGGCGGGCACAATCTCAGGGGGAAGGTGGAGGAAGTCTCTCAGGTACTGGATACCCTCATTGGTTAGGTACCAGTAGAAATGACGCCAGGCAAATTGCTCCTTGACATACCCACAGGACTTCAGAGACTGAAAGAAAAGCACAGAAACAGTTAGCACGCCAAATCACAAAAAAAAGAATGATAAATCTACTGGATGTTTGCTTGTATAACACAGTAAACATCTTTTATAGCTTTGTTTAATAAACTTTCAGTCTTTAATCAAGTGGTGGAGATAATATGCAGAGAAATAGAAAAAACAAGTAAAAAAAAAAAAAACTGAATTTCATCAACACATTTTTATTATAATGGAAAGTGCATTAATTTGTGAAATTAAACTGCACTTTATTTCAGAAAAAAATAATACACCAATCGATTGTACTGAACATCTTCCAAGCGGTCTAGAGAGAAAACATGCATGTTAAGTTCGTTAGTGACTCTAAATTGTCCCTAGGAGTGAGCGTGTATGGTTGTATGTCGTTTGTGTCTGTGTGGCACTGTGATGGACTGGCGACCTGTCCGGGGTGTACCCCACCTCTCGCCCAATGACAGCTGGGATAGGCCCCAGTGTCTTCCCCCCCGACCCTGAGTTGGATTAAGCGGCTATAGAAAATGGAAGGATGGATCACAAAGGGCTTTTAAGTGTCTACACGTTGGTTTAACTGAGGCCTAACCTGCAACAACAAGCACAACAATGTGCAGAAAAAAATGTCACAGCTGGAAAAATTACCTTAAAACATCATAGTGTTTGAATAGTCAGACGACTCAGAACTGCAGCAAGAGAGTTACTTGTGCTTTTAAGACTTGGCCAGTGCAGTGCAGCTTGAAATCCATCACTAATTTGTATCTAACTTGGAAAAGAACTTTAGAGGCAGGTTGCAGCTAACGTACTCCAAAATGTCAAATCAATCACTAGTTTAAATAGTTAAAGGAGCTACAGAGGACACCTCTTTCATTACAAACCCAATACTTTTAATACATAATTGATTATCAACCTGGGTTGCATCTGTGCCAGCGAAAGATGTGCAGCATACACAAAAGATCAGTGTTTTTGGACCACTTTAAAAACTTTGCTGCCTCTCACCTGCATCGCTTTCATCACATGAAGGTTGGGCACATTCTTGTCAGCAAGCTCGGGATGCTTGGCCAGGTGGACATCTTTCTTGGCCACCATAACTCCCTCTTTAAAGAGGAGCTCATAGATAGCAATGCGGTTTTTCTTGGGCATCAGCATCTGCGTAAAGCGACAGTTTAAGCGTCAATTAATGACAGCTAACAGTAGCCTCCATGTTAGCATGCTCGCTGGTTAGTCTACTAAATATACATACATACATGAAATGCAGCAATACTAAGCTAACAACACATCGCTCATATGAACTAATGAACTGCTAACTGCTTTAAATGTTCACATTCATAATCATGCTGAGTTTTAAACATTAAAATTGACAAATGTTGCCCGCGCCGAAGGAGAAAAATGGCAGCCATCCGTGGGTACCACAGCCGAGGTTTCTTTCCCACTTATAACCTTAATATCCACCGTTATAAGGTGTTTACAGCTCAAATATGTTTACAATTTCCAATACTGCCCTAACAGCAACCGAAAATTAAATGGTTTTATGTTACATATCATAAGATGTTAAAGATATATTTGGATATTGACGCCGGGTCTCACTTTACCTTTCCACTTGATACGGGACCGGAGCCGGAAGGAACGATGGTCGTTGATCAGGAAGGTTTGTGCTCTCGGCGCATGCGTGCTGGAATATGTTGCCCTCTGCTGGTGCGGCGAATTCCCCTAAATACCTGAACTGAGACCGTGCAAAATGGTGCATTTATGATGTATAGACGTACATAAAACAACATGCATAAATTATTTACCTTTTTTTACTACCACTTATTGAAGATTTGCTCATTAGGCCTTAATATCAGGGGAGCCCCCCCACACCCCAACAGCCCGGAGAATACAAACTAACAATAACAGTTTCAAGATTTCAAGATTACATTGGAAATCATAAACTTCTCCCTCTCAACAGCTAAAGGAATACATTGCCGAAAGTATCTATCTATCTATCTATCTATCTATCTATCTATCTATCTATCTATAGCCACTCGACGATGTTTAAAAGAAGAAATAATTGCTAGACTGTCGTGAACAACAGCATTAAGTGTACCCTGAATATGTGACAGCAATCCAGTGAAGCAGTATGACACACACATGATCCAACTTCTCTCCTAAAAAAAAATCTGAAAACAATTATGGAATCACCACTGACATATGTTTTTTTTTTCCCCAAACAAATTATAATAAATAAATCTCAAACATAATGTATTTTTTTTTACTTTTTCAAGAGAAGTAGTAGAAAAATATAATCTGGTATCACTGTTATGAGAAAAATATAAAGAGGAATCATTTGTACTTTGTTTCACCTGCACTGTTTTTTTTATGACAACTTAAATTCTTTGAGGACTTCACTTGTGAATAACATTAATATCAAATCAGAATCCACCTTTCTTGTAAAGCAGTTGACACATTAGCTACGCATGGATGAAGTCTTGTCATGGACCTTTTTTTTTTCCAATTTCAGTTCAATCTTTTTAGTCGTCTTAAGATCTGAACTGTCTGCTGAATGTGTTATTGGGCTGATGTGTCTTTCCTGAAGAAAAGTTTTAATGTTCTTTGCTCTGAGGCAAATGCATTGTGACCACCAACTCACCAAAATCCCATCGGCAAACCCTCTTTTGATTATCAATCAATCCGTGGCTGCTCCTCTTTAGCCCGCTGTTACCTTCTTTTCTTCTGTTTAGGTGTTACTGATGGTTTATGCTTGGCTTTTCTGGATGTAAATCTCATTTCCTTCAGCCAGTTTCTGACAAGTTGGTCACAGACATTGACTCCTGTCTTTTCACATTTATTTTTAATCTCTTTTATTGTGCATTTTCTATTTACAGATATATTGTTTTGAGTTTTCTGTCCTCACATTTTGATGACTTCCTCGATGAACCTGTATGTTTGCCTTTAAAACCTTCCCATTTTGTTTGTACTTGCTCCAAATCTTAGATACGGTTGAGTGGGAACAACCAACATATTTGTTCCACAGTTCCAAGTTTTATAATCTTTGATCATTTTTCTACTGACAGCCCTCTCGTTGGGGCCATGTTTCCTGTCAAGCAGTCAGGTGTACCAGCTCACTAAGCTCTGCAAATGCTCTCCTTTATCTGACGTATTGGCATAATTAGACTTTTACAGGTATATGTTTTAGAAATACAAATGACAACGTGATTCCATAACTGTTTTTCTCTCGGGTTGAGTGATTCCTGACTTTTTTTTCTCTCCTTCATCTGACAGATAAAAAGAACAAAGAAAAGCAATCATTTTATGAAAAATAGTTGTAGGTGTGTTTGACAAAGCCAGAATGTTCAGCTATTAAATAAATGTGTCTTGTTCCATAACTCTGCTTTGTTTATTGTTTTAACAAATTAAAAAAAGGAAAAAAAACATCCTCCAAATGTGGTGAGTCTATACTTTTTGCCAGGGGTTTTAACCTTTCCACAAAATTAATATTTGTTATTAATTATTATTAATATATTGCAGAATTACTTCTTTAACTTTAATTAAACATATCTGCACTTGATAAGACAGACGATGACAGTGCATGCATGGGAACTTGATTCTAAAGTTATGAAATTAAAAATGAGAAAATAATGATAACTCGAACAAAAATGGGAAACCTTTTTTTTGACAAATAGTTTCCGTTTAGTTTTGTAATTGGCTGATTTGATCAAATTAATTGTTCAGTCAACCAAATGACACTGAGGTGGTACCAGATTTGCAAATGTTTATTGACTTAATTCATTTGCTATTAGATATTTGACAATCTTCTTCGATGATGGACAGAAAATTCTTTGACATTTTTTATAAATGGTTACGTTTTAATCAATGTACAGCATACAGTGCATATCTTAGATGTTCTAATTATGCACTGTGAAATTAGGGGCCAATACTGATATATATCAGTATTGATACATATGTATCAACCAACCTTTACTATAACATTTTGCATGAGAAAAATCTTCTGTGTGAAAAAGAACATTTTCATGAGTCCTTTTTTTTTGTCTGTTAAACTATTACTTACTCAATGACTTCAGTTCTTGATTTTGACGAAGAAAATGTCATTGTGAAAAATAAACTAATTCTAAGGACAAAGTCTGTCCAACATTATATAAACATGAACTACTGCCATTGGTTCATGTTACCCTTTTTGCCTACAGGCTGATTGCAGTCAACAAGTTGAATATCGGCCGATACCGATGTTGGGCTTATATAACAGCATCTCTAATTCTAATGAATTTTTCTCTTCATGTTGTCTTAAAAGATAATTGATAATTAATGGTGCTATATACATTAAAAGTTCCATGCATAGCTGACCTATATCATTTTCTGTTTGTTTTTTATTTGATACCTATTTATGTTTAATTTGTTAAGTGAACTATTAAATATAATAGTTGTTGAAATGTGAACATTTACAAGTAACAAGTACAAGTAAGTAAGTATGTATATTTGTTTCTAAATGATGAAAATATGCATTATTACTCGGGTCAAAAAAACTTCTATTTCCGGTTTAGCTTTTATTTTGAAAGCGCTTTCCGGAAATTGTGTTTGTTTTGGCTTGCTTGGGTCCAGCTCGCGCACCATCCCCCATCTGGCGGCTCCATTCAGCGAAACATTCACCAGCGGTACAACGGAGGCATTCCTAGCTGCTGAGCACCATGAAAACACATTAACACAATAAAAGGAGCAGGATTTATATGTCGTCCAGGTATGTTAGTCTTTATTTTTTTACATTTGCGTGCCTGTGATGTGCTAGCTTAGGCTTGTTGATGGAGCGTGTTAATTTACAGCTAATATTGCTGAACCATTACATCGGCTGTCGGTGAGAGGAGGCACCAGCAGCAGCACCATCCTGACTGAATGAAGTTCACTCAAGTAAAAGTTGATATGTAAGACGGGTGTGCTTGCTGTTCGCGTTATCCTCCGTGTTTTACTAAAACTTGAACCATTGCCACTCGAAGCTCCTGCTTTACGACGCTCATTTCACGCAAATATGAGCCAGAACGTGACAACAAAATACAGTCAACTTCAGTTGTGGGAGTTTCTGTGCAGAACGTGCAGTGATGGCCGGAGATGCAGCAGCAACCTGTGCAGGCTGAAAGGAAAGCAGGGAGGGACTTTTGAAGTAAAAAGCTCGTCTCAGGGGGGATAGTGTGCTTCCTCCACACCAATTATATGTTTGATTTATCGTTGGAGAGCAGCTGGTGGTGGATCAGGTCAGAGCTGCTAACCTCCATCTGAGTGCAGTCTCTCACCTCTGAGTTAGCTCTGTCCACGGTTCTGAACTCTGATCTGGACTGTTGTTCAGACATCGTGTCAGATTGCAAGAGGCTGCTGGGCTCTTATGTTTAGAAAATTACTTAAACTAAAAAAAAAAAGAAAGAAAGAAAAGAAAAGCAGAAAACGTTGACAAAGGCATGCAAAGTCACTCAAAATGACCCTCAAAATATATCACAATATCTAATAAGAATTGACTCAAAATGTTGAGCACAGAGCCTCATTAAAAAGGCTTAAAACACATCCATGTATGTTTCTAAGATCATTTCTGTCTCTCAGTCGAGACACCCTCCTTTTTTGGTAGGAAGTGGTGTCTTTCTTTTGGTTTATGATCTATTTCATTACCTCTTTGCACATGTATTTAATGGACGAGTGGAAAGTTTACAGTAAAAGTTGGATCTATTTAAAAAAAAAAAGTGGAATTTTCCACTGTCGCCTTTTGTATTCTCTAGACGGAGGATTGGATTGAAGAAAAGTTACAATGTTTCCTTGTCTTGGCAGCTTTTTGTAATTGGACTAATGTGGATTTTGATTAATGAATTGGATTGTAATTGGCTTGAATTGGACTGTATCTTTGAAGAGCCTTGAGGGGGACATCTGTGATTTGGTGCTAAATAAGTAAAGATGAATTGGATTTTGTTTTAAAGTCCAGTAAATAAAATACAACTTTATTTAAAGGCCATTTTACACAATTAAGATACATTTCTTTGGCAGAGCCATTTTCAAGTTTGCAGCTGAGAGCCTTTCCCGTAACCAGGGAGAGTAGACGCCTACCATGTTGAGAAAGTTAAGCACAGAAATGCCTCTGTGTTGAATCATGGGAAGTGTAGGATCGATGATCTTTGGGGGTATTCTGTTGTCTTTAACAGCTTACTATAGTGGATCACTAGTAATGCCTTCAACAGTGCTGCGGTCTATTGTTCGAATGAAAAGTGGCACAAATAGCAACAAATGCACAAGTGGGCAATTGTGATGTGACCTGGGTTGGGCTGCAGACCCTCCTAACCAAAGGTGTGGACAGTAAGTTCTGCCAGCGGCTTGATGCTCAGGAAATTTCACTCTCTGTTACTTTGATTGTGAAGCTTTCAGCCCGTTTCAAGTCTTTCAGCAGGGTGGAGGTGCAGTATTAATTTGCTGGACTGCTCCTTTAAACACTGCACTTATCTGAAGGCTTCCACCAACAGAGCACTCTTAAGTACTGTAATTTTCCACGTTTATTACGCTGGAGAGAGCTGCTTATCAACCTGAGAGTGTACATTTTGTGCCACTACCTTTGAAGTACAAAATACTCCTTTTATTCCTCTGATTATGCACTGCTTGAGAAAAGTACACTTAATGGCCTTTGTAAGTGCTTAATTTCTTGGTTGTGTAACGAAGAAATTTACAATCATGTTGACAACTTATTAATCATGCAAAGTGTTTATCGAGCCAAGAACTGCAAATAATTATTAGATCCTACTTATCAAAAAAATTATTTGATGCCTTCTTTGTTCTGCCAGTTTTTGTTTTAGCCTGTAAATTGGACAAAATACTAAATTCGAAGACATTTCTAGATGATCTAAAAAATTTTATTAATTTATCCAGTAGTCGACTAACTTAACCTTATCAGCAACAGTAAAAAATGATAAAATAATAATTTTCCTCTCTCAGTGAGTCATACTATACCAGATGAGTTAAAACTGTCCAAATAAGACTTAAGCAAGCCACACTCTGCTTTGATGTGGGCTCAAGATAAACAGCAAGCAAAGAGTTTTTTGTTTTTTTTCCTATCAAGATCACTTGAGGAATATACTTTTTTTTTTTATTAAAATGCCACAGCTGAAAGCCATTTATATTTAAACTCAACTCTGAGCGGATGTGTGGGCCCTTTTATACACACACGTTGAAGTGATTTAACCTGTGCCTAATTGGATTAATTCATATGTGACAAATGAGGGACACTCACTTGATTTGTAGTGCTCAGTTCACCTCCTCCCTGTCTTTGCAAAAGTGATGACAGATGAAGCGTCACTGCTAATATGATTAATTAGACTAAACCCTTAGTTATCTTTTCTATCCATCCCTTTCTCTGTATGAATCATTATGGATATGGTATTCCCCGTGGGGAAAGACAGTTAACGTGCTGTTTTTACTGGCATTTCACATCTGGTGCTCATGGCCCCAGCTGATTCTAGATGATTGAAAGCAAGCAATTAAAATAGCTTTTTTTTTTTATATTAGTCCCTTCGGGTTTCATAATCTAGGATATGGTTTCAGACGTGCTAAGCTTCAATGTCAGGCTTTGCATCAATGCAGTTAAATTTTTCATTTTGTCTCTGAAGCTCTCAATAAAGAATTCTGCTGCAGGGATAATCTGTGTGTTTGATGCATATTTGTATTTATGTTATATGAAACATCTCAGCGGATTGTTAAAGTCCTATCAATGTAAGCACTCAGTGACTCGGGCCTGCAAGCTGGCTGTTGGTTGAGCAGGACCTTGTCTTTGCCTTGAACTACAAGGTAATTGGAGCCTGAGATCGGATCCTCACAGGGGATCATGGGAGAAAGGCAGGCTTCATTTGCTTAAAGGCCCAGGGTTTGTACTACTACGACAAAGGATTTGTGGCATAGCCAGGCAACGTAAGTTACAGCTCGGGACTTTCAGTATCACGAAGCTGGTCTACTTCTTACCAATATGCATTACCATGGCAACTCTTGCTGTAAACCTACCAACTTTAGGGCAGGTTAAGTTTCCTTATAAGTTACCATTGGTGATGTGAACTTCACCCATTTTACAGGAAGGTGCACATATCCAGAGCTCCACTGCCATTATCATTGAGCTGATAATCAGCGTCATGGTGTTTGTTAGGTGTTACTGTAACTTATCCTGTTTAATAGTTTAACTTTAGAATGACACTTTTGATCCCTCATACTGCTGTCCATTTTCACCAGGAAAATATGTTTTTCATTGCTTTGTGTTCTTTTATCACAAAACTGAATCAAGAGCGAAGTGGAGACATGTGGTCAGATGGTGGTTGTAACGGTTTTTGATGCAGGACTTCAGCGGTCCTGTAACAGTGTGCCGGTGTTTAGTTAGCGTAGCCAGTCGGTGTCCAAGCCAAACAAATATACAATTTTACAACCAGCTTAATTCACTACAAAAGAGCTTGATAATAGTAGCAGTTGCATGCGCTTCTAAACAATCATGTTATTTGTGTAAAATTTCTAAAACTGAAACTGAAAACATTTTTTAATCAGTGATAAGGCCGCTTATTTGTTTCTTTAGTAATCCATAGGTTAACAGAGCTAAAATGTGAGGAATTTGTGTATTATCCTTATCACACAACCCAAAGATATTCACGTTTTTCCATTTTCTGAGACTGGAACAGTGAGGATTTGGCAGATTTGCTCATAAACAACTAAAATAAATACAATTGATTTAGCAAATCAGTCACAAGCAAATATCTTGTATTTACTTATATGTGTATTTTGTTATTCTTGTATCTGAACTGTTTTAGAATCGTCCTCACAGACAGTGACTGTCTTTATACAGTTGGACTCTATTTGTTCTGTGACTACAGACCCTTAATCAGCAGAATCTCACCAGATTCACTGTAACTGAGCAGCTCAGCAGCAAACACAGTCCCAACATGCGGCCATTTGACCTTCGACTTCCTGAATTTTTCCTGAATTCCTCAATTATTATCGTTAATTATCGTTGAGTTGTTGGTCAAAACAATGGATGTGGAAGCATCATGTTGAGCAGTGCTTTTTCAGTTATTTTCTGACCAAAACATTTAGTGATAAATCTAGTGGTGAGCCAATCAGTCAGTTACCTTAACAAATTTAAAAGGCAACTATTTTCTGTTCAATTCAATTCAAATCAAATCAGTTCATTTCAATTCAATTATACTATGTTAATCCCCCCCAATCATGAAAAAATATATTGCTGTAGTATACATTATTGTTAAAGATAGGTTACTGTTAGAGATAGACAGCAAAATGAAATAAGAAGGAATTGTCCATTTGATGTGTTATTTTTGTGTTAAAACATATACAAATATCCTAAAATTCAGATAAGTTACACTGAAAATGTGTGCGAAACAGTGAGCTATTTTTAAGCATGAGAACACATTGGTTGTGGACTATACAGTGACAGAAAAGTCCGAGATTATTCAGTTATTTTTTAATCAATAACAAAAGTTAATATTATTTGCACTTCTAATAAAGGTAAAGAGACTTATCGTTCAATGTCATTTGATTTACATTTTTTGAGAAATTAAAATGCTTTTGACCCTTCAACAGTGTTAGGTTAGGATATTATTTTAAAAAAGTAACGAGACACCTTACGAATTTTAGTCATTAGAACTTTTGTGTTACCAAATAAAAGCAATCCTTTATAGCTCCTTTTGCACTTTGGCTATAAAGTCAGATACCATTTACCTTTGAGTGGACTGTCTTTATCTCATGACATAGCTTATTCTATATTGTATAATCTGAAGTTCTCCAGGCTAATAAGAGGAATAACAGACATAATAACTCCTACATAGCATTTTATTAATAATTATATTCACAAATAAACCAAGTGTTTCAGGTCCAATGAATAGTGCTGAACAAGATGCAGGGATTTTATTAATGATCTTAGAGAAAGATGGCGACTCTAATGTTGTTGGTAGAATCTGCCTTACTACATAGTGGAGAGTGGCAGCTTTAGGTCAGTTTTATACCTTCACAGAAGTATCTGTAGGAGTTCTTCTCAGCTCCCGTAGATGGACATTTTTTAAACGCAGATGGACAAATGTGCTAACAGTGCAGTTCATAGGCTCTGGGGATGATTAAATACTGATTGATTAAAAGTTAAGGCACGTTGCTCTTTTTTAAAAGTACACTTGCGTTCTAAGCTACTTAAAACACTTTCTAAGGCTTCATCAAACGGTAACGTTGTGTCCGCTGCCATATTGGATTAACACTCTACAAGCTTCGGTGTCGCACATAGACGTCGTCATCGTCTTGCTGCCCCCCCGTTCTGTGATTGGTTCCCTAACTCAGGCAAAAATAAGGGCGGTGGTTTCCAGGCTGACTTTGCAGTGAGAATGAAATCGCGCGCAAAACAGCATGGGAATTCCCAGGCTAAAGTGGCAGCACAATTCTTTAACATGTAAACATGTGTTGTTTTTTTTTTTTATAGTTATATAGTTTTATACTTATAGCTAGGCTGCTGACAGATACTTATTACTCAGGCTCAATATGCGTTCCTCTGTGATTGCTCTTGTCCTTTTCGCCCACAACTTAAAAATAATATGAGCCAATATTAACAGCCACATCATTAACACTGTCCTCCCCGCCGTCACTGGTGGTGTGCTGAGCAGAAGAGAAATAGAACAAATCGGGTATTGTCTTTCTTTCTCTCTTTTTTGTTTTCTTGGCAACAAAACACACAGGTTGAAATGGTAAATTGTCCAAACTAACAGATTACTTTTATGACAAAGTAACTAGGATTACTTGAATTACAAAACTAGCATGCAACCTTCCTATTTAAAAAACTAACCTGAGTGCTCCTCACATTATACTGCCTTTTAAGGCTGAGAAACTTCTTCTAATCAAGTAATATGCGAATAATTTTTCATTTTTTGTTCCATATTACTGTTAGATACGATTCTTTTAGTAGGAGGCTCAAGAACGGACCGAAGTAATTCAAGTGAAAATGAAGTCTTTATTGGTATGGCAACAAGTGCAGTATTTCAGCGCTGGTCTCAGTCTGACAGACCTCGCAAGAATCCGTCAGACCGAGCCCCGTATCTCCGGTTACACCTCGTATATATGTCTCCTAGTTTCCCGAGGTGGATCCCTTGTTGATCAAATGTGATTGGATATGAATTGTCTAACTCAAATAATGTCTCTGAGGAATTCAACTAATGTGTGTGTGAGAATCTGCCCTTGGTTTCCCAGACTTTCCTGATTGTTTTGTCTGTCTACTCCTGCATCACTTAAGGTCATATGGAAAAGTACTGAGACTTATTTCATTCCTAATGTCTAAGAACAAAGCCAATTATAACAATCCCCCTTTTGAAGTGATTTTATCATTTCAACTAATTCAGTCAAATAACTGCGGTAGGAATGTAATATTCTGTATTGTGTCACATCTGTATTAGCAGTAGCAAGACTTTAGCAGTCACCCCCCCAAACTGCAAGAGCCACTTACCCTTTGAGATGTAGCACAACCAGTTAGGAGACGTCTGTCATCCCCCTTTTGATGTGACTTCATGTATTTATTATGTAAGCTTATGTGAAAGCTGTTCATCATTGCAATTAAAGCAGCAAGCAAGTCTTCATTGCACAGGCATGGAAATAGTAAACATAATTATAATGCTTAAGCTACACTTTCAAATCAGGACTATTCCATCATTTTACTCGGAACAGAAATTCTTTCCGAGAGGGTTAAGACCTTCATAAGTCACTGATTATAACTCTGCAAATGAGCACATTTAGAAAAAATTCTGATGCGTTAGCAAAAAACCTTCTATATCAGGAGTATTAATCAAGATTCTAGAAATAGAGACTCTTTTCTAGTAAGTTTAAAACCTTCCCCACTCAACTGATAATAACTCCGCAAATGAGCACATTTCTTAATAGATTATATGTAGAAAATACTAATTGCTATATGTATTGTGTGTATGTGGCCCCGAACCTATCCTCTGTGGACTCTTTGTTCATAATGGCCTAAAACCTTATGTGGTTAGCAAGGCCTTGCTCCCCCATAAGTACCATAACAACAGAATACTGATTAATCAAAAATCTTCACATCATTTCTATACTACTGACACTCAAACATTGCATAAGGCAATTAACATTACCAGCAGGCTCGTCCACCGTTTGCAGCGAATAGGAGCGAAAACCCGATGGCTGAACCGGGAAAAATTCACCTATGGCCCCAATTCCACTTGGCGACCGACCAACCTAGGTCCCGCTCCAAACAGCTGAGTCACCCCACTGGTAATTGACATTCTAAAAATGATTCATTATCAGCCTTTAAGAGGAACTATCTAAACACTTTAAACATGAAACATAAACATATAAATTTAATCAAGGCTCGATTATATGAGTATATCAGCCTCTGAGTAATTATGATTAACTTTCTAAATGATATATCTTTCTTAGATGACCACATGACGAGTCGTGTGGTCTCCTGTGGTCCAATCCTGTCGATGCTCGGTTTTCCTCTTGGCTGAAAGTCTGTTCAGCATTCTGATCCGGAACTAATCTTGGAAGGAGAGGTCACCAGTACATCGCTTCCTTGAGGGATATTCAGCATCCCCTCCCTAACTAATTTTCTTTTGGGATAATTTTGTTGTGTTGTTCTCCACCATCACTTGGCATGATGGGCAAGGCCTCCCAGAACTCAAGCTTATGAGTCCTCCGGCCATGCGTCCTGTAGTGGTTCTGAATCTGTGGAATAATATTAGCAAATCTCACAGCGCAGTAGTGCAAAATGTCATTTGCACTGTATTTTTCTACTTAGGGCATGTCTCTTTGAACGGTTCCATTTTAATGCCCAATTCATCATTTATTTATTTTCCATATGGACCCCAAATCAAAACAAAACCAAAATAAAGAAAATAAATTAAATAAAAATAAAAAAATCATAAAATAAACATAAACCAAAACAAAACAACTGGCCAGTTGGTATAACCCTTGCTTTTAGGAACCAGAATAGTCATCAAACTGCTGTGCAGCCCTAATGAGAAATCCAGTACCATCACCTTATTTTTGCTGTGAAAAAACTTCAAATTATTTAGGGAACACATCCTCACGATCAACATCAACATCAGCACAGTTGGTATACTCCTTGTTTTAAGGATTATTCTGCTGTGGAAAAATCATCGTTTAGTTTTGGGATCATAACAACACACAAACAACACTCAACACCAGACAACACAGGTTAGGACAACAAATGACAGACAACAGATGACAAACATATATTGCATTTCTGGGTTTGCTCAGGCAAACGTCATATTTTCATTGGGGCCTAATTATACAAACAGTGGTCTTCATATTATGAGTTTGATTCCATGTCTTCCTTTTCCAGGTCCGGGAAGTCTTAATGCAAAAGAAGACACAAACACACACAGACTTTTTGGGAAAATTTGAGAAGTTTTAGTAAACCATGATTAATTGTTAATTAATTGCCGAACTGCTCCACTGCAGTTTCTCCTCCTGTGTTGTTGTTTGCTGCAGGACAGAAATATTTGTAGTTAGTTCTCATATTGGGAGCAGCACAGCATCAAGAAAGCAGACATTTCTTTTCAATGCCTAACTGATAAATTTGTTTAGGATAAATATTGTCTGTCCTCTTTTAATTCAGGTCAGAGCGTTAAAAATAAAATTTCAGCATAATCTGCTTTATTCTTACTTGTTTGCTAGTAATAATGTTGTTTAATTCTTACCAGTGGCTGTGTTTCGTGATGCTGAGCTGTACACAGACAGTTCAGGATCAGCATTAAGTTTTTTCCGGTTCTAACTGAATTAGAAACACCTCATGTGGTACCAACGGTGTGACATCAGAGCTGTTCCTAACATCACATGATACCATAACATGTTTCCATACAGATATTAAAAACATAGGTTCATTTTATTTCTTTATTTATCCTAATTAGAAAAAGCTCATCTTCCCAAAAGACTGAAGGAGGTTAGCCTGGCTGACGCGTCCACAATCTCGATGAGATGGTGGTCTGGGAACTAGGTGTGCATTTTCTCGTATTTGAGGCGTGGTTTACGAATGCCTAGAGCCGTTTATTGGGCGCTACGAATGTCTATCAAATGACGTCAGGTATTTCCCATGCTGCTTTGCGCGCGATTCATAGCCAATTGTATCACTTATACCAGATGACGACAGAAATTCGACGAGGAAGAAGAAAAAAATGGAAAATAAAAGTAAACTTGCGCTCTAAGCTACTTAAATTGACAACAAAGTAGGCCTATATGCTATATTCTACATGAATTTTTATGTTGTAGAGTTGTGAATTTATTTTAATAATGGAGAAATTGAGCAGCCTTGCTTTGTTGTCTACAGTAGTAGCTCAACCCTCATCTTACTTTGAAGCTCCCAGCTCCCAGAAGTGACGTCGACGTAGCTTTAGCAGCAGAAAAGCTATCAGGCTTGTGTTGATGATAATAATAAACTCCTGGACTATGTACAAACTTCCAAATGCATCGTTTTGTGAGTACAGACCATATTTGTACTACTGTAGAAGTTTGGTTTCATGACATGTGATTTTAGTGTGGTAATTTTGGAGATACTGCCAGGGTCCGTTAGCGCTTGTGCTAAGCTATTCGGGATAACTCAGTAACTCAGCTGATGTTCAGCCAATATCGGAAAAACTTCGGGTGGGCTACTTGGCTGGATGTCACGGTTCAAATGACCCTAGGGTGAATCTACTCCGAACTATCACTTTCTAAGGCTGCATTGAACGGTAACGTTGTGTCCGCTGTCATGTTGAATTAACACTCTACAAGCTTCGGTGTAGCGCATAGACGTCGTCATCGTCTTGCTGCCGCCCCCCCCCGTTCTGTGATTGGTTCCCAAACTCTGGCAAAAATAAGGGCGGTGGTTTCCAGGCTGACTTTGCAGTGAGAATGAAATCGAGCGCAAAGCAGCATGGGAATTCCCAGGCTAGAAGGAGGTATAAAGCAGTTTTAAATTTTCAATGTTCTCTTTCACTTCTACCATGTCTGAAGCAGCAACCTTGGTTTCCAAATTATATTTGTAAAACACCGGTGGGACAACCTTTATTGGCAAAATCTTTTTTATGTATGAAGCTTCACATTTACACATGCATAAATAAGTGTATTGTGTCATTTGAGGGTAGACTTTTAATGTAAACTGGACCCTTCATTGACTTTAGATGATCCTTATTTACTCATTTCTTACTAGTAAATCCCTGACTGTCTGTCAAGAAGCTGTAAGCCAGTGCCTTTGTGAAGTGTGAAGTTGCTCTCGTTGCTTTTGTGTATGTATCCTTGCAGCCACTGGTCCAGAGTCCAATGGAGTTCTGTGTGCTCATCCCATAAACCCGCTTCTCTATCATTTAGTATCACAGCATAACCAACTCCTGTACAGTTCTTGAAATCTTCTTTCAAACTAATGCAGAACAAATGTTGCTGATCCATCTTTGCCTCAAAAGGCACATACAGAAAAATCACTATTTGAGTCTGAACTCACTATGGACAGAATATCCTTTATTTTTGTTTGAGGATCACGTTGTGGTCCCTGCTCCTGATTTTCCTTCCAGTATGTGTGGCATGTGTGTGTGTGTGCGTGGCTTTATATGTGAGTGTGCATGTGTCTGTATGTGGCCTTGGGTTTCACTGCTTTGTTTTATCTGAAATATTGTCTTGGATGAGAAGTGCTATGTAAAGTGCTATATAAATAACGTCTGATTGATTGATCGATTTAGTGTAGTAGATTAAAAACTTTCTGGTCATCTCTAATGGAACGTCTTCCGATGACCCAAAACAACTAATTACAGAACATTTCATTCATCCCATTCATATCCTTTTTCTTTCAACCATCACGCCACCTATTGGCGTCCTTCTCCTTCTCCCTCAGGTAGCCCTTGTCCCCCAAGCCGTTAGTGCCCCCTTTGGGAACTCCCCCTTTGGGATCTCCTCAGCCCCCACTCACCATGGCTGTCGCTTGGCAACCGAACCTTTTTCTCACATTCACACAAGTCCTCATAGTGTCCCAAAAAAGCTATGGACAGGGTATTTTCTCCCCGTCCAGGCCTCATGTGGGACCACCTGAAAACATTCATATATAGGTCATATATTATATATCATATAAAATAGTAGGTTAAATAATGCATAATATAATGCATAATAGGGATAGCTTCAGCCAAAGTTAAGTCTGTGTCTGCATAGATCTTTATTTTGGCTTTCTAAGCTGCCCTGTGCTCACTGTTTTTAAATGCACCATAAAAACAAACCTTGACTTGTCTTGTTATGGCTCAGTCTTTGCTGCAGCTGTCCTTTCTGTATTTTTCCAATGCCCTAATTTATTTAAACTTCTATGAAGCACTTTGCTGCTTTATTAAGTTAGCATATTAATTGTTTCTTAGATCTGCTGCAGTTAAGTAGTTTAATGATTTAGTTAAATAGTCAAATGGTTTAGTTTGAATCTAAGTATTGGTGATAACTATTGACTCAGAATTGGTGATCTGAGGCTGAGGAAATTTAGAGCAGCTAAAATTTTAAAGTCAAGTTGATATCTCCTAATAACAATAAAGGCTTTAATAACTTTAAGATGATATCAAATTGTTTGACATCTGACTGTCTGGCCGTGATATTAAATCCTAAATCCTGGTTTTTTAACTTATGTCGTATGGTCTGACTGCCTGATCTCAGTCCTGTTGCAGGTGGAATCATAAAGTTTCACTTTGTAGAAAATTTTTTCAGATATTTTTTTTTTAATTAAAGCAGCAAATCTCCTAAACACTCTGCTTGTGTATTTGACTTTAGCTCTTTAAGAGAGATGTTAAATCCTATTTCAGCAACAGTTTTTATGAATGTCTCAAACAATGTTCTTCCTGGATTTTATTGTTTCTTATCTCATCTCTGCAATTTTTTCCATTGTAAAGCTGTTTTCAGTTTATCTACATACTTTGGTGTCTTTCCTAATCATATGCATTTTAAAATAGATGGAGTACAAAATTAAACCCCTATTATAATCAGTATATCATTATAAACTCAGGCCAATGATCACTCAGAGTCTGTTTGGATTGTTCTCACTCTCAGGGCTGAATGGGAGAAAAAACATGGTTGAGCTGATCTTTAGTTAGAAACCTCAGGCCTCAGGTCAAGCCTCCAAATCTGTTAATTTTTTTTAAGGTCTCTTATTAGTGCTTTGATGCTTTGATGCTGAAAAAAATTATTAACTTTTGTCAATAAACTTTGGGATCCAATATATCATACATCAACTTTTTCCTTCTGTATCATGCATGTGCTTGATTCTTACTCTCTCGTTTGTTTTGAAAACATTTTGAACACACACACTCAGCCTCAGTGGAGCAAACTCGCACACTCTTTTTTCTGCATTTCTCCAGTCCAATTTATCTGTCCCTCGTTTTTCTTCTCACCTCGGGACCATTTCTTCCATCTTTCATTCAATTTTTTGTGACATATTCAAAAGTTATACACGTGTTAATCAAAGTATATGGAAGACGTAATTGCCCAAATGCTGAAAGTAGTGAAGAAACTTCTACGCAGAACGCTGTGTTCTGTGCGCTCCACCTCTCGGGGTTACCCCACTTATCAAAGCATTTGTTTATTCCAAAACTTTGGGTCACACCATAAAAATACTGATTTCCCCGAACAAAGCAACCCGTATAGCACGCGCAGCCACTTGTTCTCCCCCCTTTTTATCTATACCAACCCCCAATATTGAACAGAAACCACTCGAGATCTGCTGGCGCAGTCAAATATCTTCGAGCGGCGAACCCCACCCCACAGTTGCATGAAAATAAAAAAAAAAAATCTGACCCTGTGTCCTACAGTATAAATTTATTCTTGTCAGACCGACTGTCTCGGGATTATAGACCGCTTCGCACTCCGGAAGTCTCAATCCCTCGTTCTAACTTTCGTCAGAGGAGAAACTTTCCGTGTCGGAATTCCACTAATTTTATTTATTTATTTAGTTGACCCCCCTCAATTTGGGGATTTTATAAACTACTTCGGCCACACTTAGCTATTAGTGCACGGAAAAAATTTGAAGACAAGCTCCCCGCATGGGACATTCATTTATAAAATGAATTTATCTTGTCACTTTGTTCGAATTCACTTGTCAGGACACTTATTTACTTTCCCTATGTGAGACTATGTGTATTATACTTCACGTGTTACCATTCAATGCAAACATCAGACAGTACATTAACACTTGGATTTACCATGACCAGAGGACAACTTAATTCAGACAACTTCATTTAGGTTATTCAATATGCAGAAATTTCACATTTAGTCATTAAGTGGTGTTCTGCTCACCTTTTTTCTGGCGCCTGATTGTCTGAAAAAAGCTGTCCCTCCAATCACCTCGAGGCGTCCTCCCTCGCATGGGGGTCGGTCGCACGACACGGTGGTCCTTTAGCCTTCGAACCTCGGGTCACGGCACCATTTGTTAGATACGATTCTTTTAGTAACAACAAGTGCAGTATTTCAGCGCTGGTCTCTGTCTGACAGACCGAGCAAGAATCCGTCAGACCGAGCCCCGTATCTCCGGTTACACCTCGTATATATGTCTCCTAGTTTCCCGAGGTGGATCCCTTGTTGATCAAATGTGATTGGATATGAATTGTCTAACTCAAATAATGTCTGAGGAATTCAACTAATGTGTGTGTGAGAATCTGCCCTTGGTTTCCCAGACTTTCCTGATTGTTTTGTCTGTCTACTCCTGCATCACTTAAGGTCATATGGAAAAGTACTGAGACTTATTTCATTCCTAATGTCTAAGAACAAAGCCAATTATAACACTACAATCCCTGATGTGTGATGAGGCCACCACAAGTAATTCCCCCTTCTTTTTAAGGGGCACTTGTCAAAAATCATTGTTGCAAAGCTTACACAGTGATACACTTTTGTACCAGTTAAAAGTAAGTCAGCCTTGTATGAGTGCTGGTGAGAGCTTCACTGAGCAGATGTCTCTGGGGTATCTCTGTTGGCGATGGTACATTACAAAAGCCATCTCACAGTTTAAGAGGAACAACGAGAGACTGTTAAGGGCTACTGGCTGAAGGTTTCCTCTGCTCCTCTGAGGCTCCAGCATATTAGAGTTTTAGTGTCAGTGAAGGGTTTTAAAGCAAACAAGGAAGGAAGAGGGCTTGATGTTGCCATAGTGACTGTGTTTGTCATAGATTGGGGTCTGCGTTAGGTGCATGTGCAAGTTTGTAAACATGTGTTTTTGAAGGGATGCAGTCACGTCGTCTTTATACTGTTTGTATATATAACTGAATCATTGTTATGGTTGGAAAATGTTGGAAAATGGCCTCAGTCACACTTGGTTTCCCTGAGCTTTGGTTAAAGCTTTTTAAACGACCTTTCTCTCACAAAAATAATCAAAAATCTTTCAATGATATGATGTACAGAAAAGAAAAAAAGGATTATAGTTGAGAAGCAGTCATTTTTGCATGTCGCACAAGCATAAAAAAGGTTTTTATTTTCATCCTGTTTCATGAGCTTCATCAGTGAATTAGTTCGCCATCTGTTAATGAACTGATAGATCACATTTTTCCCATGTGCACTTCTTCATGGCCTCTCTTTAAAAGTTAAGTTTTGAGCTTTGTTTTAAAAAAAAAAAACAAATAAAGTTTCCTTTAGGTCTAAGATGAGGTTTGTTTAAAAAAGAAAAGAGAATAAACTTTCCTTAAAATACTTTATCCTAAATACTTTAACAAAAGACCATAGAAAACCTGAATAAAAGATAAATGCATGGTACCTCTAACTATCAACCACAACTAACCAAGTTTATGGCAGTAAACGAGAAAAGCATAGTTTGCTAGTAAAGAACGTACTAATATAGTACCTTAAACTGGTTCAACAAAAAGCTTTACAGTATATTTCTTCATTAAGGCATTCACACACGTATTCATACAGCACTTTCTTTTTATCATTGATTGATGTGTTTAATTATTTTCTGTGAAATATTTTTATTTAGGAACACCTAATTATCAAAATGATTGCATTTTCTCTCTGCAGACTTTAACTCTGACTTGTTGACTCTTTGTGAGACAGCTACATTAAAGTATTTACAGGGGCTGAAGCCTGTCCCAGTTGCCATTGAGCACAACTTGGATGGGTCGCAAACAGATGCAAACGAGACAAACAACCATGCACGCTCACACTCACTCCTTGGGTGAATTCAGAATCAGCAATTAACCTAACATGCATGTTTTTGGACAGTGGGAGGGAGCCGGAATACCCAGAGAACATGCAAACTCAACACAAATGCTATAGATTCTGTCTC